>NC_024803.2:30952250-31288982 GCF_000309985.2 Brassica rapa | reverse complement strand
GAGTCGACCGAACGACCATTAGAAGTAAGGATGTTTCAATCCGGATATCGGTTTGGTCCACTTATTTTTTGGTTTTTGGTATTTCGGTTTATAAAAAAATAGCCACCATATTAAAAATATATTTAATTTGATTTGGTTCGGTTTATATACCATTGGTTTTTAGTTTATTCGGTTTTATTACCAAAACCCCATAAATATATTAATCTTCTATAATATTTTATAATATTTTAATATATATGATTATATATTGGTTTTAATATAACATGAAGATATTTTCGTTTTCAAATTGACTATTTTTAAAAAAATTACTATTTAAAAAAATTAATAAACATATTAAGTTTATAATAATAATATTTTCTATTGAAATAAAAAAGTTAGTATTTCATAATATTATTAAATAACTAAATATTAACACACATATTTGTCAATAAAAAGTAAAATTTATCTTTTGTTTAGTTCATAAAAATGAAAAAATAAAATTTTACATAAAATATTTAAATTACTAAAATCAAATGAAGATCATATGAATAAAATAAATTATGTATATATTATAAAATATATTTTATAATTTACATATAATAATACTACTATATTTTAATTGATCGGTTTATTCGTGTTGATCGGTTTATATACCAAACCATATTCAATACCGCGGTTTCTTAAAAATAACATATATTCGGTATATTCAGTATTACCAAATACAAACCATTTTCTCTATTCCGATTTAATTATGTTTTAAATAGTTCTGTTTTTTACCGGATTAAACACCGTTAATTAGAAGTTTATATTTTGTAATTAGCTAGAATTAATTAAACAATACCATATTTTTATACATTATTTAGAGAAAAATGTAGGATAATCCGCGCGTAGCGCGGACACAGATCTAGTAAAATTATAAAAATGAAAAGAAAAATTATTTCTTATCAATTCTAATGAGGAACAAATTTGTTCTATATTTCTCTAAAATAAAAAGAATGAAATGAATGAAAATGAAAAAATCTTACTTATAAATGCTAAAAAAAAATAGGAAGGAATGTATTATTCCCTTTTATTCATTGGTTAGACCTTTAGAGACACTTGACAAACCATAACAGAATCTAACTGGATAAATTTTCTGAAGAAGACGAATATGAAGATGAGTTCATTAGAATTTAGAAAGATTGAACCTATTGCTGTCGTTGTGGCGATCATTGTGTAATCTACCCATGGTCGGCTCAAGAATTTTACAGATCCTAGTGCAAAAAAAGTTTTGGACCCTTAAACATCATATCGATTTAAAGTTTTCATAAATATATTTTTAAAAATAAGTATAATAAATAACATTTATAATTTTGTGATGGAAACAAATATATATATATATATATATATATATATATATATATATATATATATATATATATATATATATTTTTACGGCCTTTATATTTACTTTAGCATAAGACTACATATATTTATTTTTTTTAAATCGTGACCTTAACTATTAAGAAATAGGAAGACATTTGATTAAATCCGGACAGTCGCACGGCTTATCCCCGCTTAGCTGTCCCTGAATCTATCCATCCCTGGTACTTCTTCAACTTTCCCCTAGAGACATATATAGACTCGATGCGATTTCACTTTCAGCTAGGTAACCAAAAAGTAAATCCATGCGGGCTTGACTAAAAAATATAGTTTTGTTCCACCTTGGATATAAAGCTAACAACCTGATATTGAAATACATGTGCTCCTCCTTAAATCCGGGCGGTCGCCAGTTTATCCCCCACCTTGTAGCTTTTATTGGATCGGTTTTAACAAAAGCCCAGCTGGCCCCATGATTTCCAACACGTGAATTGTGTAGCTCCAAGTTGACTTCCATGAGAATCTTTTGGAGAAGAACTTCATCTCTAGACTGCCTACCTCTTTGACCGCGAAGTCATTGCCTTCGTCTTGAATCTGACCTTCATCATCATAGATACCAAAAACCGGATCGCCAACAATTTCTTCGTAAACAATTATTTCAATTTCCACGAATAAATTCACCATGATTCCAGAAACGAATTTTGATTAAGAAATCAAAACACTTGGCTCTCATACCACTTGATGTAGCGGAAGCTACGATAATACAAAGATCTTATTTAGTTTAAGATTAGCTAAGATTAATATCATTTTAAATTCGTTGAAATCACCAATAATCTACCGAAAACAAGGAATAAATAGAGAACTCTCAATTCTATTAATAAAATCATAAACTGAATACAAACTTAAGCCTAGACGGCTATCTTATTATATAAAGCTTGGATTTTCAAAGTTGCTAATTAACATGATCGCGACACATAACAATTATATATTTTAAGATTGTGACATGTGTTAATCAATCTCATAATTAAAAATATATATACTAAGATATTAACAAAAATGAATTTTATTAAAAGTAATTCTAAATATTATTTAATAGTAACTTTCCTTTTGTAAAATCTTAATCAAAAGATAATTGCAAAATATTATTTGATAGTAATTTTCTTTCTGAATATTGGGACATGTGTTTAAATATATAATGTTAAAAATATATAATAAGATAATTAAAACGAATTAAAAAAAAACTACTTTTAAAAATTATTTAAACACATGTATATAAACTACTTTTAAAAATAATCTTTTAAAAATATTTAGTAGTAATGCTTTTAGAAATTTTCCTTTTTCAAAATCCTGAAAAAAAGATTTGAAAGCAATTTATTTAATAAAATTTTCCTTTTCTAAAACTTTAATGGAAATAATTATAAAAGATTATATTGAGCTTGATTCTTCAAAATTGCTAATTAACATGATTGTGACACATGTTAGTTATATATTTAAAAATGTGATATGTGTTAAACTATCTCATAATCAAAAATATATACTCTAAAATAATAAAATAATATTTCTTAATTGTAATTATCCTTTTTTAAATCCTAATCAAAAGATAACTGCATAAGATGTTAAACACACTTTAAAAGTGGCTTCTTTTTATTAAACACATTTCAAAATTTAAATATTTTAATTGACACATGTTGCAATCATATCAAGTGAAATATTGAAGTTATTATTAGTTTATAATTTTAAACAAAACAATATCTATGAATATTTCTTCCTAATAATAAAAAGGATTTTCCTTCAAAGTTAATTATAAATATTAGTTAATAGTCTTATTATTATTATTTTTATTATAATGTTTTTTTAAAAGATACTAAAGATAGAGAATTATAAAAAATAAATATTAACGTTTAAGAAACAAATGCTAGACAAAAACAAATTGTAAAATCCTAGAAGTATAATAAATTATTTAATAAAAAACATGAAGAAAAACTAACTTTAAAATAAATAATATTAGCTTTTTAAAGCATAATTAAAAGAAAATAGTAAAAGTACTCTTATTATTTTCTTATAAGTAACTAACTTTCCTTTTTAATAAATAATTGTATATTAAAAAACTATGACCACATATATATATTAATTGTATAATATTTATTTCACATATATATTTAGGTTAAGCTTCGACATATTATTTTTACAATACACAATAGTATTTACAAGAAAAGTATTACCTTATATTTTCTTTTAATTTCTTGATACAATTTATTTTTTTATTATCCTTATTACATCTTATGATGATAACATAACTTTTAATTTTGAAGTTGTTGTCGTACATGAGTATGTGTGAATATGATGAATATGCGTTTGTATGTATCAAACAAAATATATAAATAATTAAACAGAACTTTTTCTTTTAAAAATAAAATAGTTGTATAAAAATCTAAAAGAAAAAAACTAATTATAAAATAATTAATTTCCTTTTTAAAAGTCTAAATAAAATGAAAATATAAAATAATCTTATTTTTCTTATAATTAACTAACTTTACTTTTTTATAATTTTGTGTTACAAAATATAAACCAAAATTAACTTCAAATATTTTACCTTATATGATTGTGACATTGTGTCAATTAAAAAAATTATATTGTGAATGTGTCAATAAAAATTGTTATTACGTGAAAATAACTTCTTCTTTTCCTAATATCCTAAATAAAAGAGATCTAACCAATTATTATTATTTTTTAAAAAAAATATTGAAAATTTTATTTAATAGTAATTTTTACTCAAAACAATTAATGATGAAAACATGATAGTGACAAATATTTAATTAACAAAAAAATGTAAAAATATTAGTGATATTGAAAAAAAAAGAATGTTTAAAATGGCAACATTTAAAAATAGTTAATATTAACTTGAAATAATTATTTGATAGAAATTTTATTTTTTTAAATCCTATACAGAATATAATTGTGAAAGATATGTAATATGAATTTCCTTTTCTAAAACCCCAAAAAAACTGTAAAATAATATTTGATAGTTGTTTTTTTTTTTTTTTTTATAAAACAAATCCTTAACAAAAGAAATTTGTATCATATTTTTAAGTTCTAACCAAAAGAGAATCGTAAACATTTATTTGATATTATTTTTAAGAGAGTATTTGAGGATGAACATGATAGTAAATATTATTTAATCAACAAAAAAAGTGTAAAATTAGTATTGATACGAATCGTAAAAATATTAATTTTAGAATTATTTATTAATAACTAAAAATAATTATTCGATAGCAATTTGTTTTTTTCAAAATGCTAAAGAGAAGATCATTGTAATATGTTATGTTTTCTAAAATATTTAAATATATTGTAAAAGAGTATTTAATATTAGTTTTGTTTTATTTTTTTAATTGCAAATAAAAAGGAGATTTATAAAATAGATTTTTTTCCTTTTTTAAAAAAAAATCCTAACAAAATAAAATTTTAAAAACTTATTTAATAAAACATTAGTTTAGTACATAAGAACATGTATAATGTTTTGACTTGATTGATGTATTTGACTTTCATTTCTTTTTACTTTTTTCATTCAATTTTTTATTTTGGGTTGTGTTCAGTTTAAACGTTTATGTATAATATTTTCTCTAATCCTAAGTACAAAGTTCATAACAATTCATATTTGCACCATGATCATAAAATACAAATATTAATTTGAACTTATGTATGAAAACGAGTTTTAATTATAAATTAAATTTCAAACAATATAGCCAAAAACAATCATAAAATGGATTTTTATTAAATTAAAAATCAAACAAAACCCGTTGCAATGCAACAAGTTCATATCTTGTATATAATAAAACCATAAAACACTAAAGATAATTATCTAAACAACAAATAAATAGATAATAAATATTTGGAAATATCCCAAATATTTATCTGCATCAAGTTTGCATAGACCTTTGTGTTCAGATTTTTTCTATATTGATTAGTCTCATTATCTTTTAGTGAAAGTCAACTTACAAATGGGTTTCGCAAAGACATACACCTTGGTGCCCAGAGCCGGTCCTAACAACTATTGGGCTGGAAGCAGATCTAAAAAATATGGCCTATTTATATTCACTTTTATAAAAAAAAAAAAAAAATTTAAAACAATGTCAAAAGTACATGTTGAACCTCCCACCTCCTCTGCATTAAAACTCAGCATTACCACTTGACCTATTGAATAATTTATGTTATTATTTGGCCGGTATTGTTAATATTCAGTGGCCGTTCGAAGCAAGAAGCACCTGCTTTCCTTGCTTCTGTCCAAGACTGCCTCTGTTGGTGCCTGCATACCAAGGACCATGAAAGGAAGCGAAGTACCATGAGGGAACCAGCGTTGTTCGGTATCTAATTCTCAAAATTTTATTTTATTGCCATATAAACAATAACTAACTACTAATTGAAATATGTCAAAATTTCTCAAACTTCGAAGAAAATCTCTCATATGAGAGACTCTTTTTGTCTTTTTCTTCACTTTTTATCATTTAAAAAAAACATTGATGAGAAATTTTTTTTGAGATACTGTATTGGAGATGGTCCTGAAACGACGTGACAAAATCGTCATTAACACAAAAATTGAACTACCATGAGATGAGTGAGTAGTTATTCAGCACACTTATTGTCTTTTAATATTTAGATAAATAATTAAGTAAAACATCCTAATCATGCAAGAGTGGAAATAAAAAATAAAAGATTATAAAATGCGGAGAATAAAGAAAAACAAACTAGAGAATACTAAACAATATTGTATAAAGTGGTTGGAAGCAGGTGATCTTAACACAAGACTTTTTCATCTGATCACCAGAATTCGTAATGCTTCAAATGCCATAAAGTATATGCTACGTGTTGATGGTTCTAGGTTGAAGGAGGTTCATGAGATCGCAGCTACCCACTTATCTGGAACTCTGTGCAACATCGTAGGCTGCTGTTCCCATCTCCCGGGTAATCATCTAGGTTGCACGAAAGCTTCATCAGACATGTTCGCTTCCCCTTCAAAACCGAAATCAGAATCGGAACCTTGCGGAAGCTTGCAGAATCTCGAATCCCAAACACTTTTAAAATATTATTTTTAAAACACGTTGAAAGTTTACGATTCGGTTTTAGAATCACGCATCCGGTTTTTGAGACACAATGTTATAAATCAATAAAAATATATAAAATCTTAGTTTTAATTTATATAAAATCCAAAATTCAATAGTATAATGAAATAGAAAAAATAGAAATATACAAAATATTAAAGCTAATACTATCGATTATCTTTATGTATTGAGATTTTTATTAAAGATATAGCATATATTCAAATATATTGTGTCAGTTATTTATGAAGTACTAAAAATAATTAATATAATAATTTATTTTAAACTTATTTTATGTATATTTTCACAGTTTTAATATGAAATCATTTCAAAATTATTATAAATGAACAAATGGTTTATTTTAAATTTAAATCATATAATTTTAATCCTATATTTTATAAAATTTTCTTTTATATATATATATATATATATATTTATGAATATGCGCTTCCAACATATACCGCTTCTTAAATTTTTTAAAAGTCTCGCTTCTATGCTTCTATACGCTTCCGCTTCCACGTCCGTTTCCATGTAACATAGGTAGGACTAGGACGGATCAGGTATCCGGGCATTTTAAGGTATCCGGATCCGGATCCTTATCCGGCGGATCCATAATTTTACTATCCTTATCTGGATCTGGGGTTCTCGGATAATCCGGGTGTCGGATATCCTTCTAAAAATTGTAATATCCGGCGGATATCTGGATCCGGATTTGGATCCTTAAAAAAAAAAAAAAATAATATTAATATATAAACTATTAAAGTAATTTAAAAATAAAAAGCTATATAATGTTTTTAATTATTTCTATGTATAATATTACAAAATTTACATAAAATTTACATAAAATTTACATACTATTATAAGAATGAAAATATATTTAAATAAAGTTAGTTTTTATATATAGATATTATTATTTTTGAAATAGTTATTAATAAAACTTACGGATCCGGATATCCGGACTAAAAAAATCAAGATATCTGGATCCGGCTTTGACGGATCCAATATTTTACTATCCAGATCCAGATTCGGCCCCTCCGAATATCTGGATTTTCGGATCGGATAGTTGTGTAGCATAGTCAGTAGCTAGATATGGATAAGGGGACATGGAATACATATGGTGAGCTACAATAATAGTTAATGAGTCTAACATAGCCAGGTTAAGAGATAATTGAGCATGCCATGATGTTGTTAGAATTTCATATAGACGTTTATGGCCATAGCCTGTAAATGGACCTTTATGAGCCTCTAAAAAATAAATCTCGGATCGAATCTAGATCTAGGATAAAAGTCCAAGCCTAAACATAGGTAATCATTAGCTAGTTTTAGAAATTATTTCGCTAAAATCTTGGAAGAGTAAAAAAAGATTTTTGAAAATTAGAAATCATTACAACTTCAACAATTTTGGAAATTAATGGTAAGAGAACCTGAATGCCGGAAGTGAAACAACGTGAATCATGCGTTTGATTAGATAATCATTGTAGAACGTTGTAGAAAGAGTGGTTGAGTCATAAATGACGCGCTGAGCTAATATATTAGGATAAGATTAAATGTATAAAACTGCCACTTCAATTTCAAGGGGACAATGAAGTAATCACTCTGAAGCAAATTAAACCTACTCTCATGTGTCTTCTTCTATTACAATAATTGCTCCCTTTTTAAAGGCATTCACTCACACCATTCAGAAGTAACCTAGAGAAGCAAATCATTCGTAGAAAATGGCAGAGGTAGAAATGAAGCAAGAGATAAAGGGTGCGACTGAGCCAGAGACAAAGGTTGCGACTGAGCTAGAGACAAAGGCTGATAGTATGGTTGGAGAAATTTGGATAGATGTTGATATCAAAGCTTCTGCAGAGAAGTTCCACCATATGTTCGCTAAAAGGCCACACCACGTGTCCAATGCCACCCCTCGCCACATTGGGGGAGTTGAGCTGCACGAGGGAGAGTGGGACAAAGTTGGAAGCATAGTCTTGTGGAACTACATTCATGGTAATTAATGACAAAATATTTTATATGTAAAGATAATTCTTCACGAAGATACAAATATTAGTTTTAATGTCAGCGATTTATGCAAGAAAACAATATTTAACTGTTTCACACCAAGCGTATGGGTATGTCTTTGATGATAAAAACATTTAACATTTCATCTGTGAACGATTTTTGGGTGCAGAAGGAAAGCCAAAAGTAGCAAAGGATAGGATCGAAGCGGTGGATCCGGAGAAGAATCTGATAAAATTCAGGGTCTTAGAGGGAGATGTGTTGAAGGAGTACAAAACCTTCTTGATAACACTCCAAGTAATACTAAATTTTGTGACTCCTATTTCGATGGAGTTTTAATTTGGTTTTTCATCTGAGTCAATATTCTGAAATCTCTCAACAGGTAACACCAAAGCAAGGAGGATCCGGAAGTGTGGCGAGGTGGCACTTGGAGTATGAGAGGATTGATGAGAAGGTAGCTCATCCTGAAACTCTAATTCCATTCTTGGAATCAATGTCCAAAGAGATCGATGAACACCTACTGTCCACAGAGTAGAACGAAGACTTCCTTCTGCTTGTTTTTTTTTGTAACATACTTCGGTTTGTTTAAAACCCTATGTATGATGAGTCTGGTGCCGTGGTGCATGCATGTATGTATGTAGTACATGCATGTATATTCATATTTCTGTATTATATGGAGTAGTAAGTATATGCTATGTTTTTATCAAGTTACAAGTTTGTAACATGTATGCCTATGGAAAAAAAAAACATGTATGCGTATGAGCTTTCCCTTTTTTGTATGTTGTGACAAAATAAATAAAAATCATACTTATGCAATTTTTTGGGTTTAAATCATACTTATGCTGTAATGCAGTTATGCATGAAACCATAATTATCATCAATTTTTGGTCAATATTATATAAATATAAACATCATATGAATATACATACATTTTTTTTGTTATGACTACATACATGGCATTTTTTTTATATACATACATGGCATTTACAATACACTGTGTCTGAGGATCTTTTTTTTATTGAGATACAAAATATTATAAGGGGAATTTAACGTCTGCCGAGACACGTTTTTATACAGCTATGAGATACAGTAAATTATTAATGAATTAGTAATGTCAGAAGTACAATAATTTATTAATTTATAGAAAATTTACGAATTTATGTATTTAGATTTATATTTTAAAATATTTTTCTTATTGAAAAGAATAAAAAATATTTCATTTTATGATTATTATATATTAGTTTTTTTTGTCATCAATTATTATATATTAGTTAAAATTTATAGATTTGAATTTTAGCTCTTTTCATTAGATTATTTGATATGTTTTATGTGTGTTGATTACGTATGATAAGATACAAATGTAATTTTATATGTAATTCAATGAATTAACAACAAAATAGTGAAATACAATAAAATTAAAGATGAAATCATTTAAAATAAATAATAAAATATTTTGTTTATGTTTATATAAATATAAATATAAATATATATATTAATTATTCTGATTTGAAACATAAAAGTTTATTAATTTATAGAATTATTAATTTAAAATTTTAGTGAAATTATATATGTATCTAATATTTTAAAAAATATTCTATGTCATATTTTACATTAGTCCACTTTGAAAAATAAAAATTTATTAATTTATCGAATATTAATTTATAGAGTTTTTAATCTAAACTATAAAAGCGTCTGAATATCTTATAATGTCCCGATCGGCTAAATAAAATATTGATCAAGCTTTACAAATTTTTGTTTCGTTTGTTTTTGTTTACCGGTTTTGGAATAAATCTAAATTATCCCTCAAAGGTTTTTTATCGAAGAAAACATTATTTCATCAAAGATTATATTTCTCGGGTATATCATTTATAAAATTTATTATAAATCTAGATCTAAACACAATTTGGACTGATCAAATACATGTAATGCAAAAGCAAGTAGTGCTTGCAAGTGTTGTGAACTGAGATATGTTGAGTATAAAGACGATTGATGAGACGAATGCGGCTTACACTAAAACTCTGTCTCAGTTCTTTGAATCATTACTAAGAGATCAAATGAACACCTCTTGTCCAAGGAATAAATAGATTTGTACTGTTTCTGTTTGCATATGCAATTTCTAACCATTTGAGTTAGCTACGAGCATATCGACACTGTCACCACATTTATTAAACTCAATACAAATGAGTTAACAGTTATGCTTATTTCATGTCTTCTTTCAACGATCGCTTGACCCTATGGAACCCTGATCCACTGGATTTGAATCTCAACCTCACCGCTTTGGACATTTCTGAGCTTCAGAATCATGTCCTGGACGATCTTTCCATTACTGAACGTGATCCTGCTCTCTTGAGCCAGGCAATTGTCTGTACTCGGCTTCACTCTCTTGACCTCGGTTCCATCAGGGAGTTCTTGAAGACCCATTGCTTGAATCTCAAGAAACGGCCTGATGTCTATTTCCGCATCTCCCATCTTGTCATGGGAAGTGAATGTATCTTTATCATAAACTTCCTGTAAGGGAAATACACAAAAAACATTCAGAAACCGACAAAGTATATTTCAAACACGATGAAGAAGTAACTCACGAGAATCACAGGTTGATTATGATCATTGAATGCAAGCGTCAGTTCATCGTTCCACTCAGGGTTACAGTTATTTTCCACACGATGAGTCTTTAATGTCTGAGCCAGATTCACAAATCAAACAAGATATAACAAGAGTTCCTGACTGTTGTATGTAAGAGAGAAACAGAGTGCATTTGTGTGTATAGTACCTGAGAACCCATGGTTACGACGACGAAAGGGTCGCTGCTCTGAGAATCTCGACTAACAAGATTCATCCCTCTTTTCACTCGGATCCTAAGAAGTCCCACAAGATCCTCCATGTCTCCTCTGACAGAGCTTTCTCTTCCTCTGATATGTTTCTTAAAAGAGCACGAGTTGCGGAAGAACGGTTAGGAGCAAGTTATGTTTGTGGCCTCTAAAGTCTGTGACTTTTTCTTTAACCTATGTCTTAGCAAGCATCTTCTGGAGCATCTTTTTGTCCTATACGGATCTTGTTAGTAGTAGTTGAATAGGCTTTCCTTTTGATGTAACATTTCAGTAAAGGTATTTTGTATAAAGATAGAAAGTAATCTCATTTATATAAATCTAAAAGATATCAACTTCTCTTTTGCATCTTCATGGTCCCAGGCCCGACACTTTCTTAGGTAAGACATGTGCTAGTTTAGTTGATTGGTAATATTCATGCTATCTTCGTGGATCATAAAAGAGTACAAGAGATAAAGCACCAAAAATATTGAATCAATGTAGTAGCTTCAGAGCCCCACAAGAATTCTTCATCAAAACAGTGTTCTGCCTGAGAATAAGAAACCCAATTAAGTCAGAACATAACAGAAAAAAAAGTGAGGGTTTAGATCATGAAAAATATCCCTCCAGCTCTATATATATATGACTACGAGTCTACAACAACGTGTTGCCAATGGTTGTGAAGTTACAAAGATCCCAATCATTCTAGTTGATACACACCCTCCCTAATATGTGAGGCTAAATTAATATATAAGAATAGATTACCTTAGGGTATACGGAAACTTATTCAAGACTAGTGTAAATTGTGATACTAGACCAGTCACCGAATTAATATATCATTTTGCTTTTATTTTAGGGTAATTGTCAATAATAGCACTTTTTGAAGTTTATGTCTCAAAAATAACACTAGAAGGAGAAAGTCACAAAAATGACATTCATTAAAGGGTAAAATATCCTTAATACCCTTGGTTTAAAATTAAATAAACAAATAAAAATAAATAAAAAAATGAAAAAAAAATTATAGTTTCAGATTATATGTTTTCAGATTCGAAATTTTTATAATTTTTTTTTTGAAATTTTTTTT
The DNA here is from genome assembly GCF_000309985.2 of Brassica rapa. Lineage (NCBI taxonomy): Eukaryota > Viridiplantae > Streptophyta > Magnoliopsida > Brassicales > Brassicaceae > Brassica > Brassica rapa. Next base: position 31,276,668 of record NC_024803.2, on the reverse strand, counting down.
CAAAATTTTTTTTTTACTTTTTTTTTTCAAATTTTCTTTTTATAATTTAAAAATACTTTTTTTGAAACTGTTTTTTAAATTTTTATTTTTTATTTTAGTATTTATTTTTTATAAAATTTTAAACCTTAATTCCAAAACCCCACCCCTTAACTCTAAACCCTAAGGTTTGGATTAATTAACCCAAAGGGTATAAGTGTATATTTACCTCTTTAATGAAACATATTTTTGTGACTTTGAGCCTTGAGTGCTATTTTGGGAACAAAAACTTGGTTTGGTGCTATTCTAGTCTTTTTCTCTTTATTTTATCAATTTAGTTATATCTTCCAATATTTTTTAAAAAATATTATCTTATCAATGGTTTCAAATTGCTAATTAATTTTTTTTTTTTTAAATAATACCTTCATCCAGAAATTTGTCAACTGTCACGTACGTATATTACGCGTCTGCATGCAAAAGTATGCACAGAAGATGCTTATCTAGGTTTTGTCTTAAAATATACCTGAACACGCGTTCAAGAAAGAAAACGAATGACTCCAAAAATAACCGAAGCGACGACAGAACATAACAGTTATCTCTTAACATTAATCTCTTGATTTATATACACACCTCTCCTCTCACCAAGAATCACAAATTCGATTTTACTTTTTTTTCTTCTTCTTCTTCTTCATCCTCGGCTCCTCCTCTCAGATTCCTGCTTCTCGTTGCGATCGACGAATACCTAAATCTCTCTTCCTCGCTGATTTTGTTTCCATCTCTCTCTCTCTCTCTCTTTTTCTACGTTATAATATTTTTATTCGGTGAAGTTTTGTGAATGGTGGAACCTAATCCGATCTGCGATAACTCTAGGCTCTCCCTTCCAATCCAAAGGGCAAGCTTCTTCGTCCCTCTGTCTTCAGACTCTGTTTTCGCATTCGGATCTTGCAAAGAAGGCTGGTACTACCGTTGCCTTGGCATCGACCCGTGAAATTCTCCTTCCCGTTTGACATCTATTTTTCTAGCGATTTTTTAATTACTTTTGAAAGATGTTGTACAAGCTGAAGAAGAGAGAGGTGGTTAAGGGAAACAGAATCTTGATCAGCGTTACGTTTCTTGGTAGCCCCGGTCCGATCCGGTTCGTTGCTTACGAAGGAGATCTGGTTGCTGCTGTGATCGACACTGCTCTTAAATGTTACGCTCGAGAAGGTCGGCTTCCCATTCTCGGATCTGACTTCAACGATTTTATTTTCTATTGTCCCATGGTTGGACCTGAAGGTGAGATCAGTCTCATCCATTTATTGGTTTTTTTTTTGTGATTATGTTGAGTTCTTTATTTCTTTTAAAAAATGTTTGTGCAGCTCTGAGTCCATGGGAAGCAATTGGGTCGTTGGGAGCGAGGAACTTCATGCTGTGTGAGAAGTCAGAGGAAAAGAAGAAGTTGGAGGAAGAAAATGGAAGATCGAGTTTTCCCATTAACGGAGCTAGAAAAAGAAGCTTTAGGGCTTGGATTAACAAATCTTTCAGTCTTAAAGTCACTACTCATTAGACTTTATCGTCTTATGTTTAACCTTGAATGCTCAAGATTATTGGTTTGTGTTTTTGTTATTTGATTTTCTTCTTTTGAAAGAATGTTTGTTTCTTGTGTTCAGTTTGAAACATTTGTCTTTTGAATTCTTGTTTTGATTGGTTTCTTGCATATGCCTCAGGAAATACAATTTTCAAGTTCTTTCTTTTTAGTTCATATTACCGAAAATGTGAAGAAAACAAAAAATTCAAAACGTCGGTTTAATTAGGCGCAAATTATGGACTTGTTGGTGGTTGCAATGTCATTATCAGTATATTTTTTCATCTCTAGCAGTAGCTTTCTTGGTTATTGAGATTGCGATTTCTATTAGTAGACTAGGGATTGGAGTTATTATATTTGTTCAAAAACGTTAACTGTTTTATACATAGTATAATATCAATCAATGAATCAAAAATGTTAGTTGGTACGTACTATGAAGAAATCAATCAACTATGTTATGTACTTTCATTTTTCAGTATTTTATAAAGACATTGTTATTCTAGTATTATATATACTTCATCATCGTGATGTATCCTAATTTAAATAGTCCGATTGATTCTTCTAATATAAACACCTAGTATTCATATTTTTATGGGTTTTAAGATTCCCCGTCTCATATAAAAATGTAAAAACTGTTGGCAGATAATATCAAGTCGTACGTGTCGTTAACGTGAATACATTTATCCAGTAGGTTTGGTCGGCCGATGGGTTGGGAAGTCGATCCTTCTTGACTCTTGCAAACACATTGGGGCCATCTTAATATGACTTATTTCAGAATATAACCACTGTTTTCTTCTTTGGTCCACAATTTTTTTTTGTCAATGTTGTTGTTTTTTACAACGGTTTTGTTTTTTTTTTTTAATTATTATTATAGAGTTCTGAAGAAGAGTGATGCCTCGAGAGTTCGACGAGAGGTCACACCCAAAACGGACCAACATATTAAGAAAACGAATACAAAATTAGTAGGTTGAAGTAAAGGTTAGGTAGGTAGCCAAACGATGATAATCTGGTGGTAAAAAAAAAACTTTTGACAATGCATAAATTTGGTGGTTTTGGATTGGAATCTTGCCAAGAATTAAGTTATTCATTTTTTGAGATGAAATGGTGACATGATATTGGGCTTCGCTCTAGACACCCTCCGATCATTATAAAAATTGAAGTAAAATTAAAATTTTCATTCATTAATCAACTGATATGCATATACATGTGAGTTTGAGCCAGGACGAAGATGGTAAATGATTTAAGCAAAATAAATGTTTGAAGACACGTCCACACATTTAGCTACAACGTCAAAGGTAGCGAGGAAGATACATAAATGATATGCAGATAAATGTTTGAAGATACCTCCACACATTTAGCTATAAGAATAGATTAATACTCTCTCTTCCCGAAATTAAGATTTTTTAGAGTTTATTATTGTTCCACAAAAATATATTTTTTATATTTTTAGGTATTTTTGTATACTTTTGAAAAACATTAATTGTGAATATTTGAACTGGTTAAATTTTATTGATGAATAGTTATTGGGTGAATAAAAAATAAATTATAAATTAAAATGTAAAAATTTATTATACTCCTACTAAACGTGAAACCTCTAAAAAATCTTATTTTCGGAAATGGAGAGACTAGAATATATCTTAAGTATTCAGTAACTTTGGAAGATTTGGAAACTTCTTAGTTAAGCAATCTCGCCCAAAAAGAGTTCTTCAAGGCTCAACGAACATGAAACATATTTTAGTAGCCTAAGAACATGACTCATGGGGAGTTCTTAGGATGAGATTCTTAGCGGAATATAAGAACACATCTCTTAACTGTTAACTAAAAAAGTTAAGAACCGACTATTCAATAAGATATTTAGGTGCCGGTTCTTAGTTCTTTTAGTTAAAAATTAAGAGACGAGTTTTTATATTCTGCCAAGAACCTCCATTAATCATGCTCTAAGATCTTTCCAATTGTTTCAACGTTTTCCCATTAGGTCTGACATGTGTTAATCTATTCAGGTGCTTTACAAACTATCAAGTGTTCAATAATTTTCTCTCTCTATTTGTAGATGGATGAGTGCATTAAATCAATATCACCGGCCGGAGGTTGTTCTTTCTTCACAGGGTGTTTTCATTGGTCAATACAAGACTCCGAGGTGCATTACTAGATCTGGAAAAGTTGTAGAGGTATTGAAAAATGTGGTAGCTACATGATATTACGTGTATACGCACACCAAATAACCTAATGTGCACATTACCACAATCGAATGGTATGTCGATGTAGCACTTTAGGATCGAATCCACAGAGACCAAATCTTACACTTTATCTTTATGGGATCAGAATCAAGCTAAAACAATATGGGGGTTTTAAAGTTTGTGGTAACGTAAAAAGCAAGTAATAGATTGGTTTTAAGTTTCAGATTAATGAGAAACTAACCTAGGGTTTAACGGGCACTTACAATCATGAGCCAAACAATTATTCAAGTTTGATTAATGGACTAGTCTAGAACTAGGAACACAATACTAGATCAACCCACTGTCGTGGTGTTTCACCTTTCAACGATCAGCCTCAATACCTAAGCTCTCGCTTGGATCAAGGCGTGATGTTGAACATTAAGATCAAGTCCAATCGGTTCACAAAACACCCTAATATCTACTTTCGCTGATTAGGGATGCTATGCTCATTCATAACAGATCTAGCAACCTATTACACGGTTAATGAATAGGTTAAACCTAGGATCTAACAATAACTCGCCAGTTTAATGCAAGCAATAAGAGCAGTTATGAATGAAGACAATCAATGGATACTTATCTATGTTTAGCTCACGATCTAACACCCTAACACCCTAGGCTAGCTAGATCGACTACTCAGTCATAACAAGAGAGAACACAGAAATCAATTCTGAATAATACTTCATGTAAATAAAAGAGATAGAAAGAGGGTTCAGGATAATCTTCTCTATGGTGAGAGAGATGGAGCCTTCTCCCTTTACAATCCAAAAGCACAAAAGTCTCCAATGGTTTTCTTCTGTCTAGAATAGCGTAGAATGATAAAGAGAAACAGAAAATATGATATATCAAAGCCACAGGCGGCTGGGAGAGAAAATAGGGATAATTAGGGCAAATCCCGTAATGATTGTAGTTTCCTAAAAAATCTCTGCCGCTGGAACACTCACTCGGAACAATCACTCGGGTTGCTCCGCTATCCGGAACAGTCATCAAGACTGTTCTGCGTGAAAACCACCAAATTGCACTGTTTGCTGCCTCTTTTGTTCCAGCTGGTCCATCTCCCATCCAATGCAACTCCAGACCTGTAATGACTCGAAAAGGACTAGAAAGACACGATAAAGACTTGAAAACCAATTTAAAAGCATATATACAAGATGTATAAAACACCATATATCAATTCCCCCAGACTTAGATCCTTGTTTGTCCTCAAACAATGTCAAGTATCAAGAACAGGGAGAAAGGTTTGAAAGTGTGGGAACTCTCCTATTCTCAGCAACCATACTTTAACCACGAATCTCTGAACCATACAAGCAGTAAAACTAGGACAACACACCCTTACTGGAACCCCACTGACTGCTGTTCAAAAATCGGCTCCATACTCTTCATCTCAAACCTAAAAAAGCAACACTATCGAGACAGAACTCCCTACATTCATTTAAGAGTAGCGTGAGCTTCTCATCACATGCATCATTCAGGGTAGACGGTCTAGGTGTGGAACAGGCTATTTAATGGTGGAGTTAAGAGTGTTTAGGGGCTACCATTTCATTGAAGAGGATGCAGGATATCACACAAAATGGCAAGAGAGGATAGATCCATTGATGTCCACAGCCTCTACTCGTTTTTGCTCTATCTGGTGCGACTGTTCTGATGACGGAACATGCAACTGATTGTTCTGCTTTCCACTTTCCTCTACACACTCTTCAATACTTGGTACCAACTTCTTGCTCGACCTTTCCAGTGGCTCCATGTTTCTTTTCTTTCTTCTCCTTCTCTATCACATTAATCTCGTTTTTTTTTTTTTTTTTTTTTTTTTTTGAAGACTGATATGGTGATGTGACGAAGAAGAAGGTAACACATGATCGTTCTGAGTGCCACTGATGGTTCTGATTTCGCGACCATTCTGGTTCTCCACCCCTGCTCTTGCGCAGTTCATTGGTTATGGAGCGGTTGCTCCCTTAATCTGCTTGTTCTCTTTTCTGACATAATTTCTGCAGCAGTAACGAGTAGGAGGCTGCGTTGATCCTTTCCTCTCCGACCTTTTTGCACATATCTGCACATATGACACTGAAAAACAAATGCATGAAGGTGGAATAAAGGCTAAGGTGCAGGGTGGGAACTAGCTAAAGATGAGCTAGCCACTCAGGATCAGCAAGATGGATAAAAAGGATAAGAAGTCCTGAGTGTGTTCTCGTTTCCCTGATCTAATGCCCACAACAAGAAGAATTTCAGTCAAGATTAGGTTCAAGTAAGGTGGAGTTAAGTCTACCCAGTGTAACCTGATCGGCTGAGAACCTTCTGGAAAATCAAGTGAGATATGTCAGGGTGTTCCAGGTCCACATGTGTGTCTTTCGCCACTGCTAAGGTCACTGAATAAGATAACTAAAGCACGAGGTGGTTAGTGATCAACACGGAATAAGGTCCTAATTCCCACAAAATTTTGACTGACTCAATAAAAACTGACTCGAATTGACCCAAAAGAAAAACAAAAGAAAGAAACGAGTTAGTAAACGACGAAAACCCTCCCCCAGACTTACTTCACAACGTCCCTGGTGTGAAAATAAATCAGAGAGAAGGTGAAATCAAGAATAAACATTTTTTTTGTTCGAGATACTTACCTGGCGCGGAGCAGCCTGACAGAGCAAGACGCGGTTGCTCCGGTAAAGGATGCTCTGGAATGAGAGCAGCCAGCTGCTTGCTCCAGTCAAGGGTCTCGGATTTTCTGATTTGTGACCTGAGACTCAACAAACTAAAAACAAAAATAAGTAAAAAGAAAATCCTAATGTTAATGACACTCACCAGTGGGTTGCCTCCCACCAAGCGCTTGGTTTAAGTCTCTAGCTTGACTTGGTGACTGGGATCAGTCGGGTTGAGCAGGAGGGCTTGTTCCAAAACAAGCTCCACAATCAGACATGTTCAGCTTCAAAACTCTGCTCAACAACCCTTTCACAGCAGCTTCCCCTTTCTCCTTCAGCTCATGTGTGAGAATAGCTCTGACTTTAGAGAACGGTTTAGAGGTACCTTTGCACTTTACCTCATACTCAATGGAGTTCTCATCACACTTGAGAGGTATCAAAGTCATTGTAGGATCTCCCTTGATCCTTTTCTTCTGAACTTTCTGTTTCACCCTTGAATTCCCTCTGAATTTAGTAGGATCAGTGCTAGGATCTTCATCAGAGAACAGCCTGCTCTCACCCTTATCACCATGCTCCTTTTCTGGAACAACTTTCAGCTTTTCTACATCAAACACTGAGATGCGAGAGGCGTGTGATGAGGAAGATCTGGTGGGTACAGCCTTGTAGAAAACTTTCTTGTTGATGTTGGAGAAGCAGACTCTCTTGTTGGGCATATCGATGGTTGCTCCAACAGTAGCCATGAATGTCCTTCCAAATATCAAAGGCATCTCATGATCCTTGTTCATCTCAACAACTTGAAACTCAGCAGGAACAATGCATTCCCCTACTTGAACATGAAGGCTGCGGATGGTTCCATATGGGACTGCTCTGGAAGAGTTTGCAAAGGTCAGGGTCAGCTGAGAACGCTCAACATCAGCAATACCCAAATCGTCTACAATAGCCTTTGAGACGAGATTCACACAAGAACCAGAGTCACAAAGAGCATCCTTGAAGGTTGTTCCTGCGATGGAGCATGGGAAAACAAACTTTCCAGGATCATCAACCTTAGGCAATACCTTCAATGCTGGTGTAGACAGTGCTTTGATATAGAGAACCTTGATCTCCTCTTGAGTCTCTCTACAGTGTTTAAAGAACTAGAGCAATGGACGAATCTGCAGAGCATCTTCGAATGCAAGTTCTTTAGGAAGCCTTCTCACCATCTTGTTAAACCCTATCAGCTGCTCTTCACTAATGGGATCCATCAGATGTCTAGGTGGAATTGGATAGGGAACCTTGGGGACATAGACTCGAGATGGTGGAGTCTCAGCAGGTTCGCTAGGAGTAGTCACTCCAGAGCTAGCAGACTGCTCTGCTCTATCTTCTGCGCCTGAAACAGTCTCAGCAAACGGCTGCTCTATTGCATTACAGTGCTCTGTCCTAGGATTTTTATCAGTTCTTCCAGGAAGCGTCTCTTGTTGCCTCTTGACACTCTCAACTGTTTGAGCAAGCTGAACATCGATCTTTCTTATATGGATCGCAAGATTGTCATACTTGTTATTCAGCTCAGTGAACATGTTGCCCATCCTGGTGTCTATTTCCGTGGTTACCTGATTCAACGCCTTGGCCTGAACCTGCTGACCCTGCAACAGCTGTTGCATCATCATACCCAGACCCTTCAGCTCATCTGGTTGACTGTTCCCGGTAGCTGGAACAGCATGCGGATTGCTCTGCGGTTGTCGCTGGTTCTGGTTCTGAATATGCCCGGCCGTAGGTTGTTCCCCTTTGTTGTTTTTCAGTAGCTGATCAACCTTGGCAGTCAGCTCATCTATTTTCTGGGCGTCAGAACTGTTTCCTTTCTTGGAGCAATCACTCTCCTCTTTCTTATTAGCTGAGCTAGCAGCCATGTTCTCAATCAGCTTAAACGCTCCAGCTGTGGTTTGAGTCATGAAATCTCCATTGCTCGCAGAGTTTAGAGCACCTTGGTATTTCCAGTCCACTCCATCATAGAAAATGTCCAGGATATAATCATCATCAAATCCATGGTGAGGACATTCTCTGCGATAGTCATTGAAGCGCTCCCATGCGTCGCAGAAAAGCTCATCAGTGAGCTGTCTGAAGGAGGTGATCTTGTTCCTCAATGCAGCTGTTCTCGCCTTAGAGTAGAAATGGCTGAGGAACGCTGATCGGACCTGTTCCCATGAAGTGAGAGAGCCGGTAGGGAGAGAGTTCAACCACCGTGCAGCTTTTCCATCAAGAGAGAATGGGAATAACATGCACGTGATGTAGTCTGGTGGAACACCATTCACGCGAGTGAAACTGCAGACTTTTTCGAAGCTCTCAATATGCTCCATTGGAATTTCTGTAGAGAGACCAGAGAACACCTTTCTCTGTACTAGACCAATCAAAGCAGGCTTGATCTCGAAGTCCTGCCTGGTGCAGAGTGGAGGAACAATGGCAGAGCGCGTAGTAGGGATGTTACGCGGAAGGTTTCTCTGCCCGATTGGAACAGTCTGCGCCTGTTGTTCCTGCTGCGCGAGAGCAGCCTGTTCAGCAGCATCCTGCTGAGCTTGGATGGTCTGCTGCATTTGTAGCATCTGCTGCTGCATGAGTGCCATAGCCGCAGCGAGATCATCCTGATTGGCGTGATCACCCATAGTGGTATCAGTTTGCCTTGGCTGTTGACGATTTGTTCTTTCTAACCTTGCTAGCTCCTGGTTAGTAAATGTAACTAACTCTCCTTGTGCGTTTCTCCGAGTATGTCTACTGGTCATGCACCTGGAACATTAGCTGCAACAAAAAGGATAAGGCAAGTTAGAGGTCTTAGACTAAATAAATAACCGAAAAATAAAGGTAAAAAGATGGTCCCCGGCAACGGCGCCAATTTGATATTACGTGTATACGCACGCCAAATAACCTAATGTGCACACTACCACAATCGAATGGTATGTCGATGTAGCACTTTAGGATCGAATCCACAGAGACCAAATCTTACACTTTATCTTTATGGGATCAGAATCAAGCTAAAACAATATGGGGGTTTTAAAGTTTGTGGTAACGTAAAAAACAAGTAATAGATTGGTTTTAAGTTTCAGATTAATGAGAAACTAACCTAGGGTTTAACGGGCACTTACAATCATGAGCCAAACAATTATTCAAGTTTGATTAATGGACTAGTCTAGAACTAGGAACACAATACTAGATCAACCCACTGTCGTGGTGTTTCACCTTTCAACGATCAGCCTCAATACCTAAGCTCTCGCTTGGATCAAGGCGTGATGATGAACATTAAGATCAAGTCCAATCGGTTCACAAAACACCCTAATATCTACTTTCGCTGATTAGGGATGCTATGCTCATTCATAACAGATCTAGCAACCTATTACACGGTTAATGAATAGGTTAAACCTAGGATCTAACAATAACTGGCCAGTTTAATGCAAGCAATAAGAGCAGTTATGAATGAAGACAATCAATGGATACTTATCTATGTTTAGCTCACGATCTAACACCCTAACACCCTAGGCTAGCTAGATCGACTACTCAGTCATAACAAGAGAAACACAGAAATCAATTCTGAATAATACTTCATGTAAATAAAAGAGATAGAAAGAGGGTTCAGGATAATCTTCTCTATGGTGAGAGAGATGGAGCCTTCTCCCTTTACAATCCAAAAGCACAAAAGTCTCCAATGGTTTTCTTCTGTCTAGAATAGCGTAGAATGATAAAGAGAAACAGAAAATATGATATATCAAAGCCACAGGCGGCTGGGAGAGAAAATATGGATAATTAGGGCAAATCCCGTAATGATTGTAGTTTCCTAAAAAATCTCTGCCGCTGGAACACTCACTCGGAACAATCACTCGGGTTGCTCCGCTATCCGGAACAGTCATCAAGACTGTTCTGCGTGAAAACCACCAAATTGCACTGTTTGCTGCCTCTTTTGTTCCAGCTGGTCCATCTCCCATCCAATGCAACTCCAGACCTGTAATGACTCGAAAAGGACTAGAAAGACACGATAAAGACTTGAAAACCAATTTAAAAGCATATATACAAGATGTATAAAACACCATATATCACTACATTTACTGGATAATGTTTCTTATACATACGTTTGGTGGAGATCAGTATAATAAGTAGGGGTTATTGGTTGTTGTATTTTAATGGATTTGAAAATCCGAACTGAATCTAGTGTTATTGGTTTTGTGATTTTCAAATCTGTATTAAAATCAGATGTTATTGGTTTAATGATTCATAAATTCTATATCAAATCAAGTATTATTCAATCGTACGAATTTACTAATATATTTTATTTTATAATAGATTTGAATGGATTTGAATGAATTTTTTAGTTAAAAATACAAAGACTCAAATCCGAGGGAAAACCTCAGAATTTGCATATTTTATTTGGATTTATAAATACTATATGGATTTCTAAATCAATCAAAATATATAAATCAATAAATATGCATGTGCGTAGCGTATGATAGGTCATAGATGCATATTAGTTTCTCTTAATTATTGGATTTGTTTCAAGTTTTCAATAATTGATCTCGCATCGTTCTATGCTTAGAGCATCTCCGATGTAAAACTTCATTTTTTAAAAAAAAAATGGAGTAAAAGTGAATATGAAGTAAAAATGCTTCAACCCTATTCCATTTTTTACTCTATAATGAAGTGATGAACAAACAAAAAAATAGAATACTCTATTTATGGAATAAATTCTATTATAGAGTGAGACATGAAATTGAGTTGTAACATTTCATACTTTATATTCATTTTTACTCTATTTTATAAAAAAAATGGAGTAGGGACGAAGATGGCTTAGTCATGGACACGTTTTTCTTATTATACAGCTTAATTAATGAGTTTGTGATCGTGATTTGTAAAACGTAAAAGTAATGGATATGAGTCACACGATGTGATTAAATGTTTAAACGAGCCATGCTGTTGCCGGTATATTCTTCTATGGGCTTAAAGGCTCGATAATGGATGGGAGACTACCAATGAGACTTCTATGGACTTAAACCCTCAGAGACTCGGCAGAAACCATTATTTTCTTTTACGAGCGACAAAAACTAAGGGTGTGCACTTTACCCGATATTCAAAATGACATTCAAACCCGATCCAAAAAATCCGAACCGAAATCTAAATCGAAGTAGCAAAATATCCGAACGGATATTGAATATGGAGAGATTGGATACCCGAACCCGAACGGATAATACCCGAACCAAATGGATATCCGAAGATAATCGAATATATGTATAATTAACCTTATATTTCTAGTTGACATCTCTCGTTTTATATAAAATATTTATATTAATACTACACATACTTTAAGTTCATATGATATACATACAATTACGGAAAAATGATTTGCTACTCACTTAAAATGCATGTCAAGTTTTTTATTTCAAAAATTAACAAAAAGTTACATCCAATTTTTTTTTAAAATAACTAAATTAATGCCTTTTTAGTTTTAAAATGTTATGTCCAAATCTATTAACCATTCAATCTATTAAAAATAAAAAAATAATTAACTGAAAGTTATATTTTAAATACAAAAAACTTGAGAAATGAAAATTTTAACTTTTTTTTTCAAAATCTAAATATCCGAACCCAATCCGAAATAACCGAATCCGAACTAAAAATACCCGAACCCGACCCGAAATATAGAAATACTCGAACAGGTTCTACACCTCTATACCGAAATACTCGAAAATCCGAAATATTCGATCCGAACCCGAACGGATACCCGAATGACCACCCTCGACAAAAACTCTCGCTTTCCAACATCAACGTGCAAAAATGTACGTGTGATCGCATAGCGCAAGCATTGTTCCTGTCACGTAACGTCCACGTAGTAAAGCTTTAATTAATTTGTCAGGAAACGTATGTAGTGATGAAAAATTAAAGACAATTAACCATGCATCCACATGCATTTTGTTATTTGGTCGTTTGCTTACATTGACTTTAGAACATGATTAATGTGAATCTCTTAGAGTAGGGTTCTTAACATAATGAAGGTTATTGGTTGAGTTTTAGGAAGTGACTTTAGCTTTAATTTTTATCTACAACCTTAAATACTACCAATCATGCTTTATCTTAGTTTTTAAACCTACAACCAAAAAACTAAAGATACAGCAAAAACACACAAAAAATGGTTTTAAAAATCTTATTTTCTAAAGCCCTATTTTTTTAGTTGTAGGAAATTTTAAAGCTACGTCACTTAGAGCTAAATCAAAAATTCTACAGACAAAATGCTAAAGTAAATTTTCTACAGTTACAACCCAACCAATCACCTCCATTCCATACGTTTCATAAAGTTACATATTTTAGAAACAAAATTTGTTTCAAAAAGATCTATATTTTAGATTTTCAATGCATGTTTTATTAACTAATTACAAATTTAAAAAAATTTAATTGCATTTATTTGATTTTTATTGATTTAAAATTGTGAAAAAAGAAAATCACAAAAATATACAAATTTAATGTGTTTTATTAAAATATGTGAAAAATTAAAAATGTAATATTTTAAAACAGAAGGAGTATAAGATACATTCTCTTGTCTTTTAGTTAAAAAAAAACTAAAAAAAATATCTCTTAAATAAAGATATAAGAGATGGTTTTTAGTTATTCTTAGTTAAAAATTAAGAAATGTATCTTATATTATGCTAACTTGCCCTAAAAGTTCCGCACTAATCATGGTCTTATAGGAAAGTACACGTTTTGACTCTCGTCTTATATTATTGCATGAACGTCTCCACCAATCACCAATCACCAATCACCAATCACCAATCACCAATCACTATCGGCACCACTTTCCATTATCTCTTTTATCATTACAAGCCATATAGGAAAAGAATAATTAAAAAATATTAATTCTTTAAATTATGTATTTTGATCATTTGATGATGTATTATAGAAAATAAACTTCTGGCTGGACCAGTGAATTTTGTACCTGGACATTGAAAAGCTTTAAGTCTTAACTCTTAAGATTTGGGTAAGGGGAAAACAGGTACCTATAGTGATTTGTATGAACTACATTTACGTTGAACAAAAAAAAAAAACTACATTTACTAAATGCGATATGAATCGAATTCATTGACAAATGTTAAAGAGGCGGAAGTATCCAAAGGAACTACTTCTGTTCATCTTAACTTTTAATAATCAATCTTTTAGTAGAAAAATATGATATTTTGTGTGGCTAGTTTAATTACGAAAAATAATCATCTAATCTTCAAACATACTCTGGTAGAAGATTGGACAATCCTTATTGTTTTAACTAAGATTGGGCAATGGTAATCTAAACTATAAATTAAACTTAAGAGCATCTCCAAAAAATACTCTTTATTTTAGAATTTGCAAAATTCTATATTTGAAATTTCAAAGTGTTTTTCTACAAAAGTAAAACTTCAAACTTAATTTCAAAATTATTTGTAATTTATTTTGTAGTCTTTATATTTGTCATAACTAATGTAGATCCATAAAACTTTTATAAATAAATATAACATATATAATACATATTACAACAATATTAATTAATAAAATCTTACACTACAATATGAAATTATAAATGGACATACATAATTAAATATTAAAATACAAAAATACCACATTATTTCCTAAATTTATTTTCGTAATGCTCCATCTTTGGTTAAAGTAGTTTTTATTAAGTTTTTTGGTAATATTCTTGTTGTCTAATTCTAATTTTAAAATAATATATATATTTTTTATTTAATTGAATTTATAAAAAAATCTGAAATAATTATGAGATATAAAAAAATTAAAGATTAAAAAGATGAACAAAAAAATACTTAAAATCATAAATATGATGTGCAATTAATTGTAAAGATCAAAATGCAAAAAAAAAAAATGAAACTTCAAATATGAAGTTTCACTCCTCAAAACTCTAAATTTGAAGTTTTGAAATTTATTTTTGGAGAAAAGAAAACTCTATATTTAAAGATATAAAGTTTTATTTAGAGATGCTCTAAGAAGATCATTGCAAGTTGAAGTAGTTGAGATAAATATAATGTCAACAACTATTTTTTTTTTTTGCATACATGTAATTAAATCAAAGATTTGTAAGAATTTAAGATTTGAGTAGATTTAAAAAAACCTCGAGATTTGAGTAAATCTTAAAACAAATTGCTACAAGTTTTAAGATTTTCGAAGAAATTTTAGAGTTTTTGATATAACTTTTAAAATTTAAAATATTTATTTTAAATAATATTTTGATTTTTAAATTTCTATAGGTTGATTTTTATCGTTTTATGAAATATATAAAAGATTTAAAAAATCATTTTCAAATAATTTTTATTCTTTTTATTTCAAGGGAAATTGCCATAAATACCACATTCATAGTACCACTTTTCATGTTTACACTAACCACTTTTACCTTCACTTTTAATGAAGGGTAAAATACAATTATATCCTTAGGGTTAACTAATATAGACTTAGGTTTTAGAGTTGAGGGGTGGGGTATGGTTTTTGGAAAGTGAAATTTATGATTCTAATAAATATATAAATACTTAAAAATATATAAAAATTTTAAAAAATAGTTTCAAACATAATTTTCGTTTTTCCAAAAGAAATTAAAAAAAATAAAAATAAAAATTCAAAATTTTTTTTTATAAAAAGTTCGAATTTGGAAAAAGTATAATTCGAAGACATAAAAAAAAATGTAATTTTTTTTTTAATTTTTTATTATTTTATTATTTTATTATTTTTATTGTTTTTATTATTATTTTTTTAATTAATGATTTATTATATATATAAATAACAAGGACATAAGAGTTTTTTGCCACTTAACGAAGAAAATATTTTTGAAAATATCTCATTAGTGGTGGTAAAAATAAAAAGTGGTAAACATGTAATTTCCTCTTATTTCAAACAGATTGATTTTATTTTTTTAAATGTGAAGTAATTTTTTTTTTTTAAAGTTTCAAATACCATCGTTATGGGATGTGTTATTTAGATTCATTATTTTTTTGTACTGTAAAATATCATCCAAACGCCACGAAATCCCATTTGGTAAATTTTATTGACAAAATTCATATTTTCCAATAAGCTAGAATTTGGGAAAACTTATACAAATATCTAATCCAATAATTTTGGATTTCATATAGAATTTATAAATGTTAATTAGAGATTTGAAAAAAAAATGAAATCCCATCGAATCCTTGATTTAATAAGTTTTTTTTACATCTTTAATAAAATTTCTTTTAATCATTTTGCTTTTTTAATATCTCCCCACCTAAATGGGTTGACAAAAAAAATAATATCTCCCCACCTCAAACCTATTTATAAACACATCTCCCTCCGGTCATCCCGTCTTCTCCTCCTTGTCGTCAGTTTCTCTTTCTTCTCGCCGGAGAGAAATCAAAGTCCAATCAATTTCGAAATCTCAGCCCGAAAATGGATCAGATCGAGTCCGTCGAGTACAATGCCTTCGAAACCACCAACGGAAACTCTCACACCGACCACGGATGGAAGAAAGTAGTCTACCCGAAACGCAACCGGAAGCAGAAACCGGCGGATCAAACGACCTCCGGAACCCACGTTCCCAACGGTGCATTATCCAACGGAGACAATGTCTTCCGCTCCCTCGAGGAGCAAGCCGAAGATCGCCGTCGACGGATCCTCGCCGCGAAGAAAGCCGCCGACGCCTCGGACGATTCCGATCTGGCGAGATCTAAGCGCCGATCCAACGGTTACGACGACGAGGGGTATGGTTACGGCGACAGCGAGGGTGAGATCGGTGCTGGGAAGGAGAATGCGAAGGTGGAGGGAGCTAAGAAGCCGAAGGTGAAGAAGGAGAAGAAGCCTAAGGTGACTTTAGCTGAAGCTGCTGCGAAGATCGACGCGTCGAATCTCGAAGCGTTCCTCGTCGAAGCTTCGGTATGTGTAGTAGAGTTAGTTGAAATTCTGATTTGATTGGTAAGTTAAAAATCGAATCTTTTGATGGTTTGTTTGTAGGAATCGTATGCGAGTCAGCCGGAGATTCAGCTAATGAGATTTGCTGATTACTTTGGGAGAGCTCTCTCTGGAGTCTCCTCATCTCATTTCCCGTGGGTGAAGACGTTCAAGGAGTCTCCTTTGTCTAAGCTTATCGATGTGAGCTTTTAAAAATATTGACTTCATTGTTTTTTTTTTTTTTTTTTTATTGTGTCTTGTGTAAATCATAGTACTATAGTTTTCTGTTGGGTTCTCTGTCTTTTTGTTTCTTAAAGTTGGAATCTTGTTGTTTCATGCAGATTCCTCTCTCTCATATCCCTGAGGCTGTTTATAAAACATCAGCGGATTGGATCAACCAACGGCCTATTCAGGCACTTGGATCGTTTGTATTGTGGGCCTTGGATTGCATTCTTGCAGACTTGGCTGTACAGCAAGGAGGCGCCAAGGGTGGTAAGAAGGGCGCACAACATGCTACTTCAAAGTCTCAGGTAGGTAGCTGTCTTTTTTATCTAAATTATACCAATTAATTTGTGTTTGTTTTGTGGATGCATGTACTTTATGATCTTTGTCCATTCTACTTTTATCAGTTTATTAATATTTGTCTGGTGAAGTTGTTTTTAGTCGCCATTGCGTTACTAACGTCATCATTTCTGGATTCATTTGATGGATAGGTTGCGATATTTGTGACGGTGGCAATGGTATTGCGCAGGAAACCTGATGCTCTAACAAATGCATTGCCAACTTTGAGGGAGAATCCCAAGTATCAAGGACAGGATAAGCTTCCAGTTACAGTTTGGATGATGGCTCAGGTGTGTGGAGATTTATCCTTACTAGAATCTAAGAGACCCAAGACTAACAAAACATTTTTTTATGTAAAAAAGATTTAATTTCGCATTAATTTTACTCGTAATTTATGCACAGGCCTCTCAAGGTGATCTATCAGTAGGCTTGTTATCGTGGGCGCACAACTTGTTACCGGTTGTCAGTAGCAAGAGTTGCAATCCTCAGTCAAGAGATCTCATCCTTCAGTTGGTTGAGAGGTGATTACTAAAGATTCTGTAACGATATCTAGTTTATGTGTGCTGATTATCTAATCTTGGTTTTTGTGTTTTTTTCCATTCAGGATCGTGTCCAACCCGAAGG
The DNA here is from genome assembly GCF_000309985.2 of Brassica rapa. Taxonomy (NCBI): domain Eukaryota; kingdom Viridiplantae; phylum Streptophyta; class Magnoliopsida; order Brassicales; family Brassicaceae; genus Brassica; species Brassica rapa. Next base: position 31,259,206 of record NC_024803.2, on the reverse strand, counting down.
CCCGGACCATTCTTGTTAGTGGGGCTGTTAGGAAGGGAGAGAGATTGATTCCACCTCCTTCGTTTGAGGTCCTGATGAGACTTACATTCCCTGCATCATCCGCGAGAGTGAAGGTAAAGTAATATTGAAATTTCAACACAATCTTGTGTTGCATGAGAGGGTTGATTTTTGAAGTCTAGTCTGGTTTTGACGTTTACAGGCTACAGAGAGGTTTGAGGCAATATATCCCTTGTTGAAGGAAGTGTCTCTTGCTGGTGCTCCTGGGAGCAAGGCAATGAAGCAAACCACTCAGCAAATATTCACTTTTGCTCTGAAAGCAGCCGGGGAAGGTAATTAAAAATGCCTACCTACACGTCCTCTACAATACGGTGCAATTAAAATGTGTAATGTGTTCCTCTACAGGGAATCCCGTATTAGCCAAGGAAGCGGCTGCAGTCGCTATCTGGGCCATAACCCAAAATGTTGACTGCTGCAAACACTGGGTAGGATTCATTCTTCTTATCCTACATATGAGTTAGTTGTGGCTGAATGTTTTACTTACTGGTGTTTCTGGTTTGTGGGTGGGGTTTAACAGGAGAATCTCTATAGCGACAATCTGGAAGCAAGTGTGACTGTTCTCAAAAGGCTCATAGACGAGTGGAAGGAGCGTTCTGTCAAGCTGACTCCTAGTGAATCCCTCACTCTCAACAAAACAATGAAGAGCCTGAGGCAAAAGGTTTGACACTACTTTTATAAAATTCACTGTTAACAACAAGTCTGATCCAGTGATGTTCAACTAAAACAACAGAACGAGGAAGCTCTTGCTGAGGGAGGAGCAAGTGGTGGAAGCCAGTCCCTTTACAAAGATGCAGACAAATGCTGCAAGGTGATCTCTGGGAAACTATCCAGTGGTAGTGGCTACTTCAAAGGTGTAGCCATCGCTGCAGTTCTGGCTGCTGCAGGGGCTGCTGCTCTGTCTGCCAACCCCGAGGTTATAGAGGAGCTGAAGAGCCAGGTGGAGTCATTGGACCTCAGCAGATTGACTGAGTCAGTAATGACAGCTTTTAAGAACTAAAGTGAAAACAGGTGGGGGAGGGGGAGGGAGGGGAGCGATAAGCAAAGAGAAAGTAAGTCTCTATTTATCGTTGTGGGTGTAGAGAAATGTTTGAAAAGCTCTGCCTTTTTTATGCTCTCTGATGACAAAGTTTTTGAAACCTGAGCAGAAGAATTAGGGAGAGGTTAGGATGATGAGGTTCAAACAAGTTGTAGAAGGTGTTGAGCATGTTGTTTCTAATTTGAGATAATTGGGGTTTTATGTTCTTTTGTTTTTCTTTTCTGGAAACAATAAAGTTATATTTCAGTTTTGCTCTTATGTTAAGCTACCAGCTCATGAAATTTGGTAATCCCAATTCTAAGTATTTTTACTGGAATTATGTTCTTAAGCCAAAGGATCAACATAGATAGCTTCAGTAATTTCATAGAGGAAAGGAACGAGAGGTATGGGCAGTGAGAACCAAACCGTTATTATAAGACCAAGACCTGGTCCAGTGTTAAAAGACGGATTGTTATGTCTCAGAGCTCTCTTAGGCTACTCAGTCAGAGACTAAGACCCGTTTGAAAGAAGTTGCGTTCTTGAATGAAAGACACAATAGTATGATTGTCACGTAGGCCAAATACACAAAAGCGAGACAAAATAATTATATTACATAAAATTACGCAAGAATATTCTAACAGAATATCCTGTGGATCCATGCACGATTGTGAAAATACAACTCTTTTGGTATACAGAAGTGAAAATAAAGGCTAGAATCTATATATATAAAGAAATGTTCGCCTCTCTCCCGTGAAGCCACGTTATCAATTCGTATGTTCTGGGAGTGATACGTGTCCCATTTTATATTTAGGGTCAAAATAAATGAATGCAGTTAAGGATAATTGAACCCAGCACCTCTAGCACTGATAATTTCTCTTAGAACCACTAGGCTAAAGTCACTTTTTATATATATGTGACCGTAAAAATACTTATTATCGTGTCAGCTGGAAGTCCATGCTTCTTCTGCTTGTGGCCAGGGCCGACACTGAACTGACGTCAAAATGAAGATCGAGAAGTTAAAAACTTTGCTCCAAACAGTTTTGCAATGTTTCCAACCTTTATAACTTGATGCATATAATATATATCAAAATACATTTATTGTACACGCTTTTATTAGTTTTGCTTTTAAAAGAAGGTATTTACAGTTATAAATGTTTTGTGCCAGTGAAGTAATAGTTGAAAAATCTTTATACATATGTCATTTTAAAATAACATCTAACTTCTATATATAGTCAATATATATGTCCATGTTATATTCTAGACTAAATATTTTCTCTTTTAAAAATATAGAAAACAATTTTTTTAGTCTACAAGCAAATGTTGTAGAGCAATTATGCATTATACAAAATAATATATATTTAAAATCCATACACAAAAACATAAAAGTTGTTACATGCCTCTTTCTGACACATGCACACTCTACTATGAATAAGAATTAAAAAAAAACAGTATTGTCATCAAACTTTATCACAAATCCACATTTGTACATCTATAATTATGAATTAGACAATTAGTTAATTTGATACAATACCAAAGCAAGAATAATCGAAAAACAACTATACCACCGCATACTAATAAGTAAGACATAACAGATAACCAAATTCTTGAATCTTAAAACAAATTTCAACTCGAGCATTTAGTGAATATTAAATTAACTAATATTCCGCCCGTAGACGGGCCGACCCTAGTTTTGATATAATTCTATGTGCAGTCGACAAAAAAATCTTTTTGGAATGTTACGCAAGGAAAAAGTAAAATGCATAGACCCAAAATTCAACGGCTGAGATTTCTTATGACTGTCTGTAAAACTGTAAAAGAGTTAAAAAAAGAGAGGAGCCACACGTGTCACTGTCTCGTCTAAGCTTGAGCAAACTTCTTTGCGTCGATCATACTCTCTCTCTATATATATAGATATCATCACTCTCGTCTCTTCTCAACCTCTCCAGGAACTAATCGAAATCTGGTCTTCTTCTTCTTCACCTCAAAGAAGGATATGGTTTTCAAGGTCTCTCTCGTCTCAACCTCCCCCATCGATGGCCAGAAACCTGGTACCTCTGGTCTCCGTAAGAAGGTTCGTCCATCCAAAATCTTCTTCTGGATCCGATCTGTTTAGATTCTCATGACTAGATTCTAAGTGAGATTAGCATTTCGTTTTAGATTTGAATTTTTTTGATTTGATCTATGCATTGATCGATCCCATATGATATAGCTGAATGATTACAAAATTTGCGTAAATATTTGGATTGGTTTTCTCTAAATTGTTTATTTTGGGATCAAACGTGGAAAGTATGTTTAAATATGAGCACAATTATAAATAGAGTTTGATATTACGTGGTTGAATCGATGAGATCTTTAATTATATCATTCATTGTTCGTGTATAAAATGATCTTTCGATGGATAAGCAAATTCGTAAATCAAGTTTTATTGAGACTCACGGTTCAGTCATGTCATGTGCCATGTGTATCTATCTATCTTTATGCACTCATCACCATCATCAACCTTCTGCTATCTCTGATTGGGTATTATGTCTTGTGTAGGTGAAAGTGTTCAAGCAACCCAATTACCTACACAACTTTGTCCAATCAACTTTTAATGCTCTTACTCCAGAGAAAGTCAAAGGTTAGATTTTTCATTTCTAATTTGAGTGGCTGCTTGTAACGTAACTGTTCCTAGCCAGATTTCTCTGCTCATTTCAATGAGTTTCTGTGCAGGTGCCACTCTTGTGGTCTCTGGTGATGGCCGTTATTACTCAAATGATGCTGTTCAGGTTACACCAGTTTCATCACTTTTCTTCCAAATTTTGGTTGAATGCTTATACTTGTGTATTGATATATTCATGTATTTACAATCTTTTGGAAGGAACTTACATGTTACGTTGCTACACGCCATTGAATAATGAAACTTAAGTTATCAAATCTATCAATAAAATTTGCATTAGGAACAGCTAGAGAGCGCAGATGTTGAGGTTCTGTTTGTCTTTGAAGATAATCTCTGAAACTTGCTTGGAGGCTTTTTTTTTTTTTTGGAGTTTGTTTGACCTGCTCATGTTGAAACCCGGTTCCTGCTATTCCAGATGATTCATACAAATTGGTTTCCTATCTTAACAGATCATTATTAAGATGGCAGCAGCTAACGGTGTGCGACGTGTGTGGGTTGGTAAAAACACTCTCTTATCAACTCCTGCTGTATCGGCTGTGATTCGTGAAAGATCAGGAGCTGATGTGAGATATCTTTCTCTGATCTCATGTTTGTAGTGATCTTTGCATTTGTTTTTTTTATTATTCTGCCTGACCGAAAAATGAAATGATGGTGATGAGACACTAACCTCAGTCCCCGGTTACAGGGATCGAAGGCAACAGGAGGATTTATTTTAACAGCAAGTCACAATCCTGGTGGCCCTACTGAGGTCCGTCCTGTTCTTGTTCTGTATCTTTTGTCTGCTGCCCCTTTCAGTTGAGAGAAGACTAATAGTTGATTCCGTGATACAGGATTTTGGAATCAAATACAATATGGAAAACGGGGGACCTGCTCCTGAATCAATCACTGATAAGATTTACGAGAACACTAAGACGATCAAGGAGTACCCAATAGCAGAAGATCTACCCATTGTAACTAACATTCTGAAGAATCCGCTTACTTGACAGCATTTATTCCATCAACTGCTTTTTTCATTGAATCGTATCTGTGATTAACTGAAACAGGTTGATATATCTGCCATTGGCGTATCCAGTTTTGAAGGACCTGAAGGAAAGTTTGATGTTGAAGTTTTTGATTCCGCTGATGACTACGTTAAACTAATGAAGTGAGTGCTTCCTAAATTTGAGAGCATGATTCCCTCTGTGGTCTATGTGCAATCTCTGTGATCTTTCTAAAAATATTTTTCTCACTCCTTTAAGGTCAATCTTCGACTTTGAATCCATCCGGAAGTTGCTTTCATCTCCAAAGTTTTCATTCTGGTATGTAGCTTGAACTGGTGCCTTAACCTTTTCTACTGGAGTTAACTTCTGTATAATATTTTCCATCGCTCTAATGTTATCTTTTACCCTGTTCTCTGAAGCTATGATGCAATGCATGGAGTTGCTGGAGCCTATGCACATCGGATCTTTGTCGAAGAACTCGGTGCGCAAGAAAGTTCTCTATTGAACTGCGTACCCAAGGTTTTATTTTTGTCCAACCAATAAATGCTATTCTTAAAATGATTACAAATACATCTACAGCCTCATATTTACCACTATACAACATTTTGTAGGAGGACTTTGGTGGAGGTCATCCCGATCCCAATCTGACCTATGCTAAGGAGCTTGTGGCACGAATGGGATTAGGTAAATCCGACACCGGAGTTGAACCTCCAGAGTTTGGTGCTGCGGCTGATGGTGATGCAGACCGTAACATGATCCTTGGTAAAAGGTAGCTTGCTAATGCTCTTTTTAAGTTAGATACATACATGGAACGGGTATATCAAGTAGTGTTGAACTTTAAGCACGTCTCCTCTTTTGCAGGTTCTTTGTAACTCCATCTGATTCGGTTGCTATAATTGCTGCAAATGCTGTTGGGGCCATACCTTACTTCAGCACTGGTTTGAAAGGTGTTGCAAGGTATTATACACTCGGAAGCTTTCTTTAGTTTTTGCAGAATTCTGTGTATATAGCGCTTTTATTACTTACTTTTGGCTCAATTGTTAACTTCCGTTTCTTATTGCAGGAGCATGCCGACCTCAGCAGCTCTTGATGTCGTTGCAAAGAGCTTGAATTTGAAGTTCTTTGAGGTACATGTCACCGTGCAACTTCCATCCTGATTATTTTCCTCCTAACTCCATCAACCAATTCACGCCTCTTATAAAATCAAATATCAGGTTCCAACAGGCTGGAAGTTTTTTGGTAATCTGATGGATGCTGGAATGTGTTCTGTTTGTGGGGAAGAAAGTTTTGGAACTGGTTAGTCTCTCTTTCCACGCTCACACATCTGGTATTAACTTAAAAACAACGGATAGGGTTCTGAAATATGGATCTCTTACAGGGTCGGACCATATCCGTGAGAAAGATGGGATTTGGGCAGTTCTTGCGTGGCTGTCCATACTTGCTCACAAGAACAAGGAAACTCTTGATGGTGACGCTAAATTGGTGACGGTTGAAGACATTGTCCGCAAACACTGGGCAACCTATGGCCGTCACTATTACACTCGTTACGACTATGAGGTAAAAAGTTGCCAAGTTTGGTGATTGTATAATACCATGTCATGCGGAACAAAAAGAACCCTTTTGTGATATCTTAAATTTTTTTTGTCTCCCAAAAGAATGTAGACGCAGGTAAAGCTAAGGAACTGATGGAGCATTTGGTCAAATTGCAATCTTCAATCCCTGAAGTCAACAAGTACACACACTTCCACTTGTTCGAAATCCCTAAAGTGCAATCAAAAGGTTGTCATCAGTTTGGTACTATCTTATTCTGACATCGATTTTATTCAGGATGGTGAAAGGAATTCGTTCGGACGTGGCTAACGTCTCGAGTGCGGATGAATTCGAGTACAAAGATCCAGTTGATGGCTCCATCTCCAAGCACCAGGGAATCCGTTACTTGTTTGAAGATGGATCACGACTTGTAAGTCCATTATTTTCTTCGGTTTTTGAGCCTCAACTATAAAGCATAACAACATGTGGATATTGTATCAAACATGAAAATGAAAAAGTTAGTAATCCTCTCTTGCTCTATCTAAAAAATATCATGTGAAGGTTTTCCGTCTGTCTGGAACTGGCTCTGAAGGAGCAACCATCCGACTCTACATTGAACAGTACGAGAAGGATGCTTCTAAAACCGGACGAGAGTCCCATGAAGCTCTGTCTCCTCTGGTCAGATGTTTAAGAAAACCTTTCAAAACTACTAATACTAAAAAAGAGTAATTTCTCATCAAATACTAAATTGTTGTTTGATTTGTGTGATTCACAGGTGGACATAGCTCTGAAACTGTCCAAGATGGAGGAGTTCACGGGCCGATCAGCCCCCACCGTCATAACATAAAAAGGCGGCTCAAGTGCAACGGTCTCAAATCATACACTTCTTTGTCTAGTTCTTTGGGATGCTTTGTTTCTTCTCATTTAAATGAAACTATGAATAATTAAGAGTCTCGGGGAGGCTTTCATATTTCATGAGTTATCGTGAAGCTTATACTTGGATTTGTCTTTCTCGGTTTTGTTATTTTACATGTATTACGTACATGATTAAGATTTGTTATTGCAGTTCAATGATTTTGCAAGTTCCGTCTCTTAACATCTAACAACTTTATTGATAACTCAACGTGTTAAGATTGGTTATGCTTTAAGCTTCTTCAAATGGATGCGATCCACTGACCAAATCTCATAGTTTTATTTAACAAAAAAATATTATTATAACCAAGAAGAATACATACATACAACACAATCTAAATCGTTCAGTTGGTTATCTAGAATGGTGGTTGACCACCGTCTCTGCATGCTTTTATTAACTATACCACAATCTATATATGGACAACCCCAATTGTACATTCAAATAACAAAAAAATGTAAGGAGAGATGTCGATCTTGAAGTCGAAAGGGAGTAAAAGATCTGAAAGAGAAGACGAATCATTCACAAAATATATTTGACTTGATTTCGTAATGAATATAGAAAAATTGAATAAGGAAACCTGAAGATTGGTAGAGTCGTATAAAACCCGAATTCTCCTACCGGACCTTCCATATTTAGAATGCAGCTTCTGTCACCTTTCGACTCCACTTAAGGACACCATCCATTTTATTTCCTTTTGAGTATATCTTTCTTACGATCCATTTTCTCTTTCTTTTTTTTAAGTATCAAATATAGAATAATTAAACTATCGAATATTTCAGAATTCAGATCCAAGTTACTCAAACATTCTCAGATACGACGTGAAAATAATTGAGTGGACGTGCATACACATGACCATGATAAAGAAAACTGGACTACAGTCAGTATAAATCTGTTATATGATCCACATGAAAACGAAACATAGTGACCATATACAGAAATTACATAGTGATTGCTCTCTACAAAGATTTAATAGTACTTTTCACGATAAAAAGCAATGCATATGAAAAGGCTAGCTACTAGCTAGTGAGAGAGTTAACATATTTTCTTGATAAGTCCAAAAGAAAACACCAAACTCATCTAACGAACTACCACTACCACCACCCGCACTACTGTCTATCACATTCATAAACACACGATAAGCAACACACAAAGCCTTTTGTCTCAAAGCCGCTTCTTATCATTAATCATATAAGAAGTAATTTTCGTCGGTTTCTACGTAACAAACCATTCGAGCTGACTGAAGACAAACTCCCGCTCCCAATAGTACCTTCCTGATCTATCATCTCTATATTGCAAAACTAGTAGTCTTAGCTTGTACTCTTAATCATAAGTTTAGCTGCTTCTACATACGTGCGTCATGTCGGTAAATATAGTTTTCGGTATATATGATCTATTTTCTCTTACAATAGCATGTTTTATAGTCACTTTTCTGGTTCCTAGACAAAACTTTCGTAAAATCTATGTGAAAATTGTAGTTCATTCACTTTCATTTTCAACAATCTCCTTCGTATTTATAATCGATTTGGATATCTTTAAATATACCACCCAATCTTTGACAAGTTACGTAAATAAACTCTTTGTACAAAAAAATATGATGGACGACCAAACAACAAGTTCTACCGCCATCTATCACTTTTGTATTTTAATTAGCGACAGATTATTTCCATTAGTGTGTCGTTTTTCTTTTCTTGTGTACGTATGACCATACTTAGATATGAAATGTGACATAATCATTGGACTATAACTGTCTTCCATTGGCACTAAATGTTCGTAAGCTGTATACCCAATGTAGAATCATCATCTAATTTCCACGCTTATGTGATATGTTGTGAATAAACAACAAACGCCAACTAACTTTCAATAAAGCAATCAAACTTAAGAGCAAAACGCTATTAAACCAAATATATATTTTAATGTTTATATTGATCATGTAAATGAAAAAATGATTTATAATCCTTTAGATATATATTAATAGTAGTCTTTAAACTCTATTTCTTTTTTATTTTAGAAAAATATTCTTATTCTAGTAAATGTATTGTTTTCTAATTATAAAAAGCATATCATACCGCGAAAGCCTTCGATCCTGCAGCTCCTAGATGTCGATCTTGATTGCGAGTCACAGATTTAAGATACTTCCAGAATTAATACGATAGAACTTTGAATTTCTAAATGCTTAACACTACAGAAAGGAATTTCATCGACTTTAGTTTTTTTTTTTTGTTTTTTTTTTTGTAAAAAGGTTTACTTTAGTTATTTTTGTTACAAAAATTTATATGTATGTATGTTATATACCTATATATACCTGCTTTCTTTTTATTCTTTTTACTGTCAACAATGTACGTTAGAATTTTAAAACTTGTCATATATATATGACTTCCATAGTTTCTTTTGGAGTTAAGCGCATGACTAATTGTTATGATTTAGCTACGTGACAAAAAACTGCAGATCAAAGTGTCGTTTTCTATAGACCTAAACACATTAATTAAAGGATAAAGTAAGAAAACTTGTAACAACGAGGAAACAAATGATTTCACAAAAGACGGATTGAATCAAACTTTCAAATACTTTAATTTGGTCAAGCTTACACGAAACTCATGTGAGTGATCAAAGTCTGAAAACCTTCGACCTCTGATTTGGATATGTACTTAAAACACTTTCTGAGTAACACCCTAACGCTTGGTTGGTGGATTTCACATCATAACAATTTTAGATTTTTTATTGGTGATATGTGGTTTTGTGGTTGGAGAAGCAGAGTTCTAATAACTTTATTTCATCATTATTCACACAAAATTGTGTTGTACCAGTATAGGCATTCTCTTAGAAAATACATATATATAATTCAGTATGCAATTTAATGGTGTAGCGAACACATGAAAAATTATATTTTTAAAAAGTTAACAAATCATGTTATATACAATAAACAAAACTTTGCTAATTATCATATAGTTTCACATCTTTGCCAATACTTTATACTTAATTATTACGCTAAATTTTTGTAGGTTCTTTTTTATTATTTAGGTTTCATCTCATTTTTAATATAGAATTTCTAATTTTCATCATCTTTTCTAACCATTCATCTTTACATTCTCTTATTATATATATATGATTAGTTTATTCAGATAGATATTATACTATTTTAAATCACTCTTTCAACTTTTATTTACGTCGTTTGTTTCTTTCTATATATTAAATTTGTTTCATAATAATCGAATTTCTATCACCATTTGAAGTCTCAGGTTTTGTGACATTTGGCATTACGGGAAAGGTCCATGTATCTCAAACTTCTTACACATGTGGCAAACCATCAGCCTCGTGCACTTGTAAAATCAAAAACTAGTTTCTTTACATGGTTTGTGTGATATTTGAGCTTCCTTTCCTACGTAGTTGTTTGTGTTAAGTTCAAACCAATGGCCATAGCTAACTTTGATTCTTCAAATATTATCTTCTTATTTCATACATATGTCTAACATTGTTGTTTCATCTTATAAGTTATTAACTAACCACGTAAAAATGTTTCTACATTGTATTATAACAAAATAAACCATAACAATGTGAGGATACAAATTGAAGTTTCAAGTTTTCCTCAAAATTCAATCATACATCACACTCGCTTACGTGGTTGCACACGTGTATATGCATTTATGAGAGCTAAAGAGTATCCATTCATTTGCATATACTTTCATACGTTTATATATAACTCTTACTTCCTTATGATTTATGAAACCACAATATACACTTTCTAATCCAATAATTCTCTATTCATACTTTTCAAATCCCCAAATGGATCACAAACCTCCCAGATGTTTATACACCAAATATATTATACCAGTGATTTACGTCCTATCAATCTCTCATACCAATGCCTATTTCATCACTTCATGCAAAGAAACTCCATACCCTAACGTCTGCGCCCACCACATATCTAATTCACCTCTCAACACTTTAGACTACCAAACCGATGGGCTCGCTTTCCACGACCTTGTGGTTAGCTCGACCATGGACCAGGCCGTTCACCTACACCGCCTCGTCTCTAAGGTGAAACGGCGTCGTTCTTTCCACAAACATGCCAAGTCAGCTTTGCTCGACTGCTTGGAGCTTTACGAAGACACCATAGACCAACTCAACCACTCTCGGAGATCATATGATTTTAACTTTTCAGCGCATGATAGACAAACCTCATTAAGCGCTGCCATAGCTAATCAAGACACTTGCAAAAACGGGTTTAAAGATTTTAATCTAACGTCTTCCTATTCAAAATATTTCCCTATACACGTTCACCGGAACCTCACTAAATCGATAAGCAACTCTCTGGCGGTTTCAAAGGCCGCGGCTGAGGCGGTTGCCGAGAAACATCCAGGGACAGCGTTCACAAAATTCAACAAGCAAGGAAGTAGCGGCGGAGGAGGTGGTGGTGGTGGTCGGAGATTGATGTTTTGGGACAACCAGTTTCCTTCGTGGATCCCTCTTACCGACCGTAAACTTCTGGAAGGTTCAGTAACCACGGCTAAACCCGATCTTGTGGTAGCTAAAGACGGTTCGGGTCACTACACAAGTATTCAACAGGCGATAAACGCAGCAGCCAAACTTCCAAGGAGAAACAAGAGACTTGTGATATACGTTAAAGCCGGCGTTTACCGAGAAAACGTGGAGATCAAGAAATCAGTCAAGAACGTGATGGTTATCGGTGACGGCATCGACTCTACCGTCGTCACCGGTAGTAGGAACGTTAAAGATGGCACGACGACGTTTCGGTCCGCAACTTTTGGTACGTCGTCCGTGCTAAATATAATATCAAAAAAATAACTTTTTCAAGTAGTCTTTATTGCTAACTATATCGATTGTTCACACATATACATAAATTTTTTTATATAAAAAATACTACTATAAACTTTTAATACTAACTAAAATTACTTTTAAGTTTTAATCATGAATTAGCTACTAGTTAATAAATTTTCGCCAAGTATTATTTCATAACTTTTCAATAATTTTTTATTTTCAAAGTATATAATTTCTTCTGTCAAATTTTTTTTTAATATGTTAATATTTTGCTCTCTTTTTTAACGTCTAAACACATAATTTACCCTTTAGATATAACTCTTGAATTTTGAACCAAAAATATATAAATGTATAATAACTCTTGAACTATTATTTAGCAACATGATATATTTTTTTTGTTTGGTAAAACAAATGATATATTTTATTTCTTTTAACCCGCCAACAGCTGTTGCCGGCAGCGGTTTTATCGCACGAGACATAACATTCGAGAACACTGCGGGACCGGAGAAGCACCAGGCGGTGGCTCTCCGATCAGGATCAGATTTCTCCGTATTCTACGGCTGTTCTTTCAAAGGCTACCAAGACACTCTCTACCTTCACTCCCGCCGTCACTTCTTGAAAAACTGCAACGTCTACGGAACCGTCGACTTCGTCTTCGGAGACGCAACCGCAGTCCTCCAAAACTGCAACATCTACGCTCGTAAACCCATGAGCGGCCAGAAAAACACTATCACGGCTCAGTCCCGCAAAGATCCTAACGAGAACACAGGTTTCGTCATCCAGAGCTCGACGGTGTCTACAGCGGCGGAGACGTACTTAGGAAGGCCGTGGAAGCAGTATTCGAGGACGGTTTTCATGAAATGCAGTCTCGGAGAGATGCTAAATCCGGCGGGGTGGTTGCCTTGGAGCGGTGACTTTGCTTTGAGGACTCTTTATTACGGAGAATATGGTAACACTGGCGCCGGAGCAAGTGTCTCCGGTAGAGTTAGGTGGCCAGGTTATCATGTTTTGAAGACGGCGGCCGAGGCGGGGAAGTTCACGGTGGAGAATTTCTTGGACGGGAATTATTGGATTACTGCTGCGGGAGTGCCGGTCAATGCTGGTCTTTGACTTTGTGTTTCATTAATGTTGACTTTGCATGGGGAGACTTTGGTTTTTGCTGGCGTGTTGATGTTTATATGATATAGTTTTATTGTCCATGTAATGGATTGCATATGGATTGTTTTGGACATAGAATAACAAAATCAATGTAATGTGGGTTTGGTTGGAGGAATTGATATACTATACATTTATGTTATATAAGCTTTGAAAGTTGAAATTGCAGTTGTCATTAATTAGATTAGATCATGGTTAACTTTAGTATAGTCTTCATTGTGATTTTAGATGGATCTATGGTGCTTAAATGCTTAATTATTTAGACCTATGTTACATGGAAACGGAAGCGGGTACGTGGAAGCGGAAGCGTAAGAAAGCGCAGAAGCGAGATTTTTTAAAATATTAGGAATCGGGTACGTGTTGGAAGCGTATATCTATATCTATATCTATATATATATATAAATTTTTTTAAAAAATTAGGACTAAAATTATATTATTTAAATTTGAAATAAAACATTTATTCATTTATAATAATTTTGAAATGATTTTATATTAAAACTGTAAAAATACACATAATTTAGTTTACAAACAAATATTATATTAATTATTTTTAATACTTCATAAAAAATTGACACAATATATTTCAATATGTGCTATATCTTTAATAAAAAATCCCAATGCATAAAGAAAATTTATAGTATTATTTTTGATATTTGTATATTTATAACTTAATAATCATTACTATTAATTTTATTTTATATAGATTAAAACTATAGTTTTATATTTTATTGATATACATTGCATTTTTTTTAAAAAACGGAAGCGTGATTCCAAAACGGAATCGTAAGCTTCCAACAGGTTTTTAAAGAGAATATTTTAGAAACATTTTGGAAGCGAGATTCCGCAAGCTTCCACAAGGTTCCGATTCCGATTCCGGTTCCGAAGCGGGAAGCGGACGTCCGATGAAGCTTCCGTGCAACATAGATTTAGACTATGTAACAGTTAAATTAACTTCGAAAAGATCTATATATATGTGGATACTATGCTCAAGGTAATGAGATACCACTCCTGATTTTCTTTTTAGTGTTTACTTTTGTTTTTTAAAAAAACTTTACGGAGGATTTGAACACTTATACATATATTATACTGTAAAAAACAATATATGTATGTAAACTTAGAAAAGTACAATATGTTTATGTTTGCTTGATAATCAACATCGCAGGTTATTTTAGAGTGTTCGTTGTCCAATATAGAAAATAAAAAAGAATTGGAATTATATTATCGATGGCTAATTCCATTCGGTTTATACTTTGGGCTTTTAAAGACTTTACATGATCCAGTGATACAGTCTATATTTAGTCTAAGACCATTCACGATGTGACAAAGAAGATTCGACTGGAAACAGTAGTGGTGAACCCTTAGAGCATCCGCAATGGTGAGGCTCACCGTGGAGTCTTTTGGCTTATTTTACTATTTTTTTCTTTTTTCTAATAGTTAAGGACTCTAATCCAATATGTAAGTCCAATGGTGAGTCTCACTTTTGGAATTCTTATTAATAAAAAAATTATATTTTTAGAAAAAAGTGATATTAAATTTTTTTATTTATAACATGATTTAATAGAAATTTGAAAAATTGTTTCTATAAGTTATTTTTTTCAATTTTTTTTTTCAATTTTCTATAGCAATTCTAATCTTTAAATGAGTTTTAAAAGAGGTTTCTATAAGTTTTTTTAAAAAAAAAAATTTCAAGTTTCTATAGCAATTCTAATCTTGTAATCAATTTTAAAAATGGTTTTTATAAGTTTTTTTTTTAATTTTTTTTTCAAGTTTCTATAGCAATATTTCTAATCTTTTAATGAGTTTTAAAAGTGGTTTCAATAAGTTATTTTTTCAAGTTTCTATAGCAATTCTAATCTTGTAATCAATTTTAAAAGTAGTTTCTATAAGTTATTTTTTTTTTTAATTTTTTTTCAAGTTTTTATAGCAATTTTAATCTTTTACTGAGTTTTAAAAGTGGTTTCTATAAGTGATCGGAAGACGTTAGCTCCGATGATGATCGGAAAAGAACTTACCACGTCACTAAGGATTTGCTCTTTAAAACCTCTTAATTTAGGACTGCTCCTTATCAAACTAAGCTTAGTTAATATTATTTTATTCCAATTAGTCTAGGATTATGTGTTAAGGAACTCTCAAAATACACCGTTGCGGGTGGTCTTAGGAACGTAGAACTAATGCATTTCACTTATTAACAAAATTTAATGGTCGATCCGCGATTCCTCTAGATACCAAAGACGTCCTAATGAAATATAAAACTAGTAATGATAGATTGCATGAAATCCCTACTACTTATATAATATATATATTGAAAACATATGTATAAAGAATTTTGTGCATATATGTATAACCTTGAGGACTGATGAGTAAAGAGCATAATGTTTTCATACATTGTAGATTTCTGAAAGTGATCTATATGTAGTATAAGTACTATCTGACGAAACGTTGAAACACATAAAATTTACATTTTGTTTGACGTTTACATCATAAATTAATGGATTAGACACATTATGACTGGCGGCTGAATTTAAAATTTGTAGGAGTTCATCGACTTAGAAAGGAAACTAAAAACATGTTCACAAGATGAACACGTGTCAATCAGTAAGCAATAAATTACAGGTAGATCCAACAGAGATAGGCCCTTGAGATTGCGACAAGAAACCGAAAGGACTGTTGTCTCAGTGCGTCTCGTGAATCATTTCTTCCCTAATTCCGATACCTATTTGCTCTTGTGGTTTTCTTATTTTTCTCTACTTTTTCTCCCTGAATGGTAAATACTACGACGACACTTTGACTTTTTTTTTAGCCATTCAAAATTATTTCATGCTTTGGATCTAGAGTAATCTTATGATTTCTTATAAGACCATCTCCAACCCACTTCTGTTTTTATCTTTATATTTTTCTCTAAAATAAAAAATCTCTATTATAGATGTGTATTTGCTCCAATGTATGTCTTTATAATAGAGTTCTTCTATTTACAAAGAACAATATAGAGATGTGTTATTTTTACCTTTAAATATAGAGACAAAAATAACATTCCTCTATATTTTTCTTTAAAATAGAAAAATTGTATTATAAAGTCATACATTGGAGCAAATCCACATCTATAATAGAGATCTTTATTTTAGAGAAAAATATAAAAGATGCTCTAAACCTATAATCTACTAAAAACTTTATGCATATTATTTACATTCTTGTAAAGAAAAAAATATTTTTTTGAGTTAAAAGGTAAAAACAAATTCTTATAAGAAATATGTACTTGGTTTTATGGTTATGTACTACTTATATCACTGGGAATCTTTAAATTTTTTAATATCAATTAAAATTGTATTCATGATATTTTATGGGAATTTGATGGCATGTTCTACCAAACGAACATTATTATTCAGTGTAGCTTATATAAAACTGCTTAGTTAGATATGAATGCTATACAATAGACGCGACTTATGTGGTTGTACAATATATTAATCACTATCTTATAAATTGGAATAGCATGAGACCTAAGTCGGCCAAGTGTGACAGAGTTTCTATTGTGTCCTGTGTGCTATAGCGACAAAGAAATGAGATTGTGGTCAATTTTAGGGGTCACGGGTTCTTGTTTCATTAACACATACTTCCAACTAAATATAAATGTATGTATAACTTTGGTTTTCTATAATGAATTTCCTTTTTTAAAATGGACCATACGTTTGGGGTTCACATATACTGTACAGCAGCGTAAACAAATTAACTAAAGAACGCAGCGAAATGAAGAAAAATGAATGCAGAATACCAATTAATCAAAGAGTGATGGTTCACTTTCTATTTTTCTTGTTTAAATATAACCGTGTTGGACGCATAGTCATCTAAAGAGTGCATGAACAGCTAAACGCTCGGTTTATAAGATTCATTGCTTTACTAACTAAATTCTCAGCCATAGGTGCCACTAGTCTCCATGAAACTCAGATCATTATATAATTAAGCCATGAACCAAAAGGTATCATTTATTGCTTTTGAGTTTGAATCTCATAAACTTTGATACTACTATATATGTTAATGAAGATCTTCCCACAATCATATATATGTATTATTATTGATAATATGCATAAAAGCACTTACGGTTGGTGTATGAAAATTATGAATAATCATATGTACACGAATCTGCGTTTGGTGAACCAAACACTATATTTTATCATTTATATTCTCGCACTTGATTGGAAATATATACATGTACGTACGGTAGTGACACAAATACAAATAAAATAAATTGGAAATGGGAGAAAAAAAGGTAAGCATATGCATGTGTAACGCATATACATGTTGTAACCCATTGCAATGGCTCTATAGATTGTCGGCCATTGACATATAACGTCCGCGTAGTAGTGGCGGAGTTACAGCGCATGCATACATTAGCCATATTGTATACTTATTTTTGTATCATTACCATTAGATATCAATAATATGTGACTTATTGATTGGTTCAAAATATGTATCCAAAACATATATCGTGTGATATAGGTTTAGCTGGTAACTGCTGACTTGCGTTTGACTCGTTTTAACTTGTTTATGTTCCTAGCATTATTGAAAATCTCTTTTGCCCAGATTCTTCTAAATTCTTGTATTATTTTTCAATATTTTGTTATCAACATTTAAACCACACAATGTCAAATACTTATGTTATCTACCACTAAATTTAAATTGAGATAAAGGCAAATTTATTTTTCAGTTCATACAGTTTTGTACCTTAGAAGTTCAGAAACGATTTATATTTGTTAAAAAGACAAATTAATATAATAAAATTAATCGACTTCTGTAAAATAAAATAATAGACTACTAATAATTTTCACACTTTATTTTAGTAATTTCCACAAACGAAAAGCGTTAACAAGAACTTCTATTCAGCCAATAACAAACAGAATTATCTTATTATACATCTCTATCATGCACGCGTGAGAAACAAAAGCAAAAAAGAAACCAATAATTTATTTTTTAAGTAAAAAATAAGAAGTATATTTGATCAATAATAATCAATGTATCGCATTATCAACACATCGATTAACTAGGGCCAGCGCATTACTAGTCAGCTTCTTGACGCCATCGACCCGAGCGCACACCTCATCTTTCCTCGGCTCATCTTGAACATCTTTAAACTCGTCTGTACAAGTCTCCTCATTGGTTAAAGCCGCACTAAGCCAAGTCTGCACGTTACTCATCTGAAACCTGAAAGACTCGAGCGAGCCAGTGGTGACCAAATCCCTCATCTGTTTCATAGAGTCTCTCATTTCATCAACTGCGTCTTTTAGGTTCTCGAAGCAGTCATGAAAAACTGCTGCTGCGGTTGGGTGGTGGCCACCATCTTCGTGGATTTCAAGGAGAGTAGAGACGTTGGAGAGGTATTTGCCTAACTCGAGAGCATTGGAGAGAGTGACGGAGATTGCGGCTCGAGCCAAGAGTGCTGGGTCGTTGTGGACGTAGGTTGAGAAGTTTGAGAGAGAGGAGACGCATACGTCAGGGTATAACGTGGTGTTGCAGCTCCTCTGGATGAAATCTGAGTCGTCTGATGGGGATGGTGATGGTGATGGTGATGGTGATGGTGATGGAGAGGGTTGAGAATGGACGGTCAGGATTAATGGGAGAAGAGTTGCTAAGAAGAAGAAGAGAATTGGTTGATGAAGAGAAGGTTTCTTCATGATTTCTTCTGTTATATGTGTGTTTCTTTTCTGTGACATTGAAGTTTCTCTCTTTTGGGTTATGGATTTTGTGACCTCAAGTTGATATTTATATAGAGAAGGTAACACAAATATAGCTTATCCCTTTTGTGCCGTAAAGCGAAATAACGATTTGACGTTAATACCTTATGAATTTTTTTGATGGGTTTTGGAAAAAGTTGATATGTGTGGCTGTGTCCATATGCATAATGGGCCAGGCTGAAATTGTGTGTATTGCTTTTGTTTGTGAAATAAAAATGCAAGCTCTCTTAAATGGGACGAAAGTTAAGAGTAGCATCTAACTTTCTGTTAAACAAATCCGGAGCAAAGATGCATACAAACGAGAAAACGACAATGTGTGGATACCAACTGTTCTAGCTAACAGAAATTTATTGGTAATATTCCGGAGAATTCGATCGATATTTTATTTCTTAAAGTAAAGGTTCCGGCTTAGAATGTAGTGATGATAGATGCTACCTTTACAAGTTTTCATTGGCTGCTTGATATCGCTTGAGATATCTAAGAACCATTGATCTTGCATCCGATGGGTACTACATAGCCGAATAAGCATATGTTACTGATCTACTTCGGCTCTAACTGATAAACTAATATGAAATTAGTGGAATAAAAATAAATGGAATGATACAAATGAATTACAGTAAAAACATAGAGTGAAATTCATTTCGTTAATTCGTGAACCAATTTGTTATGTAATAGTTATTTTTGTATTTTGTCTAATTATTTTTGGAATTGGTGGAATGACTATTCTATTTTATTCATAGTAAATGGTAAAAAAATATAAATGAATGGAATCAACCATTCCACATCATTGCATTCCAAAAAATTGTAAATCCAGTTACATCATTCATGCCTACCATGATTGTGTCGTATTGATATATTAAAATAAGGAATTGGTAAAATTAAAATAAATGGAATGATAAGAATGAAATACATAAAAAAATGGAATGAAATTAATTCTATTCATTCATAACCAAATTTGTTATGGGATCATTCATCTTTGCATTTTACTATTTTATTGTGGAATTGATAGAATGAGTATTCCATTACATTCATGTCAGATGGTGATTTTTTTTTTGGAATTAATGAAATAAGTCATTCCATTCCAAAAATTAGGTTTGGGCATTCGGGTCCTCGGATCGGGTTCGGGTCAGATTTTGTCGTGTCCGGATTCTTTGGGTCTTAG
The DNA here is from genome assembly GCF_000309985.2 of Brassica rapa. Taxonomy (NCBI): domain Eukaryota; kingdom Viridiplantae; phylum Streptophyta; class Magnoliopsida; order Brassicales; family Brassicaceae; genus Brassica; species Brassica rapa. The sequence continues at coordinate 31,239,236 of NC_024803.2, read as the reverse complement.
GTATTTAGACCCAATAGGTGATTAGAATTTGCCGATGCAAGTTTGGTTCGGGTCATATCGGGTCCAGGCCGGTTCTGGTCTTAGATAGTTGGATCCAATAGGTAATAATTTTTCGGTTCGGGTTCAGTTCAGGTCCAGTCTAAAAAATATCAAAAACACAAAAAAATGCCTGAAAATATTTAAATACCCGAAAAATATCTGAAATTTTACCTAAAATCTGACCCGAAGACATGATAATACCCAAAATTTTAAATGATTATCCGAATTATATTTTTTAAAATATAAAAGTTTACCCGAAACCCAGAACCATACCCGAAAACCAAAATCTAAATCTTAAAAAATACCCATAATCTAAAAATATACTGAAACGCCCATATATATCTAATATATACTAGAAGTTTTGAGTATTCTGGGTACTCATCGGGTTTCGAGTTTCGGGTTCGGTTCGGGTCAGGTCCAAGACCCGCAGATCCTCCACAACAAGACCCAATAAGATAACAAATATCAGTTTGGTTCCTACCCGACTCGGGATTTTTCCGGGTCGGTTTTAGGTTAGATTTTCGGGTCCGGATAAAATGCCCAAGCCTACCGAAAATCAACAATCCAGTTGCAGTCTCAGATCTCATGTTTTTCAAAATCAGACTTATAGCTTTTTCAAGTATCACTAAAAACTAACTCAGAAGATCTAGCAATAAATTTCCCTAATCTAAATATGCTGATTCTCTAGCACTCGGTTTCATAATGTAAAATTGTAAATATATAATAATCTAAATGTTAAAAATCATAATACACTAAAAGTATAAAACTCATCATGTTTAAAACATGGTGAAGAGCTACAGGGACGCAAATACTTTTTTTTTCGGTCGAGCCAATCATTCTCTATTGTGTGTATGAGTTCGAAATTAGATATGCTTCTTTAAGATTATTCATTGTTACCAAGCGGGCATGAGTTTTGGTGCTTTTAGCATTTTGCTGGATCTTATATTTTAAATGATTCCAAGTGGCAATCATTTCACTCCTTTGATCGTCTCTCTTTCTCCTAGTGTTGGAGATTTGAAGGCTTAAATTATTGTCTTGAAGGACCAAATGTTAAGAGACACATAGATGATGGAATGTTAACTACTTCCGATGATGGAAACTTTAACTACTTCCACTGACATTAAACCCAAATTAAATTAAAGGCCCTTAGTTAAATTAAACCAAAGTTTAGCAATTTCTTCTTTTCAAACGAATGAAAGGGAGAAAACAAAACGTAATTTTGTCAAAAATTTAGCAGTTGGTTATACTTTGCTTGCATGAGAAATATTCTCTTTATGTTTTTGAATATTGTAATTTGTTTCCGTACATTGTTGATTTCCCTTAGTTCTAATTTGTTGACCAACATCTATGAATTAGGAAGCACTTTACTTCAAAATATTGCACTAAAAGAAACACACAATTTGACTTTTTATATTCACATCAAAAATTAACAAACTGTAATCATGGATGTATATAGGCCTATAAACAACACGTTTCACCAAATCTAAACTTGCAGAATGTCTATAAACTTTACTTTTGCTCTGTACTAATAAAACAAACTTTCCATCTGTCTTATGTTTCAGAGCTTCTATTTTGCCTATGGCCTGCATGGTTGGACCAGCTTTGATTCATACGTCACTCATTCCGTTGGAGGTTTCATATATTTCAAGATCAACAATATTTATGTTCTTCTATTCAAGACTGCTGTAGAATCTTTAGATCACTAATGAGAAAAATGATCCACAAAAGTATAAAGAGCATCTTCAATTAGCCCCCCTTCCTTTCGAATTGCTCTGTCCTTGTCCTGTATTCACACCCTATATTTCAATGTGTTTATATCTGTATTAGACAAAATCTTCAATTAGCCCCCCCACCCTCCCTTTTTTACGTGTATTAATTTGTGTTTTTTTTAAACATAAAAGACCGTATATTAATTATTTTACTTCCCAATAATTTTGGCTTTACATTTCATTTCGGGAAAAATGAAAAAAGAAAACAATGTGGAAAATATTGAATGGCGCATTGAATAAGGAAGATTATATGCGTCGGCTTTGTGGAAGTTGCAAGTTGCAACATCCCTCGCGTTCCAAGTCAACCTCGTATTCCACGCAAATCGTATCTTAATCATATGGCTATCTCATCTAGTTTATTATCTATACTAGTATATGTCAAATTGTCAACGTTTCTTCTCTTCTGTCTCAAATTTATAACATTCCCACTCTTTCATTATAACGGCATTTTTATGGTTATGTAAGTATGTACTATGATTTAAGTTTAGACTTTTTAAAAAATACTGGGTCGAGCCCATTTCAAACCTTAGTCTCTTTAGACTTTTTTTTTTTGTTGGAATTCAAAAATATAGGAACAAAGTGATACATATTTGTTTAACTTAATATAATTTCAATAATTCGCTAAAAAACCATGTTTGACCATATTACGGAATAACATTTTGAAGTTAAACAGTTTAAATCAATATGTATTTGAATTCGAATTAGTTTTCTGATTGTTTAAGTTACATAATATGATGATTGGTTGTACCGAGTTGAATCCGGCACATTACTCCAAGTATACGAATACATGCATTATATACATTTAATCATATATAGCGTATGTTTGAGTTGAACCGGCGGTTCAATGATATGATGACCAACATAAGTTCTTGAAAATTGCTATAAACAACTAGTATATCTAGACGTAACTCTTGGTTTAACTTGTCATGGATAGGGCAATACGGAAAAATCTTTACGTATATCCTAAAAAGCCTAAATTACTGGGAATCGCTCGTCAATCACGGGCCGTACAACCCGACCCGATCAACCGTATCTACCCAACATGGTCCACCTTCGTCCAATCAATGAAATCCACGTAGGAACTATCCATTGTCACTTGTCTCGTGGAATCCCAAATGACTCTTTTCTTTTCTCGAGTATAAAAGAGCCTACGCACAAAGAGTCTTTCACATCTCTCCCGCTATATCTCACAAATACAAAAAAAAAGAAGAACAGAACCAAACTCAAGACTTATAGAAAATGGCGGGAAAATCGTTAACTTTGTCGGGACTCGCTCCGGCGGCGGCGATTATTCTCGCTTTGCTTCTACTTTCACCGGAGATCTGCACAGGACATGACTATCGCGACGCTCTCAAGAAGAGCATCCTCTTCTTCGAAGGTCAGCGCTCCGGCAAGCTGCCACCAGATCAACGCCTTAAATGGCGCCGTGACTCCGGATTACGCGACGGTTCCTCCGCCGGCGTGGATTTGACCGGAGGCTACTACGACGCCGGAGACAACGTGAAGTTCGGTTTCCCGATGGCCTTCACGACGACCATGATGTCATGGAGCGTCATAGACTTCGGGAAAACGATGGGACCGGAGTTAGAAAACGCCGTGAAAGCGATCAAATGGGGAACGGACTACCTCCTCAAAGCGACTGCCATTCCCAGCGTCGTGTTCGTACAAGTCGGAGACGCTTACTCCGACCACAACTGCTGGGAACGTCCTGAGGACATGGACACGCTACGAACGGTTTACAAAGTCGACAAGGATCATCCTGGTTCTGAAGTGGCCGGCGAGACTGCAGCCGCTTTAGCCGCCGCGTCGATCGTGTTTGCAAAACGCGATCCAGCATACTCAAAACGCCTGCTGGACCGTGCAGCAAGGGTACTCTACTTTAATTTTACTTTAACGTTCTTAATTTTCTTCTTTTTAACAAAAATTGCATGCTTTGTCCAAAAGTTTAAACAGATAATTATGCTTTGCTTGCGTGATTAATGTTCTCTTTTATGTTTTATTATCCGTACACTTTTGATTTCTTGTTCTAACAAATTTTGACAAACATGCAATTTACGCTACTGTTAACTATATAAAGCACTTCACTTTAAAATAAATAAATAAAAACCACAAAATCTGACTTTGTTTTTATTTATTTGTTTGTTTTGGTCAACATCTGGCTTTCTTTAATGACTTTCAAAATGTTAATTCATTAAATCATGGATGTAGGTGTTTGCGTTCGCTAATAAGTACAGAGGAGCGTACAGTGATAGTCTTCGCCAAGCAGTATGTCCTTTTTACTGCAATTTCAACGGTTACGAGGTAACTAAAGGTTTTAATTACGACAATTAGATCTGATCATAATCAAAAGAAGTAAAACGTTAACTAGATGAGTGTGCGTGCAGGATGAGTTGCTCTGGGGAGCGGCATGGCTACACAAAGCTTCGAAGAAACGAGTATATAGATTGTATATTGTGAAGAACAAAGAGATTCTTAGAGCTGGAGATACTATTCACGAGTTTGGTTGGGATAACAAACATGCTGGGATTAATGTCTTAATCTCCAAAATGGTCTTAATGGGAAAAGCAGATTATTTTCAGAGCTTTAAGCAAAACGCTGACGAGTTTATCTGTTCTTTATTGCCTGGGATTTCTCACCCTCAAGTGGAATACTCACTAGGTAAAAAAAAAAGAGTTTTAATTATAACTAGTTTCTCTTGTTTCAAAAAAAAAATTTTTTAACTAGTTTCTCTAGTTATTTGTACTCATCATGTTTGATTTTTATTGTGTAACATAACACAAACACAGGAGGATTACTAGTGAAAAGTGGAGGGAGTAACATGCAGCATGTAACATCTTTGTCATTTCTATTATTAACATATTCTAATTACCTAAGTCACGCCAAGAAGGTGGTGCCTTGTGGCCAATTCACAGCTTCTCCAGCTCTTCTCCGTCAAGTAGCCAAGCGACAGGTAACTAATTAACATTCTTACATTTCGCTGTTTCAGCACCGAGATGAAGGAGTGGACATAATAGTATTTTCTGTTGCTTGTGTTGTACGTTAATGTAGGTGGACTACATACTAGGAGATAATCCAATGAAAATGTCGTACATGGTTGGGTATGGTTCGAGGTTTCCACAGAGGATTCACCATCGTGGAAGCTCGGTTCCTTCGGTCGTGGATCATCCTGCTCGCATAGGCTGCAAAGAAGGATCTCGTTATTTCCTCAGCCCGAACCCTAACCCTAACTTGTTAATTGGCGCTGTCGTTGGTGGGCCTAATGTCACTGACGATTTTCCTGATTCAAGGCCGTACTTTCAGCTGACTGAGCCCACGACTTACATCAACGCACCTCTACTGGGCCTTCTTAGTTACTTTTCGGCCCATGCTTAATATTCCCAAAGCATAATGATGAATAGTAGTCTGCTTGTCAAGATTTGTCTAGAGGTGTGTTGATAACTCGTCACCACCCTAAACTACCAGATGTTGAATGTTTATTAGTTTTCTACACCAAGAGAATTCAGCCGATAGGGGAATTACTCGCAAAACATTGTTTTTACTATACATGTTTATGTAGCACACCAATGATCAATTGTAATTTGGAATTAAATAGTAGCTGAAATGCCTTGCTTGATGGATGATACATGTCCGGCACTTTTTTTTTCCTTTTTTTTTTTGCTAAAGTTGTAAATAATGAAAGTCTGATCACAATACAAATTGAAATCTGATCTGCTCGAAAGCTATTCAGATTCTATTGGCCGCAAAAATATAAAAGACCCATAGAACTTAGAGAGAACTACGCTTTGAATGGTAACCAAGAAACGAAAGAGAACACTGAATTCCTTATCATTTCCAAAAAAATCACCATTAACAAGGAATAGTTTTTCCTTTTTGTTCCTTCCCATTCCTTTTTTTTGTAGAAAAATATAGAACAAAAGCATTCCTTATAAAATTTGATAAGGAACAAGTATTCCTTTTTATTCCTGCAATTTTATTTATATACGTTCTTTTCTTATTCGTTCTTCGTGTTTCCAAAAAGGTCACCAGTCAGAAAATGTTCAGAGGTGAACAACACTTAAAACTAAGATTATTGCAACAAACATTAGCTATTAGAACCTTACACAAACATTTTTTGATACAAATTGAAATCTTATCTTTTCTAGATAGCATTTTATTGAAATTGCAAGGAAGAAGAAATTACAAGGTTATGAGTCATCTAGTTCAAGAGAATAGTTTGGGGAACACAATTGCTCATTTAAGATATTTACTATTTTGATCCACAACTATATCTTAACTTTAAATTTGGTCTGAAGGTGCTTCTCGTAGATTTGAATGACATAATCTAAATGATTTTAGTAGTGTGCTGACCCATAAAAAAATCATTTTATTTGCAGAATAGTTTGAAAGAGAATAAGTTCATTTGAAAGAAAAAAAGTTCATTTGAGTTTTTTTACTATTGTGGACTACAAACAACTGCTTTCCATATATTTGAATGCATATAGTCTATATAACTCTTAATAGTGTATTGGTCCGCAAAGAAATTCACCGTGTCTTTCCATTGGTGTAAATCTTCACAAAATTTGAAATTTGAATCTTTGATAACAACAAAGAAAATTTTCTTGACCAGTAACTCCATTATTTATTGGCTTATAAAAAACTGAGAAACTTATCCAATAATTTGTTCAAATGGAATATTTTAAAGTGAAATTTTATAACTTTTGTGGTTACTCTTTTTTATTTTTAAATCATACACAATTTAAATATATTTTATAAAAACTTACAATAGAAATGTGAGAAGTTTTTTTTTAATCAAAGAAATGTGAGAAGGTTAAGTCCGACAAAATCTAAGAGAAAGGCAGAAAAAGGGGCGAGGTTCGTGGAGGTGCAGCTAGTTGCGGAGTCGGATTTTAAGGTGGCTAGGGTTTTGGATCTGCCGATTTTCAGATCTCTTTGGTGTGATTCTCCCTAGGCCAGTTCTGGAGGCGCGTGAGTCATGGAGATGGCTCAATCGGTTCAGATCTGTCAGCGGTCTGTGTTGATGTGGGGTGGTGTTTGTGGGGTTGGCTCTCTGCCTTGGTGTCTCGGCGACAGCGACTTGCCATTCATACCCAAGTAGGGCTTCGTGGGCTTTGCTCACAAGGGGTGCATCGGTGTTGAAGAGCTTGGCGGTGTCAGGTTTTATTCTCCCGGTGGCGCGTGTTGCTCAAAGGATAGTCTTGGCGCGTGGAGGTGTCTGGTACTCAGGCGTCGGCTGTCTGGTCAAGCTTCCCCTGTCTTTGCCCTCTTCGGTTTCACGGCGATGGTGGGTTGGAGAGCCCGTTTCCTGGTTCTGAGCTCTCCAGGTTTCTGGGCTTTGGGGTCTTGGTTCTTCATCTTCAGGGTCATGCGTTCTGTCTCGTTTGATTCCATTATCTCGTAAGGAAACACTCTCTTGTTTTAAGAGAAGTATCGTGGGTGGTGTTTATCGGGTTCGTGGTCATGGAGTTCCGTTTTCTCCTCCTTGACGGCACGATTAAGGCTGTTTCATCCCAGTGTCATGGTGTCCTCTTGGATTTCCCGCGGCAGAAATAGTCTTCTTCCTTTCAGTGCAGGTCCCGTTTTCTCCTACGCCTAGCTTCCTCCTTAGCAACCTGTCCTTTCGGCCATTGGAGTTGTGTGTGTGCTCGTGCCTCTCAGGTATGTTGCTTCTCACCTTCTGTGTGCTTAATTGTCAGTGGTTGTGCTTGTTTGGACGATAGTGAGGATCCTTCGGCTCCTCTCCGGATTAACAGCTCTGAAAGGTAATTGAATGTAAGGCCCGGAGTTGCTTCTGTGACTTGTCTGTGTAGTCTGACCATTTTCACCTTCCGGTAGTTTTGTCGTACTAATTTTACTTTCGTTCATCTTGTAAGCCATTGTTATTCACCTTCTAGGGTTTTTTTATCGGTGTTGTTGTTTTCTTTTAATACCAGTTGTATTTCTTTTTTTTTTGTTCTGTTTTTCTTTTTGTTTGTGAACTCTGTATCCTTTTTTTTTTCTTTGTTAAATTTTAATATGAAAGCCAGTTAAAAAAAAAAAAGGGTAATAATTATATTATTTGAAGACCAAAGACCAAGGGTGTAAAATTATGAACTTGTCTTTGGTCGGCTGGTTTACGCTAACACAAGAACGCTATTTTGTCCTACTCTCTCTTTCTCAAAAAGATCATTCCTTTTTTCTTCATTCTCTCTCTCTTTCTCAGACATTTTTGTCAAACAGATGGTGCTCGCTTAACGAACTAACTAGCTCTCCGAGACTCTCTCTAGCTTTGGGTTTCTTCTCCGATTTAGAAAGGAGGAAAAAAAGCGAAAACGAGATCCTAATGCAAGTAGAGCGAGAAACATGGAAGGAGTAGAGCTGGAACTAGAGAGAAGAAGCAAGTTCTTGAACAGCTTGATACAGCAGAAGAAGAAGGCTAAAGAGCAGCATGACCTTAAAGACGAGTTCAATGTTCGAGTTAGAGCTTCCGACATGCCTCTGGTTATGCAGAACAGGGCCTTCGGTTTGTCGCGTGAGCTCTTGAACGCCACTCCTGGAAAGGCCGACAACAAAAGACTCGCTCTCTCCCTTAAAAAGGTCACATCTTTTCTTCTTCTTACTGCTTTTGGGTCCCTATGGGGCTACCGTCTCAAGTCGCATGCTTTCTGTAGATTGTGTTGCTGTCTTCTCGATCTTGCTTGACTTGACGAATCTGGAATCTTTTCCGTTTTAGGATTGGGTGGGGCATAAAGTATGAGTTTCTTTGTAACTAGTCTTGAAACTGGATGTGTTATATTTGCTTATTTGAGATGGTTTTTTTGAGCTGACTAAGGCCATGACTTATGAGACCTAGGATGTACCATTTGATATAATGGATTTTATAGATGTTTCTATTGGTTTATTATGAGTATAATGTATATGGTTTAGTTGTACATTTTAGCTTTACTCATTTAACCGGTTTGTTCCGGATAAGCTATCAAACATGTATATAGTGTGGGTAGCTCACACTTTATCAAAGAACAGAAAATATTCCTTTAAAACTCTCTCTCTCCTTTTGTCATCTTGTACGACTCCATGAATGACGTAGGAAGAAAGTTCCTTTCTGTTCACCTCTGAAACACTAATATGGTATCAGAGCGTTGAGCACAAGCTCAACATCGTTCTCTGCTCTTTCTTTTGAGCTCCGTTTTGTGACCTTTCATCGATCTCTGTTTCTTTTGTCGTATTGCTTCGTCGTCACGATGGTGGTTTCTCTCCGTCGTTCTCGCCGTTCTGGTCGTTCTACACGCGCCGGTAGCTCGAATCCAAACCCTGGAGGCTCCCCTTCACCTGAAGCTGTTGTAGCCCCGCTTGTTCCGGATCCGTACGCTTTCTCCGTCTCGATGAACCCAGACAGTGTTCACTCGCCGTTGTTCCTTCATCACGCTGATCATCCCGGGTTGTTGATCGTTTCCCTTACTCTGGATGGATCAAACTACACCCAGTGGTGCTCTGCGATGAAGATCGCTCTCGATGCGAAGAACAAGATCGCTTTTGTTGATGGGTCTCTCCCTCGTCCTGATTCCGTTACTCCTTTGTTTCGGATCTGGTCTCGTTGTAACAGTATGGTAAAATCTTGGCTTCTCAACTCGGTTTCCTCTCAAATCTACGGTAGTATTTTGTCATTTGATGATGCGACTGAGATATGGACTGACCTTCATAATCGTTTTCATAAGACGAATCTACCACGGACTTTTCAGTTGATTCAACAGATTCAAGATCTCCGTCAAGGTTCCATGGATCTCTCTGGGTATTACACTACTCTCAAGACCCTTTGGGACAACTTGGACGGCACGGAACCTCCTGAAACCTGTCTCTGTTGCAACACAACGAGTTGTCTCAGCCAGCGTGCAGCCAAAGCTAAGATTGAACGCGGCAGAACCATCAAGTTCTTGGCTGGTCTCAATGAGAAATATTCTATCATTCGTAGTCAGATTCTCATGAGAAAGCCTCTTCCTGACCTTGCGGAGATTTGCAACATTTTAGATCAAGATGATAGCCAACGCCAGTTCAACTCTGTCATCACTCCCATTGCCTTTCAAGTTAGTCATGGCACATCTCAGTCCACTGTGTTGCCTGTGTCTTCTAACTCTGCACCGTCTGCTTCACTCGGTGGTGATTCAAACCCTCCTCATCAAGGCGCGGTGAATGCTTTTCAGAGGAAATCTGGACCGATTTGTGCTCACTGTGGAAACACTGGTCATGTTATTGATCGTTGTTACAAGCTCCATGGTTATCCAGTTGGTTGGAAGAAGGGGAGATCAAACACTGATAGGTCTTCTCAACCAAAGGCTCATGTCGTTGCAGCTAGTGTTGCTGTTCAGGATTCATCCTCAGTTGTTAGTGGTCTTGATAATCTCGTTGGCAAGCTGAACAAGGATCAAATTCAGAACTTTATTGCCTATTTCAGTTCTCAGCTTCAACCTGATCGTGGTGCTGCTTCTCCTTCTGTGTCTCAGCCCACTGACCACTCTGGTATATCCTTCTCCTCTTCCACATTCAGCTTTATTGGAATTCTCAGTGTCACTAAGTGTGTCACTGATAAGCACACATGGATCGTAGACTCTGGTGCAACCCACCATGTTTCTCACGAACGTGATGCTTTTCATAATATTGATACTTCCGTTAACCATTTTGTGAATCTTCCAAATGGTTCAACACTCAAAGTTGGTGGCATCGGTCAGATCATCATTGATGCTACTTTGACCCTGCAGAATGTTCTGTTTATCCCAGAATTTAGACTCAATCTTTTGAGTGTCAGCTCTTTGACTTATGATATTGGAGCTCAAGTGATCTTTGATTCTGGTTCTTTTACAATACAGGATCCTATCAGGGGGTCGATGATTGGAAGCGGTAAGCGGATTGCGAACCTGTACGTCTTGGATGTTGCTGATACAAGTGCTGCAGCTCCTGTTTCCTCTTCTTCCTTTACTAATAATGTTGTAGATGCTTCTGTTTGGCACCAACGTTTTGGACACAGTTCTTTTGAGCGTATAGAACTTCTCTCTGATGTACTTGGTTTTTCAAAGACAAAGAATAAAGGATTGATGCATTGTGAAGTCTGTCATCGTGCTAAACAAAAGAAATTGTCTTATCATTTACGTCCTAAGCTATGTTCTACACCATTTGAACTGCTTCACATTGATGTCTGGGGGCCATTCTCTGAACCTACGCAGGAAGGATATAAATACTTCCTCACCATAGTTGACGATCATACTCGCGTCACTTGGATTTATCTTCTCAAACAGAAGAGCGATGTCCTAACTATCTTCCCGGATTTCATTCGCATGGTTGAAACGCAGTATGATGCTCATATCAAGTCAGTTCGTGCTGATAACGCCCCTGAGTTACGTTTTGATGCTCTCTACAAAGCGAAAGGAATTATATCCTATCACTCTTGCCCAGAAACTCCAGAACAGAATTCTGTCGTGGAGCGCAAGCATCAGCATCTTCTTAACGTAGCCAGAGCTCTCCTCTTCCAATCTGGTGTTCCTCTCAGTCATTGGGGTGATTGCGTCCTCACTGCTGCCTTCTTGATTAATAGAACACCTTCTGCTGTTATTGGGAATAAGACTCCTTTTGAGATGCTGACTTCTAAAGCTCCAGATTACTCGAACCTCAAAACATTTGGATGCCTTTGTTACGCTAGTACTTCTCCTAAGGGTCGTCACAAGTTTCAGGACAGAGCACGGGCATGTGTTTTCCTTGGATACCCATCTGGTTACAAAGGGTACAAACTTCTTGATGTTCAGAGTAATGAGATATTTATATCTCGGAATGTAGTCTTCTATGAGAATCTCTTTCCGTTTCTTCAATCTACTGATGTTGCAGACAAAGATAAGTTCTTTCCTCACTTATATACTGATGTACCAGTTGCAGACGTCTCTCCTGATGAACCGTCTTCCTCAACTGAGCCATCTACACGCAGAGTGTCCAAGCCTCCGCGTTATCTGCAAGACTATGACTGTAACTCTGTGACTTCCTGTACAGAGCATCCTATCTCAAACTTCCTGTCTTATGAAGCTATTTCCGATCCTTATCAGATCTTCATCAATGCCGTTAATAGCATCCCTGAACCTCGCAATTTTGCTCAGGCTTGCAAGTTAAAGGAATGGTGTGATGCTATGGGAGTTGAAATCACTGCTCTGGAGGAGAACAACACTTGGTTAATATGTTCCTTACCTGAGGGAAAACGAGATGTTGGATGCAAATGGGTTTTTAAGGTCAAACTGAATGCAGATGGTACTCTAGAGAGATATAAAGCAAGACTTGTTGCTAAGGGTTATACGCAACAGGAGGGAATAGATTATGTCGAAACCTTTTCACCCGTAGCCAAGCTCTCTACTGTTAAGTTACTTCTCGCTGTTGCCGCTGCAAAGAATTGGTCGCTGTCTCAACTTGACATCTCAAATGCCTTTCTCAACGGTGACTTAGACGAAGAAATCTACATGTCTTTACCACCAGGATACTCACCTAGACAGGGGGAATTTTTCCCTCCTAATGCTGTCTGTAAGTTGAAGAAGTCACTTTATGGTTTGAAACAAGCCTCTCGTCAATGGTTTTTAAAGTTTTCAGAGACGTTGCTGCAGTTGGGTTTTACTGTTTCTTCCGGTGATCATACCCTTTTCCTCAAGAATTCTGGGAACACTTACATGGCAGTCTTGGTCTACGTTGATGACATCATCATCGCAAGTAGTTGTGAGAAAGCCACAATGCTTCTTAAAGAAGCTCTTCAAGCCTCTTTTAAACTACGTGACTTAGGAACTCTGAGATACTTCCTTGGTCTGGAAATCGCTCGGTCTTCTTCAGGGATTTCCATCTGTCAACGTAAATATGTGCTTGACTTATTGGCTGATACTGGTCTACTTGGCTGTAAACCTTCCTCAATTCCCATGGATCCCAGTGTTAAGTTGTCTACAGAAGATGGTGAGCTCTTACCTAACGCCGAGGTATATCGACGACTTGTTGGAAAGCTCCTTTATCTGACTTTTACTCGACCAGATATCACTTTTGCTGTTCACAAGCTTTGTCAGTTCACTTCCTCTCCACGAGCTCCACATCTTCATGCTGCTTACAAGGTCTTGCATTACCTCAAAGGGACAATCGGCTTGGGTCTCTTTTACTCAGCTTGTTCAGACTTGAAGCTCTCTGCCTTCACTGATGCTGATTGGGGTTCATGCCCTGATACTCGTCGAAGTGTCTCTGGTTTATGCGTCTTTGTAGGCTCTTCTCTCATTACTTGGAAGTCAAACAAGCAAGACACTGTCTCTAGTTCTTCCGCTGAGTCTGAATATCGCGCCATGTCCGAAGCGGTTAAGGAGATGCTCTGGTTTCGAAACATGATGGAAGATCTTTGGATTGAGACTCGAGAAGCTGCACCTTTGTACTGCGACAACACAGCTGCCATACATATAGCCAACAATGCCGTCTTTCACGAGAGAACGAAGCATGTGGAGCGTGATTGTCACATTGTTAGAGAATGGGTTAAGAAAGGTCTAGTGAGAACTCTTCATGTAAGGACAGCAAATCAACTAGCTGACATCCTTACTAAACCTCTCTATCCTTCTCCTTTCCGACATCTTATGAGCAAGATGGAGTTCATTAACATATATGCTCCATCTTGAGGGGGAATATTGGTTTATTATGAGTATAATGTATATGGTTTAGTTGTACATTTTAGCTTTACTCATTTAACCGGTTTGTTCCGGATAAGCTATCAAACATGTATATAGTGTGGGTAGCTCACACTTTATCAAAGAACAGAAAATATTCCTTTAAAACTCTCTCTCTCCTTTTGTCATCTTGTACGACTCCATGAATGACGTAGGAAGAAAGTTCCTTTCTGTTCACCTCTGAAACACTAATAGTTTCTTTATCTGTTCTGTCAAGTGTTAGATGCTACTGGTCATGATAAATCTGAAGCATTTTGCTTTAGGAACGAGCCCCGCTCAAGCGTAGACTTCTTTCTTCAAAGGAATCGGTTGTCTTCTGATAGACCGGTCTGGCGTTACTACCACCATATATAGAATTTGACATTTATGCAGCTTTTTCATAGAATTTGTACATGTCTCAGGGTCTAATGATGGACACTTTAAAATCTGGGCATATTGTTCCTACTTAGAGAGCATTGATTGTTAGCTTTTAAACTTGCATCAAAATGTATATAAACTTTCCATCTGATCTTACTGTTTTTTCAGGATTTTGATTCAGCCTATGGCCCTGCATGGCACTGCATCGTTGGGACCAGCTTTGGTTCATACGTGACTCATTCTATTGGAGGATTCATATATTTCCAGATCGACAAGGTTTATGTTCTTCTTTTCAAGACTGCAGTGGAGCCCCTCACCAATGAGTAAATGTTGATCCACCTAAAAAGGACCATCTTCAACTTGTCCCCCTTCCTTTCTGTTTTCTCTGTCTCTTATTATTCACACGCTATTTAATTTCGAGTTTGATGCAAATCAATAACAGGTTTTTAACTCGTGGCGTGTAAATTTTCTTCTCCTGTGAATTGTTTCAGACTTCACAAATGCAACTTGAAATCGCCTTGAGAAAATTTCTCTTTTCAGTACTTTCGCTACTCACTTGTGTATGTTGTAAAGATTTGTTTTGGATTGGATACAAATCATTTAGGTATCTAGCACATGCATATGTTTGGGTTGGTGAAAGAATGTAGCAGAAGCCTATGCCGAGATTGATGTCTTTTCTGAGCTGTGATTTTTTTTTTGGTCAAACAAGTACTTGCATTAGTCTATGATAATAAGTCGATCAAGGCCCTGATCTTGCCAAAGAGTCAGCCTAAGAGTTTTCTAAACGATGAATAAAAACATAGGATAGTGGACAGGAGAGTGGCAGATTATTCAAGAAACGATTGAAAAACTTGGGAATCGGTTTAACTACAAAACAAAACTAGATTATTTTATTTGGTTTAAAATGATTTCTAACATTTTCTGCATCTTTGTTATATTTTGCTTAACTTAAATGTTTGTAGTTTCCCCTAACTACAAGATTATTGGTCATATACTCCAATCCATTTCACATGATTTATATTTTAGAATTTTCGGGTATAAAAAAAAATTTAAATTATACTCCCTTCATTCTTTAAAGATACATATTCTAGAGAAAAAAAATATTTTAAAAGATTCATTTTTTACATTTTCAATGCATGTTTTATTAACTAATTGCAAACTTCAAAAATTTTAATTGCATTAATTGATTTTTTTATTGGTTTAAAATTATGGAAAGAAGATAAACACAAAAAATTATGCAAATTTATGTGTTTTATTAAAATGTGTGAAAAAAATAGAATATAAATCTTTTGGGAACAAAGGGAATATTTTTTCATAAAATAACAAAAATATATATTTTATAGATTTTCACAAACCAAAATTTAAGAAACACAATCAATATTTTCAAATTCTAAAATTTACCTAATAAAAATGTATTGAAAATATAAAAAATACTCTCTCCGTTCCCAAAAATAAGATTTTCTATATTTTTAAGGTACTTTGTATAATTTTGAAAAAAATTAATTTTGAATATTTGAATTGATTAAATTTTATTGGTGGGTAGTTATTGGAAATTATATTAAAAATAAATTGTAAATATTTATTATATTTTTAATAAACGTGAAAATTCTAGAAAATCTTATTTTCCGAGGAGAGAATATGTTTTTATTTTTCTAAAAATAGATTATCACGGAAAAGAGGGATTAAGTTATAAGCAGTAGTTAGCGAAAGATGGAGAGTTTAGTTGACAAAAGCTTTGTTTCTTCTTTGTGTTCTGTTGAACATTCTTGTCACCAAAAAAAGAAGAAGAGAGATACCCGTTTAAACCCAAAACCTGAGAAAGATCACAAACGAACAAAGTGACAGAGAGAGCAAATGGATCAATCGCAGCGCATAGTCGCTGCTCCTTCATCTTCCCGATCGTACCAGTTCCATCCTGCTCGTGCTGCAATCGTTGATCTCCTCAACCTCTACCTAGGGGTACAATCTCTTCCTCCTATCTCCCACCTTCTCCAATTTCGCTTCTGATTTCACTTTTTCTTCTTTCACAGAGAGGAACCCGTCAAAATCCCGATGAACCCATACGAGATCCTCCGTAGGTTTCCACACATCCTTCAATTAGCAATCAATTTGACAAATAAAAATCTAATCTTTCTTGGACAGGAACAAATCACAGAAGCGTGTTCACGCTCCCGTTAGAGACTTACCACCTAGAAACGACCAATTCATTGCCGATTTCGAGAAGCTTCAGACCCAATTCAATGTAAAGCTTCCACCTTTTTTCATCTTAACATAATAGTTTTTTGCTAATACCCAACTCTCTTTTTTAATCAGGACCCGGATCAGTTACGGGCCATCACGGAGTCTGTTGTGATATCTATGGTCTTGCAGTGTAGCAATCACGCACCTAGGGCTGAGTTTCTTCTCTTCACCCTGCGTACATTGTGTAGAATTGGTTACGTTAACTGGGATAGCTTTTTACCTTCCCTTCTCTCTTCCGTCTCCGCTGCTGAGGCTTCACTAAGCCAAGCAGCAACTGCTGCTGCTACTTCTTCACAGTTTTTAGTTCCTGTTGGTGTTAGTTCAGGAAACGAATCAACTGCTTTCTCAAAATCTTTAGACAATGTGCAGCAGATTGATATGAGGAATAGCAGTCAACGAGTTAGAGCTGCAGCGGTGAACAGTCTGCGTCAGCTCAGCTGCAAGATCATCTTGATTGGCGTTGAGTTTAATCTCGAACCCACCACTCACGCCGAGATCTTCCAGTGTATGATGAGCTGGCTTGTGAACTGGGACAAGAGTGAGGACTCTCCCGGGAAGAGGTGGAGATCTGAGAAGAGTTTAGCTGAATGGTTGAGGAGCTGCTTGGAAGTGATTTGGCTGTTGGTAGATGTGGGCAAATCTAAGATTCCGTTTTATGAGTTGTTGCGGAGTGGTCTGCAGTTTGTTGAGAACATCCCTGATGACGAAGCCTTGTTCGCTCTTGTCATGGAGATACACCGGAGGAGAGATGCGATGGCCATGCACATGCTTATGTTGGACCAGCATCTTCACTGTCCGACGTTTGGTACTCATCGTATATCGTCCCAACCAACTGCTAATGTTTCGGCAGAAGCTGTGGCTCACCTTCGCTATTCTCCGATTACTTATCCAAGTGTGCTTGGCGAACCTTTATCTGGAGAGGTTAATAGTTTTTCGCAGCTTAGTTGTATAGGCAGACCATTTGTGTGTTTTAATCTTCTTTTTTTTTTAACTGGTAGGATTTGGCCATGTCTGTTCCACAAGGAAGCCTAGATTGGGAAAGAGCAGTGCGTTGCATTAAACATGCGATCCGCACTACTCCGTCGCCAGAATGGTGGAAGCGTGTTCTTGTTGTGACCCCTTGTTATAGGCCTTCTGCACAAGCGGGGCCCATCCCTGGTGCTGTTTTCACTTCTGAAATGATTTGTGAGGCAATCATTGACAGGATTGTTGAGCTTCTCAAGCTCACCAACTCAGGTAATGTTAAGAGTTGAGATACCACTATACTAGGATGATTGTTTTGGTATGAACTTTGGTATCTTCTTCTTTCTATGCAGATGCAAATTGCTGGCAAGAGTGGCTGGTTTTCTCAGATATCTTCTTTTTTCTAATCAAAAGTGGATGTACTGACTTTGTTGATTTTATCGATAAGTTGGTCTTACGCCTTAACGGTGATGATAACCATATTCTTCGAACGAATCATGTGACGTGGTTGCTTGCACAAATAATACGCGTGGAGCTTGTGATGACTGCTTTGAACTCCGATCCTAAAAAGGTCAGTCATTGCTCAATAGCATTGATCTTGTACTTCCTTTTTCTTTGAGCTTGACAACACAACTTCTACTCTATCAGGCGGAGACGACTAGGAAGATCTTATCATTTCACAGGGAAGATAGAACGGATCCCAATAACCCTCAGAGCGTGTTGCTTGACTTTGTAAGCAGCTGTCAGAATCTACGGATTTGGTCACTAAGTGCAACAACTAGGGCATACCTAAACAATGAACAGCTGTTGAAGGGGAAACAGATTGATGAGTGGTGGAGAAGCCAAGGTAGAGTAGATTACTGACAACTCCTTACCGATTATGAAAACTACTCCCTCTCTCAGTTATGTTTCTTGTTTCAGGAGAGCGGATGATGGATTATATGAATTTGGATGATAGGTCGATTGGCATGTTCTGGGTTGTCTCCTATACCATGGCGCAACCGGCGTGTGAAACGGTTATAAACTGGCTGTCGTCAGCTGGCGTGGCTGAGTTGTTGCCTGGAGTAACACCAAACGAGAGAACGATGATGATGCAGGAAGTGAGCCCGTTGCCCATGTCATTGTTATCTGGCTTTTCGATGAACCTGTGCTTGAAGTTGGCCCTTCAGATGGAAGAAGCCTTGTTTGTTAGCCAGGTTTGTTTACTACTTTGTCTCAAAATGTTAGGCTGTAGCAAGTGTGTTAGCTTTAATTTATATCTATAGCTATACAATTCACCAAGCTTTATTTAGTTTTAAAGTCTAAAGCCAAAAAAATAAAGAAATAGTTGTAGAAAGCTTTATTTTCTGTACTAAGCTGTAGGAAAGAATATTTGCTGTAGAAAATATTTTTTTTTATTTTCTTTCTCATTTAGTTTTTACGAATACATCAGATACAATTAAATCAAAAATTCGACTGACTAAATTCTACAGTAACATTTGGACAGCTACAATCCAACCAATCATCCACATTATATATGTTAAGTGATGCAGTGGTCTATGTTGCTTTACTTAGTGACCTGTTTTCTCCACGGTCGATTGTTCAGAAATGTTATAGTAGATTTTAAAATCCTAAGTAAAATGAATTTATGTCATATTAAAACATATGGCAGCTGGTTGTTCCTAGCATTGCAATGGTAGAGACATACACAAGATTGCTGCTCATTTCCCCTCACTCTATGTTCCGTTCGCATTTCACTGTAAGCTAGTTTGCTTCCTTCTGATTCTCTCATCATCTTGTATTTATTACTGTTTTTTTTTTTAGTTTATCACAAGCGATTCATGAGATTGCCTAACTTTCTGTAGCAAATTGCCCAGAGAAATGCTTCTCTGTTAAGCAAGCCTTCCGTGAGTTTGCTTGTTCTTGAGATTCTCAACTATCGTCTGCTTCCGTTATACAGGTAAAAAATGAACAAAAAAGTTCTCAAGTTGAAGTAGATCCTTCTATACTGACATCACTAAATGCACCTTTTTGCAGATACCAAGGAAAAAGCAAAAGTTTACTGTATGATGTTACTAAAATACTCTCTGCACTGAAAGCAAAACGTGGCGACCACCGTGTATTCAGACTAGCCGAAAATTTATGCATGAATCTCATTTTATCACTCAGAGACTTCTTTTCTGTAAAACGTGATCAAAAAGTAAGTGGGCGTGTGTGTGTGTGTCTTTTAAATTTGGTGTCAGGATTAATAATTGTTCTTATGTTACCTATCACTAGGGGCCCACTGACTTCACTGAAACATTAAGCCGCATAACCATCATGACTCTAGCCATCACGATCAAAACACGTGGCATCGCAGATGCTGATCACATGGTTTATCTGCAAACCATGTTGGAACAAGTACTGGCGACGAGCCAGCATACGTGGTCCGAGAAGACGCTGCGCCATTTCCCATCCCTTCTCCGTGACGCTTTGATCGGACGGGTAGACAAGAGGGGCCTATCGATTCAGGCGTGGCAACAGGCTGAAACAACTGTGTTGAACCAGTGCACGCAGCTTCTTTCGCCAGCTGCTGAACCCGCTTACGTCACAACGTACCTCAGTCACAGTTTTCCTCAACACCGTCAGTATCTATGTGCTGGTGCTTGTCTGCTTATGCAAGGCAACCCTGATAAGATCAACAGCGCAAATCTGGTATCTTTTGCTTAGTCTCTATCATGGTTCTAACAATCCTTCTAGGGGGCAACTCAGTTCTAGCCGAGATGATTTTATTAAACTCCGATTTATATGATTCAAATCGGTTTAAAATAGGTTTAAATTGATCTAAATCGGTTTAAAATAGTTACCACCTAGCAATTTTTTGAACCTTGGTCTCTATTCAAACTTGTGAACAGATTTTTATTTGATAGTGGTATGATTTTCTCTTGGAAACGATTATTAGGCACGGGTGCTGAGAGAGGTTACTCCTGACGAAGTCACTGCTAACATATACACTTTCGTAGATGTTTTGCTTCACAACGTTCATTTAGACCTTCAGCGAGGACACGGCTTGGAGGTTCCTCTTCTGTTTGTCTGAACAGCGTGACCTCACTTTTTTTTCCATCTTCTTACATTGCTTCTTAATATTTTTTTCAGGAGATTCTAAACAAGAACGATGCAAATCTTGCATTTTTCTTCTGGACACATGAAATGCTTCCTCTCGACATTTTTCTTGTAGCGCTCATTGACCGTGATGATGATCCGCACGCCTTGATAATTGCTGTATGTTCCTCATGCTTTTACCTGAAATAAGCGCAAAGATCATATTAAAGTTTACATTTTTTTCCTACAGAAAAGGATACTCGAAAGGCCAGAGCTTCTACAGAGGATTAATGTGTTCTGCGTAAACCGTGGGAATCCTGAGCACTGGCTTTGCACGCAGGTGTTCAAACGCAATGAACTCCAAAAGGCCCTTGGTAACCATCTTGCTTGGAAGGACAACAGGTAATAATGATGTGTCTTAGACCATTTCCATGAGAACTTGGCAAACTTGTGTGTGTTCGTGACATTTTTATGCCTTTTTTTGGCAATTTTCTGTCGCGTTCTGTTAAAATTTGGGATTGTTTTGATTGTGTTAAACCCCCAGGCATCCAACGTTCTTTGATGATATTGCGGCACGTTTGCTTCCAGTTATCCCGCTAGTAGTGTACAGGCTCATCGAGAACAATGCGATGGATGCAGCTGATAAAATTTTGACTGCATACTCGAATTTTCTGGCTTACCATCCTTTCAGATTCACGTTTGTTCGTGATATACTCGCCTATTTCTATGGTCATCTCCCCGGGCAACTTGTTGTGAAGATTCTCAGAGTGCTTGGTCTCAGCAAGGTAACTGAAAAATACCACCAATCTTTCTAGTGTGTTATCTCATTTCTTTATAGATCAGTGAGAAATCATTTTCCATTTTCTCCTGCAGATTCCATTCTCTGAATCATTCCCGCAGTACATCACCCACACCGGTCCTGCCACGTGCCCACCTTTGGATTACTTTGCCAACCTCCTACTTAACCTCGTAAACAACGTTATACCTCCACTCAGCAGCAGCAGCAGCAACTGTAGCTCCAGGTCTGGCTCAATGGCTGACATCTTAAACACCTCATCGAGACCTCCTCACGGTAAAACCCCAGGAGCATCCCAGCCCGGACCAGCGAACGCCTCCGAAGGACAGAAAGCATTCTACCAGATCCAGGATCCAGGAACCTACACGCAACTGGTTCTTGAAACGGCCGTGATCGAGATCCTCTCTCTTCCCGTCTCCCCCGCTCAGATCGTCTCTTCTCTTGTCCAGATCATCGTCAACATTCAGTCCACACTTATTCAATCCGGCAACGGGTTCCACGGTGCTGCAAACGGGGTTGGGCAGGGTTCGTCAGTACTGCCTACGTCTCCCTCGGGAGGGAGCACGGACTCCATGGGGGCAAGCAGGTCCAGTTGTATGAACACGGCGAGCTTTGTCTCTAGAAGCGGTTATACGTGCCAGCAGCTGTCGTGTCTGTTGATTCAGGCTTGCGGGCTTCTCTTGGCTCAGCTCCCTCCGGAGTTTCACACGCAGCTTTACGTGGAGGCTTCGCGTGTGACGAGGGAGACATGGTGGCTTAGTGACGGGAAGAGATCACAAGGTGAAGTGGACTCTGCTGTTGGTTATGCTCTGATGGATCCTACATGGGCTGCTCAGGATAACACCTCCACCGCCATAGGTAACAACACTATATAGCTTCTGAACTCTTAGGTGAATGTTTCTTTGTATTTTTTTGAACATGTTAGATTGTTGTGTCTTTTTTTTCTAGGAAATGTAGTCGCCTTGCTTCATGCTTTCTTCAGCAATCTCCCACAAGAATGGCTTGATGGCACGCATCTCATCATCAAGAACATCAGACCTGTAACATCTGTCGCAATGCTCAGAGTCGCGTTCCGTATAATGGGGCCACTTCTCCCGAGGCTTGCTAACGCACATGCACTCTTTAACAAGGTACTCTAATGAACCTCTGACTATATATTTCTTTATTGTCAAATTTTTTACTTTGCTATTCTTTTCTGTTTCTCAACAGACTCTAGCCCTTCTCTTAAGCACAATGGTGGATGTTTTCGGAAAGAACTCGCAGACACCGGTCCCTGTTGAAGCATCCCAGATTGCAGATCTAATTGATTTCCTGTAAGATTCTTCTTAATTACCATACCTATATATTCATTAGTCTCTTTATCCCAGTAACAATATAATTGTTCAAATGACTAACTGTGTAAGACTTTCTTTAATGGAGTTTCTTTTTGTGTCATTTTCTAACGGGTGCAGACACCATGTTGTTCACTATGAGGGACAAGGAGGAGCAGTCCAAAGTAGCAGCAAGCCGAGAGCAGACACTTTGGCATTAATCGGAAGAGCAGCAGATTCTCTCCGACCAGATGTACAACACCTTCTCTCTCACCTCAGAACCGATCCCAACTCGTCTATATATGCAGCTGCTCATCAGAATACCGCGAAGTCCAACACCTCTTAGAAAAATAAAATCAGAAAATATTGGTTGTATGACTTGTATCAATGGTGGATGCAAAGTTGGTAGAGCGATAGAAAGAAGCACCGAAGCTGATACATCTTGCAACTTATTCTCTGGTAAATTTGGTTTATGGTCACAACTAATTTTATGTGTACCTGTATATATTATCAATGATAACGTTTTGTTTATCATTGAAGCATGAGGCTGAGAAAGTGCAAGTCCACAACTGTTCTTATGTCACTATATATATCAACCATTTCTTCACACACACGGTACTATCAGTTAGAACCTATTTACTCAAACTTTCTATTTATTAACTAACAAAAGCAAAAACTAGTTCCCTTTTTCACAACAACTGGCGCATCTAAGCGGAGGATACTGTGAAATTACACCAGTTAATAGAACAACTTAGAACTCGTACACGAATTGAGAATTTAGAAGAGGGGAAGTTTATTAGGATAATTATCACCTGTTTTTGGTGGACATATATATATATATATAATCTCAAACAACACTACAACATTAAGTTGTAGGCAATTTCCAAAAGCTTCAAATGATGTTTTTATATACATTGTCCTTTATATTAATACAAATTGTTGACAGCCCCAACCTCTCTCTTCACATCACACAGCACTTGGCTGGTCCCTTTGGATCTGCCCTAGCTTCCTCGGTACCTGGATAAAAAATACTTTGGTTAGAAGCAAACAAGACTTATCATAAGCAAACACACACAGTCCAAAAAAAAACTAGCTATTGTCAAAGTTTGTCTTATCATAAAAGAATTGTAAACCGAGTTTGGTTCTGGTACTACAGAAATTACTTACCTTCCGGGGGCTGAGCTAACTTGCGGTTATGAGAAGTCATCATTTCTTTTTTCAGTTTAACCAGAATGTCCTCCATTGTGTATTCTCGCCGCCAGTTAGTGAGCATAGGGAAGAGACTCGGTTCAACCTGAGATCATACAATTCCTTGTTATAATAAGCTGACATACATATACAACACCAGCAATGAGATGTCACAGAGGTTACCACTCCAGTCTCAGGGTTAACGCAGGCCATGTTTATCGGGGTCTGGAACTTCACACTTGGTGGACTCTCTGGGTACTCCTTACCACAGAACAACTTCAGCTGGAAGATCTTCCCTTCGTATGCAGTCTGATATTTAGTCATATCAACAAACAAACATCATCACAATCTTCTCAAACCCAAAACAATTTATTTATTTATTTCTATCCACCCCTCAAAAGTGGTAAAGAAAATGTAGCTAAAAACCATTTGGAGTAAAGCGCGGTAAACTAAAATTAATGGATCATTTGCAGTAAAAGGTAATTACTTAAGGGCACAAAGACATTACCCAAAACATAGGGACAAAAAAGTAGAAAAAAAAGACATGATTTTTATTTTTGTTAGAACACTTAAAAAGCTTATCTTCTGCAAGTTATTTAAACTTTGCATCTTAATCACTCAAACAAAGAGAATGTAAACAAAGCTAATTACTTTAGGGCTTACCCAAAAACATGATTTTTAATTTTGTTAGAACACTAAAAAAAAAGCTAATCTTGTTATCATCTTAATTGAGAGAGAGAATGTAAAACAAGGGTTGTGAGGAGGGAGAATACATTATGAGGGCCGAGAATGGTGCCAGTCCAGGATTGCATATAGATATCATCAGCATCGTCCATTCCATAGCTCACCGTACCATCTCCGATACCTTTCTCACCTCTCTCTAGCTCTTCCAACAATCTAAAGTTCCTTGGCACTACACCCCCCAACAAATTCATCAATTAGAAAACCCATGTGCGTAATCAATGTTTTCGAGATCAGAAACGTGGATCCGGTCACATTCTGCTGATTAGGAAACCCTAGATCCCAAATTCAATAGCAATGATTAAAATGAAGAGGAACGGATCGGACTTACCAACGACCTTGGCTTCCTCCGAGCTCATCGTAGACGGAATCGAGATCAGAGAGAGAGAGAGAGAGTGTGTGTTGAAGTTTAGAAGAGAAAAGATTGGAAGATGGTGAAAAGTTTTTGGTCGTGTTTCTGGTTGAGGGGACTCCAATTATTACCCGGATCCAGGATCCGCTTCCATAACACTCGGATCTACGACTGTAGGAATTTTAAATTTTAATTTATTTATTTTTGGGTATCCATTATCTAATTTATAAGTATTTATTTATACATAAAATAACTTCTAAAACAACTTCAATATTGTATTATATTTTAAATTTTATTTTATTTGTGTTAGTATTATTTTTTGTTTTTTTACATTTTTTTAAGACATTTCGATTTGATATCCAAATTTTAAATATTCACGAACCATAGATTTATATTGGGATAATTAAAACATGGATCCGAATAGAGATTTGAATAACATCAAGGAGGTGTATTGAACCAAATATTTTAAAAGATTGTGAGATTTGATTAAAATTCCTTGTTATTCAAGTAGTGATTTAGATTTTTTTTTTTTTTTTAATCCTCTGTTATTCAATATGGAGTTTGTATAAAGTGATTAAACATCACTTGAAATCTCCTGTTATTCAATTAACAATTTATAAAATCTTTAGCAAATCCGGTGTTATTCAAAGGTAAATAGTATTTAGAAAAATAATTTTGTAAAGAAGATTTGAGAGTACTTTATTTTTAGTTAAAAACAACCCTTATAGAATAACATCTGTAGAGATGTTATTTGAGAGAATTGAAAGAAAAAAAACATTGCCTTGCCGTAAAAAAACCTACGACTCTTATCTCCAGGTTTCTCTAATTTAAAACTATGTGAAACTTGAACGTGTGATCTTATCACTTACACCTCGAATATTGATTCAATTGAAGAAAAGCCATCGTGGAGAACGGGACGGAGAGAGTGAAGGCGAGTTCGTGGATCTAGGTCGCAATTACTTCTTATAACTCTAGCTTTGTCCCCTTTTATCTCCAGAACCTGAAGAAACAACACCAGAGCCAGCCATAGATTGTAGAGAGACATGAAAACAACTAATCAAGAACCAAGATTGTCAAATACCTTTGGTCTAGAGTCAAGAGCACCACTGGACATTCCCACATCAACTCTCCATGTGCCGCAACATATTCACTAACAAGGAAAAAAGAACATATTTCATTACAGTTTTTCTACAGAATCTTCTATTTAAGATATTTGGGAGTGAGTTTAAAAAAGGAATCAGTTTACGCCTGATAACTGAGAGTATGTCCTACCACCATCGCCTTGGCACCAACAGCTTCAAGACAATTCAAGCTGATGATGATATAACAGTTTTCAGGACTGTGGTGACTCGAATTTAACTTGCCTGTTCAATTGATAGTCATCCTGATCAGAGGTCTCTCTTGAGTAAAGTATGCTCGAAACATAGTCATCCTGGTCAGAGGTCTCTCTCGTTAGTTTTGGCCTGTTCATTAAGTAACCTCAATAAGGAAAGTATTGCAATTTCATCAAGCCACGATCCATTATATCTCCTACCTTAACTACTTACTTACTGTAATTTCATGTATCAGTTTCACATTAGTTGGTACTTAGAAATGTGAAGTAGTGTGACTGTATAAGCCAAAACAGATTGATTGGAACAGGTTGCTTTCACGACAAGCATAGTATATTGTAATATATGTCAATGGCGAAGTTTGATTTCTTTATGCATATTCATAGTGATTAGGTAGATAAACCCGTAAGAAGAAAAATATATTGACCAAAACTAATATTTCATGTTTCAAATCACCTAAACAACTTTAAAATCTATACAAGGTATCTTATCAAATCACCTAAGATTTTTATTTGTATTTTTTAAATTTCATCAAAATCACCCAAATAACATCAAAACTCACCTAAATCCCATTAAAATTAAAACATCCTAAAAGCTTCCAAAACCCTTGGTTCCCCCCCCCCTCTCCCCCAAAATGTATGAAAATGTATTTTCATCAGTGCCGTGCGAAGGTTTTAGGGGGCCCGAGGCGAGTTAAAATTTTTTACATGATATCTTTTTTTGAAAATAGTTCTATTTAAATTAGAATTGTATAAAATATTTTTTTTGAAAAAACATATAAACATAACACTAAAAAGTTTTGATTTATTACCTAAACATTTTCTAAATTTTCTGCACCAGACTTTTATAAACTAAAAAATAAAATAATGATCAAAAGTAGGAATTAGTAATATAAAAACAAAAATACAAATTTTAAATTGAAATGTTAGTCGCTGTTAAAAAGCTAAATCTTAGCGTTTAAATTTAATACAATAAACTATATATTCAAAATATTATAATTTGTGAATCAAATTCTATAAATATATAAAATAAATCTAACTCATAACATATACAAAGATGAAAAATGTGGATCAACTATTTACAGTTAATTAGAAGTAGAATCTTTATAGTTGTACATAAAATATAGTAAAATTGATCATAAATTAGTTTTTTTAAAACAAAAGTCGAATTTAGAATCAAATAAAAATAAAAATCTAACTAAAAGAATACATTAATTACCATGTACTTTTTTTTTTTGTAATTAGGAGCCTTTAAAATTTTACAAAATTCGGGGGTCCTAGACAAATGCCTTTTTCATTAAGCTGTAAGCACGACTCTGATTTTCATCTATGCTGTAACTTGACGTGTAGAGTGAAAACTTTCATTGCAGCAATATTATTCTTGTTCTAAGACTATGGCAGAGAGAGTCTCCCAGCTACCTTGTAGAAAATTAACATTGTTTCTTTTAAAAATATAAATACTTAACCAAATGTGAAATCTTATGGAGATATTTATATGGAAGTGGGGATATCCCAGACTGCGAACATGTCATTTTGTTAATACATATCATGCTATTTATTGAACTGTTCAACAATTAATTGAGTATAGTTTCTCGTAACAAATTAAGTAACCAACACAAGAACGCAATATCCTACTATATAAAAGGGGCTAAATTAAAGCTCCCTAAACACTGCCACGTAGGCAAAAAAAATCTCCACCAATCATTCAGCCATGTCACTATCGGACTGGGTCTCACAAAATAAATGGGAACAGAGTTTTGTCACGGGCTGGTCCAACTTCTGAGTATCACTAAAAACCTATAAATTCACTCAGCCCACAGTTTTGTCACGGGCTGGTCCAACTCCTAAGTGTCACTAAAGATCTAGAAACTCACTCAGCCCACATCCCGTAACCCTTTGCTATGTCTCAAGAATACACTCAGCCTCCACCTTAAAGAATACTACTACTGTGTATATTGAATACAATACATTATTAGACTAGACTGATTTTTTTTTTTGAAAACAGTCTAGACTGATTTAGAAATAAGTTCTTATGCTTAAATAATATTAAAAAATCTAAATTATTACTTAGAAAAATATAGATGAATAAATAACTCATTTTACATAATGTTGACAAACATCATAAGTGCTCTGTATACAAATCAGTTGGAAAACACACATGTGAATCACAAAAGTCCAGAATCAAAGACAAATTCTCCAATCAATAACTCTCTCACAAATGACGTATCTTCACTTTTACCTATTAAAATCTTTGAATTTTAATTCAAACCAAACATATTTATTTAAAATAACAATATAATCTCGAAATTATATTCATTATTTTTTTGTATGTAATACCATTTTCTATAATAATTTTAAATTGCTTCATAAATTTATATAAAACCATTAAAAAAATTTTGATACAATTTTTTCACCATAGGACGGGCCAACCACTCTGGAGATTATAATGGAGACGTTTCTATTGACGTTTTTAATAACTAATTGCAAAAAATTATTAGTATTGATATATTAATTTAATGCTCTAATCCAAAACTCTAATAAAAAAAAGAAATTACATGTTTATCATTTTCATGGTACCACTTTTCATTTTTATCACCACTAAATAGACATTTTCAAAAATACATTCTTCATTAAGTGGCAAAATACTCTTATGCCATTGTTATTTATATATATAATAAATCATTATTTAAATAAAAAAAATTAAAAAATTAAAAATTAAAAATTAAAAATTAAAAAATTAAAAAATTTTAAAAAAATTTAAAAATTTAAAAACAATAGAAAAAAGTAAAAAAAAATTTATGTTTTCGAATTATACTTTTTCAAATTCGAACTTTTATATAATTTTTTTTTAAAAAAAAAAATTTCGAAATTTTTTTGAAATTTGTTTTTGAAATTTGTTTTTGAAAAAAGAAAATTATGTTTGAAACTATTTTTAAAAATATATTTTTTAAGTATTTATTTATATATTTACTATAATCCTAAATTTCAAATTCCAAAAACCATATCCCACCCCTCAACTCTAAACCCTAAGTCTAGATTAGTTAACTTTAAAGGTATAATTGTCTTTTATCCTTCATTAAAAGTGAGAGTAAAAGTGTGTAAACATGAAAAGTTGTACTATGAATGTGTTATTTGTGGTAATTTCCCATAAAACGAATATAAAAGCACATCATTATAATTGTTTGCAAATGTAGGTTTTCCTTTTATATAGTAGTGATGTTTTTTATTTAAAAATACAAATTATGGACCATTTTATACTGTCTATCATAAAATACTAATTCCACACACATACACTATAAAATTCGATGAAAATTGAAACCTACTAGCAAACCCACCAAAATAATAAAAAATAAACACTTCCAAATACTCATGCTTCGTCCTTTTTTTTTTAAAAAAAAAGGAAGTTGGGCAATAAAAAATAAAAAATAAACAAACAAACTATCTTCACTTCAAAAATCCAATTTTTTATAATTAAATTAAATTCTGTTCACTTCAAATACATATTCTTTAATTAAATTAAATTAAAGGAAAGAAATCCAATTTTTTTTAAAACAAACAAACTATAAGTTTATAACTACGCTCACTTCAAAAAATATAAAAAATATAAAAAAATTAATCCCATTGTTATGTGTGCAGATCATGCAGCCGAATATCACAATAACCGGAGCGACAACCTCGGACCGCAACCAATAATCATTAGGATCATTAGGATGTGGCCCATCACAAATCACAAAAACAAAAATGCTTTCTTAGGAACACCTTTCATTTATCTTGACATCCAGGTTTGTCTAAAAAATACTATGTTTTTATTATTCCAACTACATTTGAAATGATAACTTTAAACCACTCAACAGGAACAAAAAAATGTACCAACGGTTCGAAGAAGGGAAAATTTATCACATTAGATATTTTAATCTCCTTTCCAATAACCAACGGTACATGCTTACAGTTCAACCATACATAATCAATATCAATGAGACAACAATTATTACACAGAAAGAAAACATTCCACCAATACCTTCATGCATATTCCGGCCCCAAAGCTACCCTAGTTGATTAGCTTAGCAAGTGCAACCAATTTTCTCCCAGGTAAAAAAAACCATTGCATTATGTTTACATAGGTACTAACACTTTATTAAATAATATTTATTTTAAGCAATAAATATATAATACAATCATTATTTGTAAATCCAAAATGGTACGTCTAACTATCTGGAACAACAAGGCAGAAAATTTCAGGGAGCTAAATCGCATATCTACCAGAAAAAACTAAATTGTAATCATCACAAGTATCATTCCACGGTTACATGAAGGTAATAAACTAAACATAAAGTTTATGTCAAAATAAATGCTTACAAATAATTTACTTTTTCAGGGAAATTATCACTTACAACCACACCTGGATCGGGCTTTTACTTCGACACCGACATTGATATCATACAACGCTTCCAAAAGAGGAATAAACTGTTATCTTAAGCCTGATAACTAACGATACCATTAAATACTCAAAATTACTATTTTCTCTTACGAAAATTGATTGCTCAACACAATATATTATTCAAACTTACTGTTATTTAAAAAAGAGAAATCACCGCATCACATTCAAACCAAAATTCTATGGTTAAATCTACAACACACAAAATTAACAAACAACTTCTTAAACTAAAAAAACTACCAATCAAAAGTATAAATTTACTTAATTTGAACATGTTATCCGCGCGTAGCGCGGACACCGGATCTAGTCCTTATAAATAGAACTCGTAAGAAAACTACAACTAGTGAAAATAAGCAACCCATGATCTTTTGTTTATTCCAGACTGCGAACATGTCATTTTGTTAATACATATCATGCTATTTATTGAGTATTCACAAATATTTCAAATCCGAACATAATCTTTTGTTTATTTCAAAATCAACAAACCAAAACTAATATATAAAAAAGCCCATAGAGCTCCGACTATTTAACAAGTATGATTTATCAGCAGTCAATTCTACTCAGGGATCATACGGTTTGCTGCTGTTCTTGTGTTTTTTGTTGTTTGATGATGACGCTATGCTTGGAGAAAATAAGCAACCCATGGCTCTTGATGGTGCTAACTTGTCAAACCACGAAACTAACAACTTGGACTTTGGTTTCCTGTTTGACCGTTTTTCTTGGTCTGGTTCGGACGATGATGGCGACATTAAATCAATAGAGGCAGACGACGCTGAGCTAGTTCTTGATTTCTCTTTAGAAAGTAGCTTCACTGCTTGTGCTGTTGTTGTTGGCGGCGACAAAACCTTACCATCTCGAGATTTTACACTCTGGTCGCGTTTGATACTTCCCGAGAAAACCCGAGTTCCGTCAACAGATGAAACCAACGGACGAGAATGCACATGTTTGATTCTTCCGGAGAAGTTCCTTTTCTCATCAACGGAAAAAGCAGAAGCAGAAAACGCGTTTACGTGATTCTTCTCGGCCATGCTCTTGGAGTGGAAGAGAAGCTTCTTGGACGATGAAACCGGGTTGGGTTGTCGAGAAACCGGGTCGGGTTGTCGAGAAACCGGGAGAGATTTGAGACGGCGGAAACGGGTTTCAAGATCAGTGGGAAGAGCAGAATCGGTGAAGCCAGCAAGGTTGATGGCGGCGACTTGCTCAAGGTCGTAGAGATCCTTGGCCTGTGAAAGAAGATCCTCCACAGCTGAAGCGTCTTTACTAGAAAGATATCTGAAACTCGACATTATCGTTTTTTCTTTTTCTTTTTGCGATTCTGTGAGGTTTTCGAAGAAGGAACGATGAATTAAGCTTCTTCTTATACCCAGCACAATGGCTACTTCATGCTTTTATCGTTGCATTTGTCCTTTTTCATGCATTTATAAAATGCTAAATTTCCTTTTTTGTCCGCAAACGATATGTTAAATAAATGTCCATGTTCATACGTTACAAGTAGGGGTGTTCAATCCGGATATCGGTTCGGTTTCGGTTCGGTTTTTTTCGGTTTTCGGTATTTCGGTTAGTAAAATATAACTACCATTCTAAATCCATATTTACTTCGGTTCGGTTCGGTTTATATACCGTCGGTTTTCGGTTTATTCGGTTTTATACCAAAAAACATAATTATTTATTGAGATCATATAAAATGAATTTTAGAGTCATATTGTCAACACAGTCATTTATTAAAAATATATTACATGTTCAAATAAATGAACAAAAGCGTAAAAATGCTTCTACCATCAAATAAAATCATCAAATCTATAATTAAAATGAGAGCTTGAAATTTTGAAAATAAAAATATGAAACAAAACAGAAACATGAAAGAAAAGTTTTTCCACTCTTCCATATTTAGTGTTCATTAAAGTTATGCTTTTTCGATTGAACACGAAACTCTTTTTGTTTATAGATAAGAAAAAAGTTGTGAAAATTTTTCATTAATTATTTTCCATCAAATTTATCATTTTCATATTAATTTAGTGAATACTAAAATAAAGCAAAAAGATAAAAAAAAAAGACTTAGAAAATAAGATGTCTGAATTGCGATGTATTGTTATTTAATTATAGTTCAAGTGTTTTACAAATTATATAAGGTTTATAGTAATTTAACACAAATTTAACTTATAAAACAAATAGATTTTCATGTATTGTTATAAAATAGATACATATTTACATGTTTCTACTTTTAATCGGTTTTGTTCGGTTTATTCGGTTTAATCGGTTATATACCAAACCATATCCAAATCCTACGATTTTTATAAAATTATATCCATTCGGTTTATATGGTATATACCAAATCCAAACCATATTGTCTATTTCGGTTCGGTTCGGTTCGATACGGTTCGGTTTTACCATATTGAACAGCCCTAGTTACAAGTTAATGTAGGGTGTTTTTCAAAACCAACCCATATTTTCAAGTCAAATCCAAAACCAACCCCTTTTTTTTGTCCATACTATTCATCAATAAAATTTCCATACTATCCTTATGTTTTTGAATTATTCACAAAATTGCCATTTTTATTTATTTTTTTATTAATTTCGAAATTAGAAAAAAACCAAATACACCCTAACCATTTCTTCTTATTTACAAAAATGCCATCATCATCAATTTTTTCAACCACCATGAACCACCATTTTTGAGCTCTAAAGCTCTAGAATTCAATTTTCAACCACTTTTTTTCTCATTCTAACCCAAAAAACTTCATTTCCTCTCATCTCCTCTACATTTCCATCTAAAAAACTCTCATAACTCTCATTTTCAAAACCACAAACTTCATATTTTCGAGTTTCTTCATTAGTGAATCGTTAAAGATGCTTCTTTTTGCTCATACTTGGAGTTTGGACGGTTGAAAAGGTTGGAAACGAGCTTTACACAGGAAAAAGGTAACTATTTACATGGTTTTCGTTCTTTTTCAGATCTGTGTCGCGACAGTAGACTGTTTTGTATGTCTACGCCTCCGTGGAGACTTACGATGCAGTCTATTTGTCAACACACGGGTTAGTTTTGCAATTGACCAGACAAATTTTTTTTCTAACGTAGACTTCCCCAGTAGTCTCTGTCTTTACCTTTGACAACAAAAATAAAACTTTCGGTAGACTTACTCAGACGTCTACTTAAAAGAGGTTAGTTTTTCATTTGACCGAACTTTTGACTTTACAAAATAGACTTCAACGGAAGTCTACAACGTGTAGACTGCCAACGAAGTCTATAAAATGTCAGTTTTGCATTTGACCAAAACTTTGACTTCGTGGAATAGGTTAGTTTTGTGTTTGACCAAAAAGTTTAAAAAGCAGTAAAAAATTTATTAAATTGTAGACTTCATATGTAGTCTTCTTATCTTAGAAAAAAAACCGTAGACTGCGTATAAAGTCTGTCGTTTTATTTTGGTCAAATGCAAAACCAACCCGTCGGATTTGAAAGTAGACTTCAAAAAAGTCTACACACACGTAGACATTCATTTTGATCTAGTGATTGGAAGTCAAACTTGGTCAATTGCAAAACTAACCTATTTAAAAAAAAAATCAAACATGTAGACTGCATATGAAGTCTTGTTCTGAAAGTCAAATTTTGGATGAATTCTGGTCAATTGCAAAAACTAACCTTTTTAAATTGTAGACTGAAATGAAAGTCAACATGAACAAAATCACAACTTTTTTTCAACTATAGAAAGCAACCCGTGAAATGGTCAATTGCAAAAACCAACCCAAATCGTAGACCTATTTCAAAGTCTACGTCTGTAAACTGAAACGAACGTCTAAATTGTCAGAGACGGAATATTAAGTCTGCGTAGAAAAATCTATAAAAATGCAAATTTGTGTATTATTCATTAAGTTTTTTCTAGTTTTTTTTGTTTGAAACTGTGTGTTAGTTAATCCTAATGGGTTTGGGTGATTTTGAAAAGAATTATTTTTATAATTATGAAGGTATAATTCATTTGATTTCACAATGTTGTTAGCTAATAATTGTAGACGTATTTGTAAGTCTTCGTTTATAGTTTTATGAAACATGAAATATTTCTTTGCTGATTATGTAAACCTGTATTTTTTTTTTGCAGGATATGGCTCAGATACCTGTTGTATATGGAGAATGGGTAGTGAAAGGCTCTTTGTGGGAGTTTGTGGTCAATAATCGGAAAGGAGGGAGAATGTTTCTTGTGCCAGATGGTTGTACACATGGTGAACTTCATGAAATGGCACAAGAAGATTATGGTCTGGACAAGAAAATCGAGAAGGTGGAGCTAACATATTCCTTACCAGACGTCATTCTACAGCAAATGGCTCCGGATACTCCTCCTATGCATGTCACGAATGATAGACAAGTGCGGAACTTGATCGAGTTGGCCAAGACACACTTTGTACGCCTTTGTGTATCAAGCCAGAGCCAAGTAGAAGCTGGAGTTGATGATGATGCGGATGTGTCTGATGGTGATGATAGTAATTTTGCTGATGAAGATACTGGTCAAGATACTGATTCAGAGTGGGATGAAGATAGTAATGATGCTGATGATGTTCAAGCAACTGCTGATGATGTTCAAGCAACTGTTGCTGTTGATGTTGACGATGGTGTAAACTACAGTGATTACGGGAAAGTGAAAGATGAGGATTCTGACGAGGATGCAAATGAAACGCTTTATGATGGTTATAAAGCACAGTTCTCTGGTGGGGAAGGAAGATCGTTGTCCTTAAAGGACAATATATATGTCGGTCAGAGTTTTGCTAGTAAGGATGAGCTTGTTTCAAAGCTGAAGTCGGTGGCTGTGGAATATAAATTTACATTCTCAGCATATAAGACAATGAAAACTCTGTATGTGGCTAAGTGTCGTGTTCAAGGATGTGGTTGGAAGCTTAGAGCGAGTGTGAAGCATGGGCCAAAGACATTTTGGGTGACAAAATATTCAAAAACTCATACATGTTCAGTGGCGGATCGAATGGCTCAATGCAAGATGAAGTCTACCCGAGAAGTCTACAATGCAAGATGAAGTCTACCCGAGAAGTCTACAATGCAAGATGAAGTCTATCCGAGAAGTCTATAAATCAAAATGAAGTCTACACGAGAATTAACCATTCAAACTAAATTAATAACCCAAACTCTATCATAAATCGAGAATACGAAACCATCTAACCAAACTAAATTTGTCATCCTTCGACGGAAGCCAAAAACAGTATACAACAATTCAAAAAATATGTCTACATATCAACAATGATGTGTACCTTAAAGTAGACTGACCGGAAGCAGAAAATGGATTAGAGAAGAAACTAATAGGTTAGTTAACAAACTAAGAGAGAGGTTACAGGAATATAAGTCAACTAGTTAGGTTATTAGTTAAACGAGAGAAGACATAGAGAGATGAAGTACCGTTCGTTCCCTGGAAAGATGAAACACAGTTTGTTCGCTCGCTAGAGTAGAAGCCGTGAGACTGACAGGAAGCAGAGATTTGGAAGTCGCCGGATCAGATCTGAAAAAGAAAAAGGTAAAGGTGGTTACTTTTAGCAACGGAGCGGACGAAGCCGAAGACAAGCCGAAGACATTTAACTTACCAGAGCGACGGAGTGGACAACGACTAGTTTAAGCGGCGGAAACGGTGTGGCTAGAGTTCGCCGGAAATCTCCCCGAAAATCGCATGAGAGAGAGAACGGCGGGGATTAGGGTTTTTTTTACCCCAAAAAGCTTAACAAATCGTATTTATATTCTGGGTAACTTTTCTGGTTAGGTTAAAAGAGCTTTGGTTTAAATTCGATTTGGTTAATATTATATTGGTTAAATCCGGTTAGGTTAAATTTGATGTGTGGACTTCTTTGTAAGTCTACAACGATTTTTTTCTTTCCCTTTATTATTTGCGAAAATTAAAAAGATAACTTACTAAATTTTTTATTTATTTTTAATATTTATTAATATATGATTTAACATTCTTATTCATAAATATGTAAATTTAATTTAAAATAAAAAGATTTTATGTGAACACCAATAAAATAGACTGAAAAGGACGTCTCCAGCTAAATAGACTTTTCTGTAGGTCTACGAAACCCTAAACCCCAAATATCAAACCCTAAATGTTTTGCTTGATAATCAAAAAGTCCCAATTATACAAAATATAAACTACTAAACATTAATATGCAGATTTAAGTTAATAAAACAAAAAAAAAAAATCTAAAATCTAACCCTATGAAATCAACCACTAAAAGACATAACATGTTATAACCTTTTGTTTGTAAACTATAAACATTGTCCAACACATGATAACCAAATTAGTATATATTCTTGAAAATTGTTCAATTATATGAGATTTTAATTTATTTAGTTCATATTATCCATTATATTGATGATTAGTTAAAAATATCACTATAATTATTTTTATACATTTTCAAAATTAAAATTTTAGATCAAATTGGAGTGTAGACTACAAACTAAGTCTATAAGGTAGACTTCTTAGAAAGTCTAAACATTTGTAGACTTCGTTTTTTACGTGTAGACTTCCAAAGGATAAAAACGTAAAATACATTTATGTTTTTTGTTTGGTCATAAGGGTTAAATAGTACTTTCACTACCCCTTTAGGTTGGTTTTGCATTTGACTGAAAGTGGGGTACACTTTTATATTTGACTTGAATATTTGGGTTGGTTTTAGCAAATCTCCCGTTAATGTACATATAAGTATTTTTTTGCTACGTGGAATTGTAAACTTTTATCTCCAAAGATTTCCCTTTGCTTTTTATCCTTTTACCCAATTCCAATAACTGATTTATTAAGTTATACCTTTCCTCTTTTTTTTTTTTTGAGCAACCGTTATACCTTTCCTCTTACCATATACATTATACTTGCTTGTATAAATCCATTTGCATCAAATAACATGTTTTATCTAATGTCAAATGTTCAACTCTCTATGGTTTTTGTTTAGTTCAAGGCGTCTTTTTCCAGTTTTCTGTAACAAATTCAAAACAAAAAGTTTAGCTTCAAATAAATGGTTTTGATTTAAAAAAATAAGAACATATTAAGCTTTTACAATAACTAGTACAAAACCAAAGACCTCAACTAAACGTTCACCATTTTTTATGAAGAGTATTAAAACTTTCACTTTCTTCTCAAAGCTTCATGCTTCGTAGGCCTTGCCTCATGTCTCCATCCTCTTGCTCAACCTGAAAGACATAAGGCCTGTTCTTTTCATTGCCGCTGCGACTAGCGGTCGCGGCAACAAAATCACACTTTGACGGAGTCAAGATGAACGCTCTTGAAAGTAAACTTAATTATCGCAGCTTGCCGCAACGATGGAAAAAGAGGATGATGCTGCCACTGATATTTTCAGCGTCGGATTTAGTTACTGCGTTTTGCCGCTGCGACTGAAAAAGGAAGTTTCGGTTATTTCACCAGCGCTATATTTCCGATGGTAAAGAGGTAATTTTCAGTTGCCGCTGCTAGTCGCGCGTTTGCGAAAAGAACAGGCCTATATTAAAAAGAAGATATAGAAAAGCCTAGACACACTAAGTATGGCAAATATAGTACACACAATTGCAGAGTTAAATTTTGTGTTGATGAAAACTGTGTGTTTAAAACGAAATTATGAATATGATGGTTACAATTTAAAAATCATAATGAACGCAAGAAAAAGATTAGATGGAATACATCATCATGATAGAGCAATACAAAAGCTATAAAAAGACTTTCGATACGATACCATTTTCGTTCATATGGTAACATTGGGCCTAAACAATCCATAAGGCCCAAGTCATTATCATGCACATTAAAAGGCCCAAACACACAAAACATTTCTCATTTATAAAACCCTAGCCGTTCAGTCCCTATAAAAACCAAACATCCGAGGAAGAACCTAGTAGCAGATCTAACGAAATGGCGACGGCGTTGAAGAAGAACAGGAAGAAGAGAGGCCACGTCAGCGCCGGTCACGGACGTATCGGGAAGCACCGCAAGCATCCAGGAGGTCGCGGTAACGCGGGAGGTATGCATCACCACCGTATCCTCTTCGACAAGTACCATCCAGGTTACTTCGGGAAGGTGGGGATGAGGTACTTCCACAAGCTCCGCAACAAGTTCTACTGCCCCATCGTCAACCTCGACAAGCTCTGGTCTCTCGTCCCCGAGGATGTCAAGGCCAAGTCCACCAAAGACAAGGTGCCGATGATCGATGTGACGCAGCACGGCTTCTTTAAGGTTCTTGGGAAAGGTCATTTGCCTGAGGGCAAGCCTTTCGTTGTCAAGGCTAAGCTTATCTCCAAGACTGCTGAGAAGAAGATCAAGGAGGCTGGTGGCGCCGTCGTCCTCACTGCTTAAGTTAGTTCGAGTTTCTCTTTTAATTATTGTCTTTTTGTATCGTTTTTTGTTGGACTCAAAGTTTGTTGCGTTTTGGAATGAGAGATCTTTTAATCAATATTAATGGATTTTATAATAGGTGTTGGAGTTTGAATGTGGTATTGATTTTGTCGAATGTTTGCTATAGATTGTTCATTGAGTTGTTGAGTTGATTGGGGAAGACTATGTGTTAGCTCATATGCAAGTTTTGGTCTTCATATAGTTTAAACATTTCAAGCCCTTGTTCTTTAGTGTTACAGTCATCATGTTTAGAAATGAAAAGGATTGTTTTTTTGAATTTTTTGAATGTTTGCTATTGATTTTCACTGGTTTCATGGATGTTCTTGGGGATCATTGCATTGTAAATTTCTGTGCTTTCCCGTTTCGTTTCCACGCTGAGTCTCGTTTCTCGTACAATCTTCTTTTGTTTTAGCCCCTTGGTTGCTGCCTTCTCGTTGTGAAATGAGTGTCATTACAGACTGTTTTAGCTCATTGTTTGCTATGCAAGTTAGGTGTGTTTCGTCTTCATATAGATCATTGCATGTGTAAACAAACATCAGTAGGTCTTGCTCCTTAATATCTCATTTTATGTTTAGAGATTTTTATATCAGTTTTTTTTTCCTAATGATGATGAGAAGCACTCTCTCTCTGTTAATAGCGAAACTACAATGCCTAGTTCAATGAACCTACTTTGATTGTTTTCACCACCTGCCTGAATTTTTCGACATTTATCTTTAAGTACACACAAAATCTCAGAACCAGTCCTGGTTGTGTAATGTACCTAACAGCAAGCCAAATGCCACCATGATTGGCCATCCCAGTATGTCAATGCTGTAATCAAATCGTTAGTTCTCTTATTACCTGAAATAAAAGCCCCATAGGGAGTACTAAGAACTCACCATATCTGAAGGAGCAACTACATAGACTTGAGGGTTCATTAGGTAGCAAGCAAACAGAAACCAATAACATAACTCACTGAAACCCTTCATGGCTTCATCGATGAGCCATTCTGAAAGGTGTGATATCTCACCAAACCATGACCGCAGAGGCAAGTTAGAGTTTTGCAAAGCCTCTGAGATTCTTGAATGCCTTTCATGAGAGCCCTGACCAAGCTCTGCCACAAGAAGCTCCACAGATATAAACTATCTGAGCTCCATCTATTAATCACCACGACATATTCAGCCCGACGGCTCCTCCAGCCATTCCCCAATCGAGTTTCAGCATCAGTAACCAACTCAATACAGCATGCTAAAACAGCACGGTCGCTGCTATAGCCGCCATTGCAACCACTTTGGTTTGTGCCTATAACAATAAACGCATGCCAATTAGTATAAGCTATAAGAAGACAGTCTTCGAGCTAAACAAAGTTGAATCTTCAAGTAACTATTGTTACCTCACCTGCAAGAACTTGGCGTTGGCGAAGTTGACGGCGTAAGCAAAGAGCTGAGGGATCATCCCAGAGGGAGAATCTTCCGGCGGCTTTAGAGACCTCAGCTGGGGACTGTCCGAGGAGACTCAAAAGTGGAGTGGCAGAAACGTATAAAAGGCAAATTAAGAAGAAAGGCAAAAGTGTTAAGATGATTCAAGAATTTTGAAGATATATATATTCCCATCATCTCTAGTTGCCTTGCTCCATATGCTTGCCCACATATCGTCGCCAGTGCACATCCCATCCCAAGCTTAATAAAAAATTTTACTTATTCAAGTGAGTTATATATACTCCTTTTAAGAAAATTAGCAATTTATATGATGCACATGTTAATTAATCGGAGGACATAGTTTTAATGTGAAATAATGGAAACTCTTTTTTTAACAATCTCACGGTGTTGTAAGTTAACTAAAGTCATATCCGACCTCTTAATTCCTTTGGTATATTGTGTTGTATTCAGTTTCCTGTTCTTTATTATATTTTCTATCCGTTTCATGTTTAATCTTCATACTAGATCCGCGCGACCGCGCAGATTTTATTTTTGTTTCAACACATTTCAAATTTGTCCAATTCTATTTTATATTTAAAAAACAATATAAGAACTGTATTTTGTATTAGTAGTTTTTCATCGGTGTATTAGAGATATAACCGTGCAGTAAAAACACTATTATAATATTGACTAATACGATTTGGATTGAAATAACAGTGTATTATAGATGTGCTGTACACAAATCTAATAGTAACCAATACAATTTGGATTAACATACATATCAGTGTATTATAAATATAGATGTAAGGTGAACATACTAATATAACATTAACCAATACGATATAGACTAAAATCCCTGAAGTCTTCATTATAATTCTAATAAAATAATTGTAATAATAAGATAGATAAACAAACAAACGCGTCAAAAAATAAATTAAAAATACTTAATAGATTAACCCCATGCGGATATATAAATGTTTGTATAAATGTTTAGATATAACATTTTTTATTTGGTAAAAATTTAAATGAAACTCTACTAATCCAAAAAAATTATAGTTTCAATTTGTTTTATTAATAGAATAGTATTTTCAATGTGTATGCAAGAAGTTCAATAAATAAAGAATAACAATGTTTGGTTAAAAAGTTAAGTGCAATTAAAAAATGTTTTTGTTTTATATTTATCGGCAATCTAACTATTATGATCCAGGAAGCAAAATTTTATTGTATATGCACATGTCAATATCAAATTAATAAGCCCATTAGTAACAATAGTAGTTGTACAGAAAAATGAAAAAAAAGAATAAAAATGGTTACCCATTATTTCTTTTTCTTTGTTTTATTTTCTTCTAAAGACTTAAAAATGTCTTTTTTTTCTAAACGTGTTTGTTCCTCTTGGAAGTCATCAATTCATGTTGAAAAAGTATCTGTAACCCGATCAAAATTTAGGAATTCAGAGAACCCCAAGATTTCTTTCTTCATTCTCGTTAAACAGAGCAAACCCATTAATAGATATACTCGTAAAAGGTTAGAATATATATATTCTTATTCTTTGTTTTTAATATTCAATTGATACTGATTATTTTGTTCTTATTCAGATTTATTTATTTCTTGATAGATTTATCGATTCCTATATAAGATCGGCTATCAATATGCTCGATTGAGACATGCCAGCTTCTTACATTCTCTGTATGTTTTCTTGGTCGATGTCTTTCTTTCGACATTGTGCTTTTTGGGAGCTTTTTATGAATGTCGAATGATGAATGATATCGATAAGTATTTATGGACACATTATAGTGGGAGGAAATGGGTATTCCCTAACCTATTAAGTTAGGTATAATAATTACAAAATCTTCGGATTTTATTGACACCGAGA
Organism: Brassica rapa; assembly: GCF_000309985.2. Taxonomy (NCBI): domain Eukaryota; kingdom Viridiplantae; phylum Streptophyta; class Magnoliopsida; order Brassicales; family Brassicaceae; genus Brassica; species Brassica rapa. The sequence continues at coordinate 31,197,341 of NC_024803.2, read as the reverse complement.
TTTTAGATCTAGTATAATAAACTTGGAGAATGAGGTTTTCCATATTCATAATTTTTCAAATCTGGCAATTTGAGTGGAAATATTTGATTGTAACTGAGGTTTTAGCCATAGTAGACTCAACTTGGAGAAGAGGTTTTTCCATAATCAATTTTTTTAAAGTAAAAGTTGATGTTTCTGTTATTGAAAGAAGAATATACATTCATGTATATTCTTGTTAACTCGGAGAAGAGGTTTTTCCATATCGGTTTGGTTAATTTAATCAATTGGTTTAGGAGATAACCAGACCAAGACGTTCGGAATTGTATAATGACTGGCTAAAGACTCGTTAATGACTTGCGGTCGACTCGACTCGTTAATGACTCGTGGTCGACTCAACTCGCTCATGACTCGCTGGCTCGACTCGCTAATGACTGACTCTTGATGCAGTGACTTGTTTTCACAGAATTATTGTAACATGTGTAAAATTAATTTTATTCTTATCTATCTTATAGCAGGTGCGTAAGCATGCCGATCAAAATATTTGATTGGAGATATTTGTTGTATTCATTTGACTATAATAAAAAGAGGGTTTGTTATATTTGTACTATGATATGATATTAATATGATAATGTGAGTATACTATAACAATATAATAGATGTTTTGTTTAATAGATGTATAATAATAGAAGTATAATCTAAAACATATAATAAGATAGATCTTACGGTGAAGTAAAGTGAAAGGTGGTTGATATTGAACTGTTTAAGGAAATATAAGGTTATGGTATGAGTAATAAAAAAATAATAATAATAATAATGTGATGTCCAATTTAAAAATCCACCTAGAAGAAGTTGTAATGTTTTTATTTTAATAAGATAGATAATATATTTATACTACGTAAAGAAACATAACTCTTCAAATTATCAACGAGCTGATGAAATAGGAAAAATATAAATTTCATGTTTTCTGTTGTGATTTCCTAAGCTAATAAGGAGAAGAATGGATTGACATAAACCGTCTGGTACTAGGAAAAAAAAACTGATATAAATAAATTGCTAGCGATTGGCTTTTTGCAATCTGGGATAAACAAAGCGACACAGAAAAGCAATATCAATACAAAAGAGCTAAGAGTTTTTTGGTTAAAACATCGATCGATCTCTATTATTAGCTAGGTTTGCTCGTGAGAAAAGATCTCAAACATGCCTAACAAAGCTGCAACTTGTCAAGAAATTAAAGAAAAAGTTTGTGAAGACAGGATTAGTGCTTTACCTGATGCTTTACTTGTGCAAATATTGTTGCTCCTTCCGATTAAAGAAGCAGTAGCCACATCGATTCTATCAAAACCATGGCGTTGTATCTGGACGTTGATGCCTAAACTCGTTTGCAAAGATACCAAGCATACAAACAGTAAAAGCGTTTGGTGGTTTTTGGAACAGTCATTGCATCTTCACAAGGCACGTATACTAGAACACCTAGAAGTTAAACTCGGTTCAAGATGTCCTGGTGACGTAGATGTCGGAAAACTGATTTTAAACGCGGTTGAACGCTACGTTCGATTGCTAGACTTCAATCTAAAGTGGCCAGCAAAGCCTGTAAGCTTGCCTAAGACACTTTATACTTGTAAAACGCTCAAGAAATTGATTCTCTCAAACAAGATTCTCATAGAGCTTCCTTTCGAAGCTTTCCTCCCCTCGCTTACTAAACTGGAGCTTATCAATGTGGTGTATAAAGACGAGGGTTCACTCATTAGGCTTTTATCAAGTTGTCCTGTTCTGAAAACTTTGATTGTGGTCCGAGAGAAGAATGACAACGTGATTAAGTTCACTGTGAAAGTGCCTTCTTTAAATAGTTTAGTTTATGTTAATGATAATGATGACGATGGAGTATGTGGTTGTGGTTATGGTAGGGGCTCTTTGATTATAGATTCCCCACAGTTGAAGTATCTTTGCGTCAATGACTTTTCTGAAGATGGTTGCTCGATAGAGAGTATGAGTCCTAACCTTACCATGGCCAGAGTAGACGTTGGTTCTCCCCCTAATGAAAATTTCTTGACATATCTTTCTTCTGTCAAGTTTCTCCATATGACTTGGATCGATGAAACGGTAAGTTACCCTCTCTCAGTTTTGTGATCACATTGAATCATCTACTTATGTTTGGTTCTTTGAAATTGTTTTCAGGAAGTTTTCTGTAGCTGCGTCAACTACTCTCAGCTAATAGAGTGTATACTACGTCCATGTCGCGCAGAGTATTGGGTAGAATCAGTGAAGCTGTTGCTTGACAACTCTCCTAATCTTAAAGTTCTTATGATCGACACTGTAAGTATACCTTCTTCACTCAGGTTTTGATTTTTATTATGTGTTTATTAAATTTATATATAGTACTTTTTTGTTGTTGTTTCTCAGAAGGACATAGGTGAATCCGCTGATGTCCCTCGTTGGAGCGATGTTCCAGCGTGTTTGTCGTCTCAGCTCGAGATTTTGGAATGGAAAAAATATGGAGGGACGAGAGACGAGAAGCAGCTATTGGAGTATATCCTTGCAAGCTCCAAGTGTTTGAAGAGAGCAGGAATCTCCATGAGGTATAGCAAGGACTGCAATGATAAAATGAAAAAGAAGTTGAGGAAAGAGTTAAAGGCCATGCCTAGGGCTTCAGTATCTTCTGAGCTTTTGTTTCCTGCTAAAATTAAATGGAGATCATCAGTGGCACAACATTGTCTTTTTGATTTGTAATAGTTTTACATTCGATTACATTGGTTGTCTAGACTAGACAAGTGTTTGTGACTTTAATTTTGGTTCGTTATCTTTCTTTCTTTTTTTTTTTTAATTGATTTTTGCAGTGACATTTAGTCTGGTTTTCAACAAAAGTCTTTCACTTCTTCAGTTCAGCTCAAGAAAATATTCCATATTCTTATCTTCAATTTAACTGCATAATCTCAAATATGTATACCTTACCACAAAAAGAAAAGGTACGATTTTATATCAATTTGCAATTTTTTTTAGTAGAGGCAGAAAGAGAGTTTATATTAGATAGAGAAGAGAGTGTACTACAGAGATTTTAGCTTTTTAAAGAGTGTAGCAGAAACACAATAGTTGTTCCCTCATTATATAACAAGAAGAAAGAAGTAATCACATTCTGGAATAACCAAAGCTATTCTCATACTGAGTCATGAACTCGTCGTTGAACTTCTTGAAACTGTCCATGATCTCTGGCATCTCTTCTTCCGCAGGCAAGATTGTTGTCCTCAGATGGAACACACTGTGAAAAGAATAAGAACCGAGTTATAAAACATAAGAAGATATCTCATCACAATCGAAGAGAAACGAAAACCAAAATTATGTTACCCTTCTTTCTGTCCAAATCCAGAGCCAGGCACTGTGGAGATTCCTGTGGCTTCTAAGAGCTTTAGACAGTAGAAAACATCTGGCACTTTTCCTGCTTGTTTAGCAGCTTGAAGAGCTCCAGGTGGTAACTTTATTTGAGGAAACGAATACATTGCACCTAACATATATATATATACACACACATGAATCAACAACAAGTAATGTCTTAATGTCTTAATGTATATGGTTCTTTGGTTATTACCTTCTGTGAAATTGCAGACGACGTTTTTGCAGCTGTTGAATCCATCAGTCATGATCTTTGCTCTTCTTCTCAAAGATTCAAGAATCCCCTTGCTACAAAATGGGTGATATTATAATGATTCAATCCAGGGATGATGCTTAAGTGGCTTTTATGTGTATATATATATATACCTCTCACGGGCGAACTGGTCATATGAAATGTCTCCAGGCTTTGGAGGACTAACCATCAAACCCATCTGCACCATTCATACCACTCTCAGAACAATTCAAATGATTTCTACAAATACAAATCCACATTAGTTTTAAGTCTTTTTGACTTACAAAGATCTGAGCAGAAACATTCGGGCTCAGGGCGATTGATGCAACCTTGTATATCTCTTCAACAACCTTCATAATCAAGAATCATGTTATGGTTTTGACACATAACATAATTAGCTTTAAAGAAGAGAGGTTTAAAGACAAAACCCTGGGAGGGAAGTTGGTCATCTCAAAGTATCCACCTCGCTGTCCACATTCTCCCCAATAACCTTTAGAAACAGTGTGGAAAGATACAAGCTGGACTTCCTTGCTGAACGGCGAACCCATATCCATCAAAACCTTTTTTTTTTGTTTTTGTTAATAAGAATCTTCAATGTTAAATGAATGATCACAAGTTTCACTGAAACATGAAAAGCAAAGATAGAAGCTGACCTTCTTGGAGCTGATAAAGGGACGCTCATCCTGGTATATGTTCTGCTGATAAACCTCATCTCCCAGAAGAACCAACTTCTCGCTGTGACAGAACCGTAATATCTCTCTTAAGTTAGCTTCGCTTAGACACTGACCAGTTGGGTTCCCAGGGTTAATGATCACCATCGCCCTTACCTGTATCCCCACCATTCAAGACAAATCAGTACCTGCATTGATAATTGCAAGAGAAGAAGAAAAAGAGAGAGTGCTCACTGATATGCCTTGAGAACGAGCCTGAGCAACGGACTGTCTAAGGTTATTAACATCAAGCCCCCAGTTTTCAGACTCATCGAGATAGTAAGGGACAAGAGAACCGCCTAAGAGTGATATGGTAGCTGAGTAGAGTGGATACTGTGGAACCGGAACTAGAATCTGCAAAAAAAAAAACAGATAAATGAAAGAAGTGTCATGAGTTAAAAATATCATAACAGATAACTATAAGACTTTCTAGGAAGAAGAGAGAGCATTTACCCCGTCTCTCTCACCGCGTATAACACAGTTCAAGATCTGCATCACACCTTTGCTAGCTCCATCAGTGAGAAATATGAGCTCTGGATCACTGTGTTATGAAAAAATAAAGAAGCAGAAGGCCTGAGCTGGCTTTGCTTATATATCATTGTGAGGAAGATAAAATGAAAACAATCACCTTGGATAGCCATCACGTCTTTGAATGAACTCTGCAACCTCTTTCCTAACACCTGGAAGGCCTCTTGAGTCACTGTAAGCACCTGTCAAACACACACACACACAAAGGGAAATAATTTTTCTAATAAAAACAGCTAATTAATGAGTTTGCTGAGCATAATAATAAATACCTAAACCGCCTGAGGTCAAGGAAAGATAATGCTTAGCTCTTGCAATAGCATCAGCTGGGAATATCATTCCAACGTTCGGGTCATCTAGTAGAAACGGTGCTTGACAGAGCGCAACCACCTGCATCAATTGGTTCTTGTTTTAATATCTAAGCTTAAGGATAGATTGAAGTATACTATAAATATACATACCTGGCGAGGAAAAGTGAGTGGCTTCTGTCCTAAAGCATGAGGGTTCCCAACGTTTGTGAAAATGATCTGTTGTTATGTAATATTCAACACAAGTTAACAAAACAAAAAAAAAAACTGAAACACTGTCATGTCCTAAACCAAATAAGAACATGATATCAACCATTTTTTAAAGAGTGTTAAAGTGTGTACCTTTTTGCCTTCTTTCTGAAGCTCAGAAGCACGGAGATAGAGTTCACCTCTTACAGCATACTGACACTTCTTCACGTTTTCGTTCAGAGACTCGTACTCTAAAGCCATTTTTTTCTTCTTCTTCACGCTTTAAAAGCAATCGCAACCTCACTTTCAACCTTTACGAAAAAAAAAAAAAAGAGTTTTGTGTAAGCCACCAAGAACAGCAATAGAGTAGAGCAGAAAGGAAAGGAGAAGCCTTTTCAAAAATTAAAATAGAAATTGATCAAAGGAGAGAGTTCATGATCAAAACGATTGAAAGAGAAAGAAAAAAAGGCAAATCGATCAAACACATACCTTCGAACTCAAATCTTGTGACTCTGAAGAGTCTCTCACGTTCCGCAAGAACACGAGTAGAGGGATTGTATTGAACTCTAAAGTGTGCGACTTTAAAAAAAAAAAAAAAACTTAATAAAAAAAATATTTGTGAAGCAGATTACAATTGTGTGTTTGAAATAGATTTGGATCCGATCATGTGGCTTCTTAACGAAGGAAGCAGCAGAGCCACTTAAATGGACGAACGCGATTTTTCAGACAAAAACTCTTCTTCAACAATATCCAATAATCATTTTTTATGCTCCCTTCTGTGAGAGAATAAATGTGGCGGAGATTCATGTATCAACTTCTTCTTCAGATTAAATATACTTTCGGTTCCACCACCAATAGGGTGCAGCCACGTCTACACTGACTTAAGGCTCTCAAAAGGCTTCAACTAAAAAATTGAGTTGATTCAACACTTCAATTATAAAATTACTAGTATTATCTCCTGTGCTATACACGGATATTATTATTTTTAAATAAATATATTTTTATGATATTGTTTTACTATAGAAACTAGGTGTCTTGTCCGCATATGCAGGCTTAATCGTTTTACAAATATTTATTGGTTTATTTTTTATTAATTCAAAAACCAGCATAATAACTTATTATTTATGTTTTCAAATAAATTAAATCAAACATATATATATATATATATGACAAAAATCTAATTAAATATATATGTTTAATTAAAATTTATTAAAGATACCATTGACTTTAACCACTGAATTTATTATAATTGTTTTATAGTTTATTTTTAAATTTTATATTTGAAAATATGTTTTAAGATAACAACACAATATATAAGAATTATCTTATTTTTTAAAAAGTTAATATTATTAATAAAAATTCACTTTTGATTATAATTAATTATATATAAAATTCATTAAGGGTATTATAGATATTAATCGCTCTAACTTTTAACGTGAGAGCTCGATTCCAAAAATTTACTTCGTAAATAATAGTATAGATAATGTTATTTTGAAGGTTTTATATTTAATCCTTCTTCCAAAACCAGGAAAAAAGTCATTACATATGAAAAATAAGATTGAAGGAAAGCATATCTATTGCATAATTACAGTTAAAATACTAACTTTAATTTTGTACATAACTGACATTAGCATATATTGTAGTATTTCCCTTCCTTTATGTTTTTTTGTTATTTTCTTCGTAATAATAATAAAATTTCGGGATAATACTTGCTTGGAGTTGTTTTGCTTCTATCTACAAATAAAAATAGAAACTAATTAGAAGTATAAATTAATATTTTGATCTGAAATTAAACAAAAATAATATCAGAATATTTTTATAAATTATAAACACACTAAAAGTGGATAAAAAAAATAAACACACAAAAAAGTAAGGAAATCTTACTATCAAGTCAGATCTTGATCTTTTTGTTTTCTCTAGCCCCTGAATTTCTTACTTGATTGTTCAACTTATACTCCATTTGTGCCTTCTATCTCCACGTTTTCCCCTTTTTCTTTTCTTCTTCTTGTGGTGGCTTGCATTCTAGGGGCTTTGTATGTGTGTTTTAAGTTCCTCCGTAAATTAGCCCTTTTAACTTTCATTATTCTTTTTTTTAATGAATTAACCTTCATTATTCACTATTAACCGCTGGAAATGTACAGATTTATGAGAATATTGATTAGAAATGCCGGAGAATTTAAAATTTTTCTCTGATGGGATTTTTTCTGGGCTATTTCTATTAACTTAATTAATAAAACTATAAATATGTTGTTAACAAACTTGCCAGAAATACTTTTTCCTTTTGTGCTAAATTTTGATAATTGCAAAATTAATTTTATTTTGTAATTGCATATATATATATATATATGCAATTGATTGGGTTTGTCTTATATACGTCCAAACGGCCTATTTTAAAAAATAAATATAAAAATATTAGCTTACATGTTCGGTTGTGCCGATCTCAGGGACTCCTCCAAGAAATGGAAAGCAAACTACTGTGAGAAGCGACACACTCTTAAAAGAGAGAAAAACGCCACACGAAAAGAAATATTTTCAGTTATTTTTTTGGTAGGAATATAGGAGAATGACTCCCAAAAATATTTTCAGTTATACCGTTAGCGTTTGCAGTCACTAAAAAATATTCAAAAAACTTACTTTAAGTACAAGAGAGCGGGTGAAAACTTTGCTATCGGCAGTATTGTAGACTTTTCTATTGGCGGTAAAGTTCTCTAAGCTGCTCACTTCTCTCAAGGCCCAACTGGTCAGCTTTGACTTTCGATGCTTGAACTATCTTCCTCTTTTTATATGTCTCCATTGTAGTATCCATCTCCCCATTCCAACGGTATTTTTAGTCCCACATAAAAATAAATAAAGAAAAATTTACACTTACAGACACATTTTCACTTTTCATTTACACATAAAGATACTTCCTGCATAACACACACTTTTTCTAGATGATTTGTCATTTCTACCCTCAACTAAGCTACCAAAACACATTTCTATTTTCCTAACTAAACACAAACTGTTCTGTTACCAAACAAAAAAAAGTAAAAATATACAAAAAGGTTTATTCTCTCTCCTCTTTCAATTTACTATTGACTTTCAAAATCACTTTCCCAATTTTATGAACTATAATCGTGACAATTTCCTTTCTTCCTCTCCTTCCTCTCCATGCGCTCTATTGACGTCATTGGTAGCGGAGGCGTCGCCGTCCGGCTCTGTTCTCTCGAATCCTATCTTCATCAACAAGCGCTTCTTACCTCTCGTTCCATCTCTCAGCCATGGAGTCGCCAAATCTCGTTCGTCGAATCAAAAGTGACGTCTCCAAAGTCACTGAACTCACCTCCATCAAACCCTCTGCACTCCTCCGTGGATACTGAAGCCAGTTCCGATAAGTGTTTGTCATCGAAATCGGTGGCCAAATCCCCTCCTCACACTACACCTTCAGCTACAAAGGTTTTGGGTTCTTTGGCTTTCCATTTTTACGTATCAGTCGCTGAAGCATTCACTTTGAACATCTTCCCCAGATTCTTCTTCTTTTTTCATCCATAAAATCCAAAGCACAATGGGCTTGTGATTCTGTTTTGTGATTCTGTTTGCTTTAAAAAACACCAGATTCTTCTTTTTTTTTTTCACACAATGAGTTTGTGGATATGCTCTGTGATGTTTCTATTAGAGATTTTACGGATGATGTAAGCTCTTGTTTGTTGACTATTATAAATCCTTCATGATTTTAAAGTGTTTACATAAGAGCCTCGTAATACAATCGGCCCTTCTCTGTTTACTGAACATGCTATTTTTGTTTGGTTGATTGGATTTAGGATGTGTTTTCATTCATGAAAACAGAGGAGAAGAGACAAAAGTTCACAAACTCTAGAATTTTTTGTAAGTAAATCCGGAGAGATGTTGCATCCACATATTAAAACAGATACTGTGTTGCTTTGTTCTAAGGACACAACAACTCTGCAGCTGTCCGTTCATACTTTTTGTATCAATGTCTACAAATTTAGTCATACTGACTAAGAAAAGAAAAACCATTAAAAGTTTTGTTGGACAAAGTTATAACCTCCAACCTCTTAAAACAAGATTCGTCCACAATTTATTTTTTTGCTAAACTTTCTCAACTACGAACACAAACAATTTTTGTGTTTGAGTTTTTCAAAGTTTTTCACATTTTTTATCCATCTATGTCCACATCTTTTTTGTTTATATATTTTTTCTACATGTTTAGATTTTTCTCATCCACATTTTTTATGTCCATGCATTTATTTATATAAATTCTAAAATATATAACAAATATATATGAAAATGGATTTTAAAATATAGAGAAAAATAAAATATAATTTATTGTAACAATTATATTTGTTTTGTGTATCGTAAAATCTGAGAAAAATCAAATCAAAAATAGATAAGGAAATGAATAATAGTAAGAATATAAAGCAATGGTCATAAATTGACACTTTATCCTGTACACCAACCTTAATAACTTCAGACGCCTAACTAGATAGAAAACTCCAGATGTCTAACTAAACAAAATAAAACAATTACACTCATTTGTTTTCTGTCGCTGAGCAAAAGGTATTCATGTCAAAAAGATATCTAGGAAACCGTGAATGTATGCCTCCAGCACATTGTGTCTTATAGTGTCAAAAAAGACAAAAATGTATTTTAAAGAGAAATCAACTCGCTGACCGTGGGCACATTACTTATAGCTTCATCCAATTGTGTTCTCTCTTTTTATCTAAAAAATTAGATTTTGACCCGTCCTCAGAGGGCAAGTATATTTTTGTTTTACATATTTTTTTTTAGAAATTTGATTTTTCATCCGTGTCTTTCTTTGTAACCATATATGTGTTTTTCTATTTAAGTATATTTGTATTTTTTTTGTAATCATATTTGTGTAAAATATTTTATTAATTATTACTAGAATTTTGATAATTGTATTGAATTAGTGATACTGCGTAACTATACAATTGTGTCATAGTGATTATACACATAAATTTTGTACTTTAACGGTATTTTTTTTGACATCAAACATCTAGAGACTCATACTGACTCTGTAAACCAAATCGGTAACTCTACATCTATGTGAACAATGAAAGACAGTTGTTTCCTAGCATTGCGTGCTAAGCTATCCGTCTTTTGATTCTCCGTCCGAGGTACATGAATGATCTCTGAGTTTAAGAAGCTTCTTTTCAAAAGCATGATGTCTTCCAGGTAACTGTCAAACGATGACCATTCTTTTGGTTCCAAAACCATCTTTACCAATTGAGAACAATCCGTCGCAAAGATGACCTGAAATTGCCTTAAATTCCTCTTACATTCCACTGCCCAGATTAACGCTTCCACTTCCGAATAAAGAAGTGAAAGGCTTGCCCTTACATTCCTTGCCCCTAACAATCCATCAAAACCTGCTACTTTAATAGTAAATAGATATGTTTTTTGAATAACAAAATATATTTACAATTTTTTTATTAATCAAATAGTATCTAAATAGATAAATTGTATGTTTTTCATTAAATTTTCCTAATTTTATTTCATATATAACCATAATAATGTTATTATTATACATAATAGTACACATAATATTACAGCAAACAAAAAATATTAGACATTATAATATGTCTTAACAAAAAATATTACACATTATAATTTAAAATGGATATTGTAAATCAAGACCCATGGCCCAATATTTTTTCATCTCCCGACAAAACACTCAAGACGACCGTCTAGGGTTTTATAATGATGGGCTTTCAAATTAGCCCAATATAGTTATCGCCCATAGATCTGAACCGGTTCAAACCTTATTTCTGGTTTATTGTAGATATAAAATCGAACCGGGATGAGGATAGAGAAGCGACGACGGAATCAATGGCTACTGTAACTGCTTCACTTCGTCTTCAACCTATATCCTCCCTCTCCTCATCTTCCTTTACTCCTCCAAGCTCTAGACCTCTCTATCTCAAGTTTCAGACTTCTCACCGCGAAAATCTAATACCTCTCTTCCCTTGGAGTAATCTCTCAGAATCAAGACTTGCTCTGCCGGTGGACAACCTCCCCCACATCCTCTCCGCCGTGAACTTCCTAAAATCTGAAGGAATATCCGACGAAGATTTCCCTCCCCTCGTCTACCTCTGCACACAGCTCTTCTCTCCGACTTTCTCCATCTCCGAAACCGATCAATCCCGTCTTTGATTTTCTCACCGGCGAGTTCGAAGTTGTTATCCCGCAATTTTTCTCATATGTTTGTGTTTGATTAAATTTTGATGCAGTTCCCGATTATTATGCGATTGAAGTGGTGTTACATAATATATATTTTGATGCAATTAGTATTTTTATTTAAGTATGTATTATTGAAATAATAACGGTTAGACCTATTTTTACCAATCGATCACATTGCTTTTTTTAATAGAATAGATTAGGCAGTTTTTAGGATATAGTGGGATCATGGACACATTATAAGGAATACTAGAGTTTGACCAGTGCGGTCGTACGGGTGTTCATGTAACGATTGTATATCATATATTTTGTTACCGTTACTGTTTGGTGTTATGTATATATTTATTAAATGTGTGTTGAAGCAGTTACGTAACTATACAAAAAAATTGGATGTATATATATATATATATATATATATGTATATTAATATACTATGTTGGATCAAATTTATATTGACATTTTTTTCATATTTAATTGTATAATTGAAAGGTATTATTAGTATATTATGCGTTTGGATCAAACTGAAAATGAGTTACAACTATTATAAAAACCCAATTGGACGAGATATAAATTGACCCGCCTATTTTAACTAAATAATGAAAATAAAGTTAATTTTATATTCAAAATATGAAGTTGATATTGGTGGAATATTCTTTTTTTATTAAAAATAATTGATGATAATATTCCGAAAAGTTTATAATAAGGAAAGTTAAAGCATAAGTGAATCACGGTTAATATATATGCAAAATATTTTATTGGTAAGTTATAGTAATAAACATTAATTTTGTTTATATATGATAATGTATACGTATTATAAGACCAAAAGCGTGGAAGCTAACTTTTAAATTGTTTTCATAGTTTAGGTTGTTTCAATAGTTTATTAATATTTGTTTCAATAGTTTGTTAATATAAGTATATTTTAAAGTTGGCTTTGATGTACGTAGCATGGAATCGTTGGTGGTCATGCGTATCGTGCTTCCGAAGCGGAACCGGAAACGGAATCGCTTGGAATCGCTCGGAATCGTCATGGAATCACGTTTCGGATAGTGAGACGTTTGGAACCGTAATGGAAGCATGCGATTCAGGATTAGAAGCGTCGATGGATAGTTGACGGAAGCGTCGATGACTATATGTTCAAAAAACTGAAAAATTATTTTGGGCTTTTAAATTTTGATTTGTTTTGTGATCCAATTAGCCCATTATAATAAAAAAAAACCTAGTTACCAAATAATCTAAAAAGATTAAAACTCTTGAAATTCAGTTACCGTAAGAAGCAGTTCTGATATTTCTTCAAGTTCAACCTTTTCCAGATTCTGAGAGAAGAGAAGCAAAGGTATGTAACTCATATATATATAAATAATCAGTTATTGTGCTTTGTTTGATGTGTTGTCACTTGTTTGTCTTTTATGCATGTGGTTTGCATATTCTATTGTTTGATCGTGAGTGTATTAAAGTCATGGCTGCACTTTTCTGGTTTTCAATTTCAGTGCAAGGAATACTTAAATATAGTATTATTATAAGTTGCTTTGTGTACGTAGCTTTGTGTGATATTGTTGTAGTCTTTTGCAATTTTATGTTTCATATTTGTATTATGTTTGGTAAATTAAGATATTACATATTAGTATTCATATAACTTTTTCACAGGACTAATGTCTCAAGATCCTCTAAACATTGATGAGTCCTCGAACGTGGATGACAAGGCACTTTTGTGGATCTATGTGAACAAAATTGAGAAGTTAGCTGGAGGAGGATCATGGAGGTTTGAATGCAAGTCCTGCAGTAATTCATATGTTGGATCTCATAGTAGAGTTATGACTCATCTGCTGCCAGAGGGAAAAGGAATTAAAGGATGCTTGAAAGTCACTCCTCAACAAAGAGTTAACCTGAAAAAGCTAGTTGATAATTGCAAAGAGAGGTTAAAGCGTGCAGCTCCCAAAGCAGTTCCACTTCCTTCGTCATCAAGGAACATGTCTAGTTCTTCTCTTGATTATGATATGAGCTACAAAGTTCCAAATGCAACTGAGTCTGATCCAAAGAAGAGAAAGGGTATGGGTCCTTTGGAAAAAGCATTTCAGAATGAAGCTAGGGAGCAATGTGATGGGGAGGTATCTAGGATGTTCTACACAGGTGGTCTGTCTTTTAACCTTGCAAGAAATCCTCACTACCGCAATTCATATGTGCGTGCTTCCCAAATTCCAGGATATGTTCCACCCGGGTATAATGCATTGAGAACTACACTTCTTCAAAAGGAAAGAAAGAACATTGAGATGCATTTGCAACCTTTGAAGAACACATGGAAACAAAAAGGAGTGAGTATATGTAGTGATGGTTGGTCAGATCCACAACGAAGACCAATATTTAACTTGATTGCTGCAAATGAGAGTGGTCCAATGATGTTAAGGGCGATCAATACTCATGGTGAGACAAAAACCGGTGAGATGATTGCAGAGCTGATCATAAGGCATAAAGGAGGCTGGACATGAAAATGTGGTTCAGGTTGTCACTGACAATGCTTCAAATTGTGTAAAAGCTGGTGCGCTTATTTCAGCCAAGTTTCCTACTATTTTCTGGACACCATGTGTGGTTCATACCTTGAACCTTGCTCTGAAGAATATATGTTCACCATTACTGAGCACAAGAAATAATGAAGCGGTGTATGATGCTTGTTACTGGATAAAGTCTGTCAGTGAAGATGTGAATTGGATCAAGAATTATATTATGAATCACGGGATGAGGCTTGTAATGTTCACTGAGTATTGTGATCTTAAGCTCCTCACAATTGCTTCTACAAGGTTAGTTTTCTATATTTTTAATTGAGAGCTTACTTATATTCTTAATTTTTAATTTAATAATCGTTAGTTTTATTTTTACAGGTTTGCTTCCACGGTTGTAATGTTAAAGAGATTCAAAAAAATAAAGACCGGGTTACAACAAATGGTGATCAGTCCTAAATGGGATGATTATAAAGAAGACGGTGCAGAGAGAGCATCTGCAGTGAAGAAAAAGATATTAGATGAGTTGTTTTGGGAGGAGCTTGAATATGCTTTATCTTTCACTTTGCCCATCTATAGCGTGATTAGAGCTGCTGATACTGATAAACCTTCTCTTCATCTGGTTTATGAATGGTGGGAAAGTATGATTCAGAATGTCAAGAGAGCTATCTTCAAAAAAGAAAGGAAACAACTTAATGAAGATTCCGTCTTTTGGACTGCGGTGCACTCGATTTTGACTTCTCGTTGGAGTAAGAGTAATACTCCTCTTCATTGTATGGCACATTCTCTAAACCCCAAGTAAGTTTATAAATCTGTTTTTATTCTGTTTTTTCTTATCAACTTATAAAATGGTAAAGTTGGTTTTTGATCAGTAAGATTTTAATTGTTATATATTTTTGTTGGATGCAGGTACTATAGTTCAGAGTGGCTTGCAGAAGAAGACAGTAAAAAAGCTCCACATCAAGATTTGGAGGTTACTAGAGAAAGAAAAAATTGCATAATGAAGTATTTTCCAAATCAAGATGAAAGGAGAGAGGTTAACGTTTAATATTGGAGGACTTTGGCAGTGTTGATGTGATTCATGATAGGTTTATCTTAGAACCTTTGAGATGGTGGGTAGTTCATGGATCTTCGGCACCAAAACTTCAAATTTTAGCATTCAAGTTACTTGGACAACCATCTTCATCCTCATGCTGCAAAAGGAATTGGAGTACATACAAGTTCATTCATTCTGCTATAAGAAACAAGATTGTTCCCCAAAGAGCTGAAGATTTAGTATTTGTGCATACTAACCTCCGTCTTCTATCAAGAAGGAGCTCTGCTTATAAAGAAGGCCCTAGCTGTATGTGGGATGTAGGAGGTGATCAATTTGATTCGCTGGATGAGATTAATTTGGGAAGACTTGAGTTTGAAGATCTTTCTCTTGATGAACCAGAATTGGAAGCTGTTTTGTTTGGTGGAGATAGAGAAAATGAGAACAATGATGAGTTCGATATTTGACTTGAAGCTTGATTTTTTTTTTAATGTTATGTTGAGTTTTTTTTTGTTAACTTTTATGTTGAACTTTAGTATTTAAATTATGTGTTGGATTTTTATTATAAATTTTTTTATTTAATTAAGTGCTTCAATATATATATATATATATATATATATATATATATATATATATATATATATATATATATATATGTATAAACGCTTCCAACACGTACCCGCTTCCTAAATATTTTAAATTTTTTGATTCTACGCTTCCTTACGCTTCCGCTTCCGCGTCCCCGCTTCCGATTCCATGCAGCACTAACTCAAATTTATTTAAGGAAACAACATTAATCTAACCGAAAAAGACAAGCATTAAAATAAAAAAAATTTAATTTAATTTTCAGTGGCATGAAAATGTAATTAAATTTAAAAACTAAGAGGTATTTTTAATGGGTATTTCTCTTTTAATAATATAGATTATGAATTTTTATTTTATATTGAAAAGTAGAAAACACGAAACAGTTTATTGCATTTGGACATTTTTTGCAGTTTTATTTTTACTTTAATTTGTATAGCATATTCCATATGCCAAAATCTGATTGGTAAAATGACGTGTGCTTTAGTATATAAAGGATTGCTAGGTTAAGACCCGCGCAATTGCGCAGAATGAATGTTATATATAAAAGTAATTTTTATCTATTATTATTTATTTGTATTCAGTTACATATTATATATATAATTAAATTAGACTAAACACATAAATCAAAACAATACATCATCTTTATTTGTGATACTTTTTAGTAAATAAATCAAAACAATCATTTTATTTATTTTATATGGTATATAACTAAATTTCAATGATATGTACATATATATATATATAAAATATATCTTAATATAAATATTTATTATTGAGAATTCATACTTATGTGATAAACACAAAACTTCTAATGTGTGATTTTTTGAATGCAAATTTCAAAATTTAAATATTAAGGTTTTAATACTTTTTCAATACAAATTTGAAAATTATCATATTTAAGTATTTTTCTATGTTATATAGTTTAATTTTAAACTATACTAATATATAATATGAATGTCTAGTAAAAGAGATTTCATATTCATACGATTTATGATCATTTGTATCTTGTTATTGCCAAAAAAGTTAAACCATTGAACACAAAATTTTAATGTGAGACATTTAACGTTTTTAGTAATTTATAGTTGTTTTAAAAATTCAGAATATAACATATAATAATTTTTATTTATTTATTATATGGTTAATGTGGTTGTTTAATACTATCTTTTAATAATATCAAATTAAACAAAAAAGATCTGAGATACAAAAATTATTATCAAATATTTATTATTCATAATAACTAAATGTCATATATACGTTAATCATATTAGGCCATTCCGTAGATTTTATTTAAGGAAAATGCAAGAATATTTTTTGTACACTATTAATCAAATTAATAGTTAGTTTAATAAAAAATATAATATAAATTAAGATGAACCAATCTATTTCTATAAGAATTCTGAATTTCATTTTTATAGTGACACGTAACTACAAAACAATATTGTAATGTTTCTCAATTAATATATAAAGGATTTTACAGACGTATCACTTTTATACCATAAAAGATAAATTCATCATGTGATGAATCTATACGTATTTTTATCCAATTCGTTCAAATTACGTCTCCATATAGAAAAGTTGACATTTTTTTTATTTAACACTTAATGATAGAAAAACCTTTTAAATTATTATTATAAGATAAATTCAGAAGAAAGGAAAACATCACAATGCCATTGTGCTCAACATTACGAAAAGAACAACCATTATTGGAAATGTCATATGGAAAATAAAAACAATAACTTAAGGCTCAAAGCAGGGGATCTCCTCAAAGCAGTTAGGATACTTGATGGTGAGAAGCCTGTTGAGAAAGTCCTCAAAGTCTTTGTTGGGTCCAAGCATGTTGACGCGTACGTACTTCTTATCACTGCCACATCGCTCTCCTCCTCTTGTCAAAACATATTTTTCCTTCAAGAGACTTTCGAGATCCTTATCTTCGTTACACCCCAGCCATGCAAACGCTGCAACAACCATTTCAACATATCCAAAACCATTAGTGGACGACCAATACTACATATTCAACACACACAAAATGGTTTATGGTTTATTACCAGGATAAGTTGAGCTGCTTTTGCCAAAGAAGTTGCAAAAGGCTTGAGGGTAATCAGGTAGAGTGAATGTGTCACCGGTCTTATCTACGACCCAGCGTAGACTCTCCCACCGTGTCTTCACCTTCTCGTTACCATACTCGAAGAAACTCTCCGATTTGATGCGACAACTTTTGGTGAGTTCATTGAGGATCACGGTGGCTCGAATCTGCGACTCCTTAGACACACCAATTGAGTTGATTGTTAGGTATTGCACCATCTTCTTAGCCACCTCTATGTCCTTCACTAACGCCCACCTTCACTCAAAAAAAAAGTAAATAATTTCAATACTAATTAATGCTTGTATAACGAATTGCATAGATAAGGACCAAATGTGCCTCGTTTCACTGATTGTTTCTCACACATAAATGAACAACCAAAGTGGAGAAAGTACGTTTATCAAACTCTCACACTATATACCGACAAGGATTCAGGGTCAAGTAACTTAAATGATTTTAAACTAAGTAAGTGGTTAGTTTGACTCACCCGATGCGGGACCCAGCGTGACCGGCGATCTTAGAGAAGGTGAAGAGCATAATGTCGTGGTCTTGACGGTGAGTGATAGGAGTGTAGTGTGGCCAGTAATACGCAAAGTCGTATATCACTTTCCCACCACGGTTCACCACCGGCTCTCTGATGGTCCCATCAGGATTGTTCGGTGATGTCACAATCTCGATGTATGGTCCGGGTTTGTTGAACGTTCTTGCGTCTCCTTCCCACTGGTACAGCTGCGACTGAACATACGATGCCTCCTCCTCGTATGTCTGTAACAAAACGTATAACATAGATATTAAACGAAATTTAAAGGATAGGAATGTAAGACGTTAGCATTATTAATATTAAAGTTCAATTTATGTTTTTTATCTTTGGATGTGTCATGTGTTGCGTGCTCATGAAACATGTATTTGCAGACCATCATAACATGTTTTGTAGCTAGGATATAATTAGGTTATGGATTTCGATTTCCAAATTAAATTGTGTGATCTACTATGCTACAACCATAGTACTAACAAGTGATGATGCAACAACTAGAACATTTATGTTTTTATCATCTCTATAGCCTAAGTGCCATTTCATGAATATGTTATGTTGTTATTAACAATGTTGTTTTAAATCTATTCAGTGAGTGAGGGCTTACGGAGTAGTAAGGAACCGCGGCGACAATGCTGAGAGGCTTGTCCTCAGAGAGAGAAGAAAGTGCGAACAAAGCGGCTTGACAAAGCTGTGAAGAGCCATTACCCACCACGATGTAGCGTTCTTCAGTCGCTGCGTTGCCGATCGCACGGTGCAACGCCTTGATCGCCTCAGCAAGATCTTGCCGCAGGAACCAACACACGTTCGTCTTATCGCTAAAGTAGCTCATCAGGTCCCATCCTGGTATCACCACAACACACCTCTCCTTCATCGTCATACTCATCCAATACTCTTGGAATGCCGTCGGATCTCCTCTGAGAATGATAATTAACACAAGCAAATTTATCATATTCTTTTTCACTTTTATTTTATTCGTTATGGATTCCTTTTAATCTCGTTTCTGCGTTAAAGATATCCTTCACTTTTATACATTATACAAAGTAGTGTATTGTTTCTCAAATATGAAATCACAACGCTTAGGGTTTTGCAACAAAATTTATTTGACAAAAAATATAGTTGACGATAGTGTCAAAGACAAATACTAGAGAAAAAGTATCGTTTGAAACAATCGAGCCACCGTGATCCTCAATGAACTCACCAATTAAATATAATTTCTCTCAAAGAAAAAAACAATCACGCATATATGTTACTTGGAATTAAAACGAACTTAGCCAATTTTTTGGTAAAATTAACACATACTGATCGAGATTGATGACCGGGTTGGCTGCATCACTGCTGGAAATCTTCATGTTTTCAAATCCAAACATCTTCTCCCCTGACCTCGCTCACTATGTTGCTGCTATTGTAACTAATGTGTTTGAAAACCGTATGGACGATGGTGCTTTTTATAAGGACGCAGAAGGTGAAAGATATGTGATGTGTATCTGTCAGCTTATGGGAAAAGATGCGCCAATTTCTGTGGTCAATATTTTGTTTATTCAACACTTTTGGGTCAAAATGTATACCATAAATATCATATTTTCTTCACTTTTTAGTATGCCAAATGTCTTTTTTGTTTCTGTTTTTTTTTGTCATCCTTGCCAAGTGTCTTACTTGTGTACAGAGTCAATTTACAAAAGGGGAAATGCAATATTTAGATAATGTTACCTAAATACACACTTAGATTTACTTACAGTGTAATTGATTAAAATGTAAACATGCCACGTAAGAGATAAGAACACAGGCTTTGCTGTAGCTGTATAAGCAACGTGTTGTGTTATATTTCGACTAGCAATTTCCCTTTTATTTGTTCTTATTGTGAATTTGGAATAGTTAATTACTTAAGATATATATATATATATATATATATATATATATTTTAACGCTTATTTATTACGATATTACAATTATGAAAAAGATTACATAGATATTTTATTATGTATGTAAGATAGAGAATTATGAAAACTAGTCTTGGTAAATCTTTGGAGTGTAAATGTGATCCGTATAGGGTTTTCCAAAAATTGGAAGCTATAGTTTCAGTTTCTGACTTTATATCGTGAGTAAAAATTTGGTTCTCCAACTATCCGGTTGCTTGGTTTTAGTTGTTTTCCTACCCCTGCTCAAGACCCAGTTATTGAAACATGACGACACAAATACAATAAAAAATGTTCCAAGATCAAGAAACACTTTTTTTTTCTTAGTCGACAAAAAAAAGAGATCAAGATTAACAATTATAAATGTGATTATCCTAAAAAAAATATAATATATAATATATCTAGCCCATGGTAGGCCCAGCTTCGTATAGAGTTTACGAGTCTTCCGTTGTTACGTATACATAGAGATTCTGAGGTTCAAGGGACAAACAAACAAAAACCTAGTTGCAGGTTTAATTAAACAATGACTAGAATCTCCGATCTTCCGGTAAATTTGGTAGAGGAGATCCTCTATAGGGTTCCCTTGAAATCAATGAGAGGAGTGCGATTAACTTGCAAAGAATGGGACACTTTCAAAGATGCATATTGGTAAACTAAGGGCAGTAAAAGAAGGTGAGTCTCTGATGATCGCAATGATAGATTACAATCTATATCTCATGAAGGTCACTCTCGTGGACAATGAAAATCCATTTATAGAGTGTAAAGGTAAACTTAACAAACAAAATAAGATATCTCAAGTTTTCTACTGTGACGGTTTATTGTTATGCATCTTCGACGATGATGATACCAAAGCTATTGTTTGGAATCCGTATTGGTGTCAAACAAGGTGTTTAGAATTTAGATATTCTCATCGCCCATATAGACGGGACATGTTCAGTTACGCTCTAGGATATGAGGACAAGGGCTCTTGTCGTAGCTACAAATTCTTGAGGTTTATAGATCAGTGCGTTGACTATAAGACCAGAGACGAATTTCTATGGTATGAGATTTACGATTTCGACTCTAGTTTATGGAAGTCTCTTGATATCACTCCACACTGGCGTATACTGTGTCATCAGCCTGGCGTGTCTCTCAAAGGAAATACTTACTGGCCTGCTTCACAAAGAAACACAAACGATGTGATTGACGATCACATTATCTGTTTCGATTTTACAAGTGAGAGTTTTGGTCCCCTTCTGTGTCTCCCGTTTGACGCTGGTGATGAGGACTATGTGACTTTATCATGTGTTAGAGAAGAGAAGCTTGCTGTTTTACTTACGCACAATGAAGCAGGTCCAATGGAGTTTGAGTATGGATTACTACTAAGATTGAGGCAGAAAAGATGTTGTGGAGCAAGTTCTTGAGAGTGTTAGAACCGGATCATAACTCTCTGATTACAGGTGATAGTTTCTTTATTGACGAGGACAAGAAAGTCGCCATGGGTTTTGAAGAAGACTACTCCAAAACTTTCAACATTGCTGGAGAGGCTGGATACTATAAAAAAACTGAAATTCGTAGAACGTTTAGGGGGAAACATACACTGTAGGGCAAAGGCGTGTTCTTATGTTCCAAGCCTAGTGCAAATTAAGCAACCTGCTGCAGGAGGTAAAAGGAAACACCAAAGCGACTTAGAAAAGCAACGATGTGATCAAAACATGTCGAGACTTGTCTCACTTAAAAAGCGTGGCACGGTTTGGTGGTAATCTGCAGGAGGAAAGCAAAAGGAGAATAAACGAGATGATTAGTTTTCCAACTATGTCTTTCATTTACTCTTCTGATACCGTGTTTTTAATTAATTAATTAAGACTAGAGGTATCACCGCGCTACGCGCGATTTGTTTGTCTATAAAACTTACATGTATATTTTTAATATTAAACTTAAATGGCAAAATTTAATTATATAACTTATTTGTTTTGATATAATATTTAACAAATTATAAAGATATTTTGAAAAATATAATTTTTTTCTTCAAAATATTGTTAATTTATATTTTAGTATATATTTTAGATTTAAACATAGTTAAAAATTCTATTAATCTTTTAGTAATCATGTTAAATTTTATTAAAAGTTCAAATACTCTACATTTAATAAATTTTTAATATTTTCTATTATTTTATATTTCATATATTTCTTTATAAGTATTCTGATTTAATTTTTAAACTATTATTTTAAGAATAGGTAAATGACCTTCATTTCATATATATATATATATATATATATATATATATATATATTTATAAATGTGTAATAATTTTGAATACTTAAATCTGTAAAGTTTGATAACCAATAAAAATTATTCAATAATCTTTAATTTGAAACTATAGTTATTCAATATTAAAATTTGTTTGGTATTTACTATTATTTTAATGATAATTTATTAAAAAAAATGTGAAATCTGGAGATTTCAATGAGGATGATTCCATGTTTAGATACTACGTAAAAGTACTTTGGATAGATTATGCGTATTTCAAATATGCAGATGTTATTAGTCATTGTTGTTGTGTAAAAAATAATATATATATATATATATATATAACATTGCAATATTGTTTGTACGTTAGAGTAGAAACATACTTCCATTACTATTTTACATTCTTAAATTAATTATTAATTATTAAACAGTTTAAATGGAGTTAAAATAGCGGAAATCAGAATATAAATTTTTCGAGATTTGAAAAACTTTCTCATATTGCATCGATTGGTGATGTTCTAACCTAAATTGATCTTTACAGAAAATTATTTCATAATGCATTGATTGGTGACTAAATTGAACTTTACACAAAAATATTTGGTATAACATTATAAATAAATGATGGAAAATTAATCTAATGTATATATATATATGATAGACTGAAAATAACAACTAAAAGAATTACGGCAAATTTCTCAAATTGCTCTTTTAAGATTTAATAACTCACAAAGAGGAACATGACTAAAACATGTTTCAACAAAGAAGTAAAAGACCATTTTACTTTTATTTTATAGATTTAAATATAATAATTATTTAAATAAAAATAGGGTCGACGACCTATTTCCACACCATAACTATCATATAGTAACAGATCCACACAAACTTTCACCCTCGTCATAATTAGACACAATTAAACTATCTCAACCTATTTCCACCCAATTTTAAAGATCGAAACTCGTTTCCACACAAAGGAAGATTGAGCTTGGTTTTGATAGTTATTGTGTGGAAATAGGTCGTCGACCCATAAAAATACAATAATAATTTTTATTTTTGAATAATACAGTTTTGAATTCAAATTTTTTTTTTTCAGATTTCTCAATATTTTAACTTGAAATCCCAAATTATTACTGAAACTAAAAAACTTTTATGTGAAATTGTGTAGTTTGTTTTAAAGAAAAATCATGTACACACCCCTCTAATTTAAACCATAATTCTATATTAGTTAACTATAGAAGTATAAATGTCTATTTATCTTTTAGTGAAATCTCTTTTTTGTCATTTTGACCCTTGAATGCTATATTTGTAACAAAAAAATTCTAGATCATCCTAAAAAACTTCTCAGAAAAGTATTTGTAATGAGCTAATCAAAAGCCACAAACATATTTTAATTTTTACTTTAATAGTATATGCTGATTTTTTTCAGTGGTACACACGAAAAGCCACAAAGTTTCATTAATTATTTACTTTATTTAGTATATACAAATCTTGTATGTTCTGACAAACGTTTTGACATAACTTTATTTTAATTTACAAAACATTTAGAGTAGACATCAAATTCACGCTTAAGATAATTTTTAATTTTATTTTTACTGAATTTTAATTTTTATTTATAAATATTTTTTCTTTATTTTTTTAACAAATTAAACACAATGTATCCATTTAGTTAGTTAAACGTTTTATGCTGTTTATCTGAAAATATCATATGAAGTACACTCTAAGAGAATGCTAAAATTGGCTTAGATCGTAGAAATTTTCTTGCGCTACACCCAACTGCTAACTTATATATTTCAATTTGTTGCAAATGTGTTATGTATGTTTTTTATTATCTGTTCTTCTTTTCTACAATATTAACTCAATAAGTTGTTTTTTTCATAAGTGTTCTTGCATGTAAATGTTAATTACTTTATCAGTATTGAGATTTAAGAGTATAATATATATATATATATATATATATATAATATGAGTGTGTGACTTGCTAGAATTGACCTACCACGAATGATTTCCCTTGGTTAACAATAATTGTTGTATTATATTTGGCTATAAAAGAAGAATATATAGTGCAACAAACATAGTTAAGGAGAGGAAGATATCTCTAGATTCGATATTTTTTAATGATGTTGATTGATTGTTAATGTCCATTTAGTTATCATGTAGGGTTGTCTAGTATTTGTTTGGGCAGTTAATTTTTCTTAGTCGCTTTCTTTTGTTATTTTATAGTATGTTCTATTTTAAGTAAAATTAATGAAAACTTGACGTTTTGGTTTTCTTTTAGCCAGCGAAGTGGAGATTGAAGGAAGGAGGAGCATCGTATACGTCGGCTATAGTTTAATAAATTAATGATTAAAGTTTTTTTTTGTTGCAAAACAATATGACATGGCAATTTAAAAACATATGGTTGGCTGATTTTCTTTGCTGATGTGGACATCCTCTCCTTTCAAGTTATTCTTCTTTTAGTATAGTATAGATGTCGTTTTGGTGTTGGTTACCTCTTTTTTTTTTATATGTTACATTTTTTTGGATGATTAGTTTTAGGGTTTAATTATAGTTTCGTATTCCTTAGGTTTTCACAGATAACAAAGATCACTATAGTGACGACATTCCTACTCCTCCACAACTCTCTGAGTCAGTAAATGAGATGATTAGTCTTTCAAGGATTAGTGACGACATGAGCTGAGTGGGTTTTTATAATAGTGTTTATTTATTAAATGGTTTTGACATTTTGCAACACTACATATTTTATCGATTATAAAATGATGAATACAAATGTTGGTATCTTAAATATATTATCGTTGTTGAATAATTAACGTATTTCATCTCATTTTAATTTTTTTTAAGACTTCATATGCACAAAAGAAATTAAATTTTACGGCTAACATAAATCACCAAAACTAAATAGACAATATCGATTGTATAATGACGAAAATGAATTAGGTTTTCTGCTCTCGATTTGTTTACTATTTACTTTTCATAAGTGATTTTATTTTCTACCTCTATAAAATTTTGCTTTCGTTCCCGTCTTTCTTTCATTGATATGAGTTAAGTTTCTTTTTTTAACTTCTTCTATGAATTTGGTTTACATAAGTATCAATTTAAAAAAAAATAGACATCTGTAAAAATTAGTTAACTTCAGAAACATATCTAATAATAAAAATTTTGAAAACAAAACACCGGCAAACAATACTAACGGGTTAATGTTCAAATATAATATATCAAGTTGTTATAGAATATAAGTGCAAACTCAAAATATAAATGTCTGGTCTAGTATATGTTCACCAGCTCGGTCTAAAAATCATCTAATTCAAAAACAACAAAACAAATTACTTATTTCACCAGTGCAGGTAATATCTGAGTCCGAACGGATAATATCTGAACCCGAATGGATATATAAAGATAATCAAACATAAGTATATATAACCCTATATTTCTAGTTTATTTCTCTCACTTTATTCAAAATATTTGTATTAATAATGTTTATTGCTCAAAATTAGATAGTAAATTATGGACAAAATTATTTGCTACTCAATTAAAATACATATTAAGCTTTTGTTTCTTGCCTTAACAAAAGTTGCATTTAAAATTTCGAAACAACTACTAATTTTGTGTCTTTCTAACCTATTAATAGTTTACTCTTTTAAAAATTAGAAAACCAGTTAAGTTAAAAATACAAAAAATAAATTAAACAATGAATAATTTATTTTTTTTTTCTTCAAAATTTAAATATTTGAACCCAACCCAAAATATCTGAACCCGGACATAAGATACCCGAACAAGACTCGAAATGTAGAAATATAACCCAAACCTTTATACTGAAATATCCGATATGAACCCAAACGTGTATCCGAACGTCCATCCTACGATATATGATTATTTTTATCTTGCTTGAACAAAAAAAACTTAAACCATTGATCACAAAATTTTCAAGGTGGGATTTTTACCAATTTTAGTAATTTATAGTTGTTTTTAAAAATTCAAAATAAAACATATAAGAAAAAAACTAATTTTTTATTATATGCTTAATGTGATTGTTGAATTTGTTTTAATAGTATAAAATTAAACAAGAAAGAGAGAGGTTAGAAAAATTATTATCAAATATATATTATTCATAATCATTAATTATCATATATATGTTAACCATATTTGGTAATTCCAAAACTTTTATTTAAGGAAATAAAAAATTCTTTTATACACTACTAATTAATTTGATTGTTAGTTTTTTTCCTAACAATTCTAAGAATCATTTTCATGATGACATGTGGCTACGAAAATATGTTGTAATGCTCTAGGATTAATATATAGGGGATAGTATACTTAGTGGAGGATATAGAAATAAATTATATCTGAAGCAGAATTATAAAATCGGTTTCATAACTTTATAAAAATAAATTTTCAACATGAGCAGTATTATACAAATTCACAAAACTATACTAATTTTAAAAATTTATAGTGGACGGTTGCCCCTTTTAAAGATGTCAATGAAGGCCGCAACCTGCGGTTATGGCCAAGTAGCCTAGTAGCGCGGTGGATATAGACATGTACACAATTTGCGGCGAGTCGTGTCCACACAAACAAAAATAAAATAGAGTCCGCTGCGGATTGGACTATTTGTATGCTAACTCGCTTAACAATTTTAAAAATAAGAACTTTGAAAGAATATAAAGATTATGAATAATATAAGGCACAAAGGTTTTCCTAAATATATTATTATCGATAACAAATGGAGTTCCGCAGGTTGGCCATAAAATCACTTAACTATGCAGGACATGTGTGGACGTAAAGTTGAACCCCTTACAGGTTGGCCTACTTTTATATGGATTGACCCATAGAAAAAGACCCCCTCTCAAACACAATGTAGAATCGTCTCAAACACATGTGGATTCGTCACTTACTAGCTAACCATAGTTGGTGCAACGAAAAACATGTTTTCTAAATCTTTCAGCTATCATATGTTTACATTAAATTTTGAGTAAGTGGTTATTTTTTATATAATACCTAATTGATAGAATTAAATAAAGCTATTGTTTGAAAAAATATTTCATCCATTTAATGTATTTTATTGGTTTTAATGTTTAATGTTTTTATTATTGATATGGATTTATTGGATTAATCCATTATTATGACCTGCATTAATTAATTTTAAACTATTTTTATGATTGAAATGTGGTAATCTACCTATTTATTTTTCTAACGTTTATTTTTAAATTAAATTAAACCAAAAACGTAAATGTTTGTTGTGTTAGGTGCACATTTTTAAAGTTTGTTTTAGAATCTATCGGTCAAATCACTAATGTTTAATTTGTTTAGGTATGTTTATTTAAATTTAAAATCATAATTCTACGTATGAAATAATCAAAATTAGATATTCATCAACTTTTATTAAAATTACAATTTAATATGATATTAACTTATCATTGTGTTTTTATATTTTTAATTTATATTTGATTATTTAAAATAAAAAATATTTGCAATTAAATTAAAATAATATTATAATTTTTAAATTTTTCTTAGTATTTAATTTCTAAAATACAAGGTAGAATATTTTTATTTATGATGCTCTACCCATTAAAAAAAGTTATACTTTCCAAATTTTTAAAATACATTTCAATAATTTTGAGAATAATTTTGTTAATGCTTCAAGGCTTTGTCCTTAAGAGTTGATTGATCACTTCAATTATAAAATTATTATTACTAAGAAACAAATCCGCACGTTCGTATGGGCAACTAAATTCTTTACCAAAAAAAGTATTTAATATTAATAGAATTATCTATTTATATTTAATACTTTTAAATTTTGTTTGATTTAATTAATGAATATAGGGGAAATTTCAATTATACACTTTGTAGTGTACCACTTTTCACTTTTACCACCACTAAATGGACATTTTCAAAAATACATTCTTCATTAAATGGCAAAAGACTAAATTAACCTTTCCTTATCTTCAACCATAAACGCCTCTTTTCAGATCTATCTTCTCTCTCGTGGAGATCCACCGTCGCCGTATTCATGAGTTTCACGGTGTCCGTCTTTAACGAGTTCGTCGTCTTCTTCGTCAAGCTTCTCTTTCGTCTTCCTCAAACATGTCGTTGCTGTATTTATGAGCTTCACCGTGTCTGTCTTTAACGAGTTTGTCGTCTTCTTCATCGAGCCCCGCCGTCGTCGTATTCATGAAATTCAGTGTGTATGTCTTTAACGAGTTTGTGTTTTAGTATCAATTGCTCTTTCTACGATGAATTATGAAAGTAAGACTTTTTAAATTAGCTTCTCTCTTTCTTCCAAATATATTAATTTAGTTTTTTTTTTGACTGATTAGTGACAGTTGTGTCTATCTTGGTTCCTTATAATTTCTAGAAAAGTTTCCAATGAAACAATCAAACAAGATTGCTTTAGACTTCTCATTTGAACATGTTGATCTATAAAAGAAGTATTTTTAACAAGAGTTGTATATGTCTATACATATAAATGTGTGAACTCAAGAAGTCTTTTGTTGTGTTATCCTATATTATTTGTAAGACTTTTGTCGAAATACATGAACACTATGCTTATCCATCTTAGACCATGATTAGAAGTTCATATCATCGTTTTATTAAGTTCATATCATTGATGCTTCAGACTTCTCATTTTGAATATGTCGATTTAAGAGAGGTATTTTCCAATAGTACACTGCATATTAAGGAATTATAATCCCTTATAAATCTGGGTTTTAGGATATTGCTGATAATACATCTCAACGATTTACAAGGTGTTATAAAAGAAGTTCTTAAACAAGAGTTCATCGTATATATCTATAGAACAACATATAAACATGTGAACATGAGAAGTCTTGTGTTGTGTTATCCTATATTCTTTGTAAGACTGTTACCAAAATACATGAACATTATGCTTGGATAAGGTATCTTTACACGATTAAAAGTTAACATTATCTTTTTATTTCGTCAGGCAGTTAGATAACAATGAATTTTGCACATCTTCGTGATTCCTCTGAGGATTTATGAAGCTGGAACAGATCCACTAGACAATCTAAAAGTGATTATCCAATCGTTGTTTTGGTCAATAATGTGAAGCATTTTATAAAAGATTATAAATATAGTTTTATATGGGTTTATAAATTTGTAAATTAGAGATTTGGGAGACTTATAAAACTTGTTTATTATTTGTTACATCTTTTGGTTTAAAATGTTTGGATTCTCTAAGGAATACAAACATTTGGTGACCCCAACGCATCCAGATCTTAATGACATAGATTTTGACAGTGTTGTACAATTAGTTCAACAAGGATATAAAAAGAAGAAAAGTTAATGGGAACAAAATTTTGTGGATTTACTTTTTTGCAGTATATGATATAAAGCAATAACACATGAAAGAAGATAAAAGTGAAGAGAAAAGAAATTTAAAGGGCAAATAAGAGTTTATAAATCATTTACAAAAGTTTATAAAACATTTTTGTAAGTTTATAAGCGATTTATAAATGTTTATAAATTATTTTTAAGAGTCTCTAAGATCTATGGTTCACTTTCTCAGATCAACCAATGGGGGTGGATCTATGATTATTGATGAATGTAAATAATTTATAAGGGTTTATAAAAGCAATTTATAAACTATTTATAAAAGTTTATAAAAATGTTATGAAAGCATATATTCAATTTATAAGGGGTATTATAAGAGTTGTATAGGTTTATAAATCAACTAAAAGAGTCTATAACCATTTAGAAAGCTTTATAAAACAACTTATAATGGTTTGTATAATAGTTTATAAGGGTTTATAAAAATAATTTATAAAATTGATACACCATTATAAAATAATTTATAAGGGTATGTAAAATTATTTGTAGGAGTCTATAAACCATTTATAAAGACATATAAGATTTGTAAGTCCGACAAAAGAGGTTTCTTCGTTCGTGGAGCTGAAGCGGTGGGGTCTGAAGCGGTGGAGCATTGTTCGCTGTCCGCATGTGCCTCAGAATCTGCCACGTATCATCATCTCTTTATAAAACATGCACGTGTTCTTTATTTTTATGAATTTAATCTTGTGTATCAAAGTGTTGGGCTTTAAGCCGAAAGACTTGTGCCCATAATTTCAGCCCATGAGGCTTAAATGAAAAGAATGTTGACAAAAAAAAAAGATTTATAAGGGTTTATAAAAGATTTTAATGGGTTTTGATGAGTTTGTATAGGGTTTACAAAAAAATATAAAGGTTTTATAAGACTTTATCAAAAGATTTATAAATAGTTTAGAGAGTCTTTTTAAGCTGTTTGAGAAATATCTATTCAGCCAAAAAACATATCAGAAGAATCAGGTTAGTGGTATTTTGAAGTGTTACAACTTTTTATTTCATGAAATCAGGTGTAGAGTGTATGACAAAGCGTTGTAAGTATATTAAGAAATGAAGCATTGTTAAACGATAGTTGCTTGTTACTAGTACTTAATCTGAAGGATGAATGCTTCTTGAGACATTAAGAAACATACATTCAGAAAGAAGTCGTTATAGTCTTCTTTGAGTGTGAATTCAGCTGAATCAAACCGCCAAGCAAGAGGAGTAGAAGGCATCATCATCATAGAGCCATGGCAGATTGGGGAGCACCAAGTTGATGAGCTCTTCAAACAATCAGTAGACTTGGGATATTTTATTTTGATTTACAAGAATGTATAAATTGATTCATATAGGTTTATAAATAGATTTGTAATACTTTATAAAATATCTACTGCAGTCTATAAGAGTTTATGAAGGTAATTATTTTATGAAGTCTTATAACATTTTATAGAGGCTTATAAATCTGTATATAAGGGTTTATAAAAATATTATAAGAGTTTAATAATCTTCATCGCACAATTTGTAAGAGAAAATAAATCTTTTTCAAGAGTTTATAAATCTCTTATAAGATTTTATAAATCTTTACATTTAGAAGTAAAATATTCATAAAGCTATTATAAGTTTAAAAAGTTTAAAAATTAAAGTCGGAGATATAAATACATGAAGATGCTTGTTACTAATTTTCTTAAAAAAGAAACTAGAG
This sequence comes from Brassica rapa, assembly GCF_000309985.2. Classification (NCBI taxonomy): domain Eukaryota; kingdom Viridiplantae; phylum Streptophyta; class Magnoliopsida; order Brassicales; family Brassicaceae; genus Brassica; species Brassica rapa. Next base: position 31,165,938 of record NC_024803.2, on the reverse strand, counting down.
TAAATGTAAAGTACAAATGATTTACAGCTTACAATCACTTATAAGAACACGTGTTATACATATATATTACAGAAAGACATGTGTCAACCATCTATAAAGTTTTTAAAACATATATAAATATTTATAAAGCTATTTAAAAGAGTTTATAAAACTATTTACAAGAACTTATAAGCTATTTATAAGAGTTTTTACATTTATTTATAAGTGTTCATAAATTAATTTACAAGGTTTATAAATCTATTTTTAAGAGTTTATAAATCACCAAATTAACCAACTTTCCACCATTTCTTTGCTTATTAAAGAACATCATTCTTTTACAGTTTCTTTTATAAGGCCTTATAAAAAGGTATAATTGAGTATTGAGATGATTCATTGAGAGATACTTGGGGTTTCTGAATTTATAATGGTTTATAAAAATTTATAATGGGTTTACAAAACCACAATGTTAGATGAACGCCTCAGTTCTGCAGATGCACATAATGTATCCAGACCAGATATATAGCCTTCTAGGACCTTTCTCACAGCAATAGCAAAAGTCTGATTAACAAGAGTATAGCAGCTCTTGTTATTGGCTTCTTCATTTTCACCTACTTAACAAGAGAAGAAAGACCAAAGAACCAAAGCATCATATGTTTCAAAGAATCTGTCCCAAGGCGTCAGTGCTTGATAACCGATGCCACAAGCTCAGACTTTGGTGGGTTGTCCTATCAGCTGGCTCAGAATAATACATAAGAGAGCTTATGTATGCTAATAAGAGAAGACTCAACACCTTGCAGGGCATTCAACACCAACCTAACCAAGCTTAATTCCTATTAAAAAGCAACAAAATTGTCAGAGAATGTGGCCAAAAGAATAAGTAGTCTCAATATACGTCTTTCATCTAAGCACTAAAGATATTCCATTGTTCTGTAATTAATTACTAAGAATAGAAATCTAAGAACATCATATCGTAATCTTCCCAAAGATAATGATTTTGCTGTAATTCAATACAGTACACCGAGTACTAAACTCAAATAAAAAAAATTGATACTTCTTTTTTCCCAAATCATTCCTTATTAGGTTTCCGATACTAGCCACTCAAGCAAAATGCAAAGCTCATGTTTCCACGCATACAAACATGAAAAGCGTAAATGGTGAACTTACAGAGACAAAGGAAGAAGATAGAGGAGAAGCACGAGTTGGAGGAGGAAATTGGCGGCTCTGAGAATGTAAGGACTCCCAGTTACTTGGTGGAAAGGTAAAGCTCCTCCTATTTGAGCTTCTCCAGAAGCGAATCAACGCTCGTCGCCATCGTCATTATTTCTCAATGGAGGAGAAAGTGACAGATCGTCTTGTTCACCTGAGCTTGTAGAGTTTTTCAGCTTCGTCGGAGAATTCGTCAGCGCCGTCAAATCCGCCGGAGACCTCGCCAGCGCCGTCCGAAGAACTCGTCAGTGTCGTCGGATTTGATCACCGTCGAATTCGAAATCAATCTGGGAACTCTCAAATTTAGAATTGGGGGAGAAAGAGAGTAATTTAGGTTTAATTATTCAAGGGTATAATTGTACTTTGTCTATTAAAATTTTAATGGTAAAGTTGAAAAGTGTAAAGTTGAAAAGTGGTATTAGCAAAGTGGTATTAGTGGCAATTCCCCATGAATATATTAGTTTAAAATAAAACAATTTAATAACTTAAGAATGAGACGTAAGATGTACGTAACAAAATTAACTACAAATTGGCTGTTGAATTTAGAAAAAAATAAATTAACATTTTTATCAGGAATACCGAGTTGAGACGATGGCAAAGATTGGTCAACCTTCTCTCGTGTTCAGTATTAGGGATGTCAACCTCTTTGATTAGCCTTTGCGGATTTCTTAATCCGAAGTCTGCATGACAACTATTTTGGCATTGGGCATTTTTTTTAACCCATAATTGGTATTTCAGCATGTGCAACCATCAAACCAGAGACTAAAGCAAATTGACAAAACATAATTCCATTAACCAATAGATGGTACTCAGGAACCTATCATTGACTTACGACACTGTTTCAAAATGTTTCTCGCCAAATGTTTTTAATTCAGAGTATCCTTTCATCCACAGATAAATATAGATTCTTGATTTAGGCTTCGATCTCCACTTTTTAGGCATCTGCCTGAATGAGACACAAGACGCTCTTTTATATAGTTATTTTTTATAATAAATACTCCTCATATCCTTTATTTTAGAATATATTTAACTTCATTTTATATTTACTCTAAAATAGATTTTGAAATAATCCTACTCTATTTTTCACTTTATAATAGAGTAAAAATAGATATGTTCCATAAATAGAATAATTTATTTAGTTTTTGGTTATAACTATTGCATTTTAAAATAGAATACTATAGGAGAAGAACCTAACTCCATTATAGAGTTATTATATTTTGAAGAAAAAATAGAATAATCCATTGGAGATGATCTTATGCCATCAAAATAGTAATAGTACTATTTAATCCATTATTTACTAAAATTTGTATCTGTTTTTTATTAATTTATTATTTGTGTTCCATTTTACTCCCACATTTATTTATTATATATTTTTACTATACACAAGTTTCAAAATATAATATACACATATGAAATATTAGTTTGAGTTATTTTAAAATTTTAAGTTTTTTTTTTAAATACTGATCAATTAAGGAATTTATGGGAAAAGATCAAATATTGACAATGTTAGCTACTCAAAAGAATAACAAAAAAAAAATTGTAGTTGTCTTTTAATAATCTCCCAAAAAAACATAATAGAAAATAGCAATTTGCAAAAGTATCCATTTACAATTATAAATAAAAATTAATCTTGACCTTATTATTACTGGAAAAAATCTTCTTAGATATGAAGTTTTTTACTGCAACATTTTATCTCTATAATATAAGACTGATCGAATATTAAATAGCAGATGAGTACTGTCTAAATCGTTGTAACTTAGCTAATAATGTTTTTTCTGTGTAACCAATAAGCATTGTTCCTATTGCCCATTTATGGGTCAAATTATATATATAATTTTAGTAAATAGCAAATGATTGATGCAAATATATAATGTTAAAAAATTGAGTGGCATTCGAATTTAATAGAGTTTTTATACAATTTGTAGTAACAATTTTCGAAGACGTAACTGTTGAAAAACTTTAACTAAATGAAATGGTTGTTTTAAGAGATATAACTACTTAAATGAATGGATGCCTTCTAATCTCAACTCTATGTAAGCAATTCATATTTAAAATAAATCTAAAACATTTAGCTTAAAAATTATTATAGAGAATATTGATCTAATAAAATTGAAAAGTGAGTTTCCTCCATATTGTAACCTAAAATCGAAAGAAAATTAAATTAAGATCAGACATGAAACGATGGTTGCGTGAAATATTATGTAATGGAAATAGAGTGCCAAATATGTGTTTCATAGAGTTCTTCAAGATAAAATATGTTATTAAGAACACTATATTATAGAATAACAAAAAAAAAAGTAATAATTGGAAGATATAAAATTATTTCAATGAATGAATGCCTTTTATTTCCAATATGATTCCTACATAAATAATTCTCATTTATAATATTAATTTAAACCATTAAATTAGACTTTCTTAAGAACCAATTTCATGTATTGGCACTCATGGAAGTATAACTTACAACCGCAATTCTAAATGTATTATTTTCAGTTTTATGCTTAGTTTTTTTTGTATTTAGTAGTTATTTATCACTAACATCACCACATTCATTTAGATATTAAATTTTTGTAATATAAAATTTTATAAATTTTTACCTTATTAAGTTTCAAAATTTACAACTGTTAGATAAACTATCATAGAAATTCAAACAGAAGTGGAATAGATTAAATACGAAAAACTATTTTAAAATTACAACAATATTTTAAAATTTATTTATATGGCACACTCACATTATATTTATGGTAAAACCCAAAAAATTATTAGATATTATCAATTTTTTTTATACTCTATAATATACAGTCGAAGATGATTTTATATCTATCACATTCATATATTTTTTTTAACTTTTAGCTTTTATTTGTGTATTTTGAAATAACAAAATATTTGTATAGAAGAACATGTCTTTTACTACAACAGTTTGATAATTTCCAATCTTATAAATAATATATTCTTTTTGTTAGATTATAAAACTATGATAAGTTCAATGGTTGCATTAGACTATTTTTTATAAAAAATAATGACGCAAGTATAAAACAAAACATATTTGCTATTATATATAGAGAAACCTATAAAAATATCATGAAGATGTTAAGAGAAATACATATGAAGGTCATATCCAAAGATCTCATAATCTTTCTATGATGGTGGTGTATGAGGAATTAAGATAACTAAACACTTGAACGTGTCGATTGATTTATTGGTGCATTATTCAGAAATCAAAAGAGATGTATGAAATGATGCGTCGTTGAAATTTTTTAAAGAAGTAGAAAATATTTTGTTGTTCATAAATTAAAGAGGTACTAGGATAAGACCCGCGCCTTGCGCGAAATTAAGTTATTATTTTTATTATATTTTGGAGAATAAAACAATAGTTTGGCTTCATTTGGATTATGGGTGTTCAATTCGGATATCGGGTTAGTTTCGGTTCGATTCGGTTTTTTTCGGTATTTCGGTTAGTAAAATATAACTACTATTCTAAATCCATATTTACTTTGACTTTAGTCTTTCACATACTTTTGAAAGATTTCAACTCGACGACTAAATTGATCAGCCAATCTTGTTGCTTTAAATCATTAGTATTTATATATATATATATATATATATATATATATATATATATATATATATATATATATATATATATATTATTTAGTTTGAATATTTATTAATTAAAAATTCATATGCGTTATATTTTATGATCATTTGTAACTTATTATAACAAAAAAAATAATCTATTGATCACAAAATTTTCAGAGTGGGAATATTCAAATTTCTAATAATATATAGACGTTTTGAAAAATTCAAAATATAACATATAAGAAAAAATATAAATGTTTTTATTATATATTTAATGTGATTTTTTAATATCTTTCAATAATATAAAATTAAAAAAAAGAACTAAGATACAAAAATTGTTATCAAATATTTATTATTCATAATAATTAATTTTCATATATACGTTAATCATATTAGGTAATTTCGTAGCTTCTAATTAAGGAAGGTGCAAAAAAAAATTTGGTAGATTATTTATCAATTCGATAGTTAGTTTAATAAAAATATAATGTAAGTTAAGATAGACCAACCTATTTTTCTAAGAATAGTATATTTTATATAGTCATTTATTAAATGAGAATTTATAATCATACAGTTCTATGATCATTCATATCATTTTATAACTGAATATTTAAATCATCGATAACAAAATTTTCAATGTGAAATCTTTAATAAGTTTATAATTTATAAATGTTTTTAAAAATTCATTGATATTTTTAATATTAAAATATTTATGTAATCTTATGGTATATAGTATAATATATATATATATATGTTTTATTATTAAATTATATTTTTTACTCATATGGTTTTAAAATCATGTGTATCTTCTTATAATATTAAATAAAAATTCATATTAATACAATTTTATGATCATTTGTAACTTATTATGACAAAAAATAATCTATTGATCACAAAATTTTCAGAGTGGGAATCTTCAAATTTCTAATAATTTATAGACGTTTTGAAAAATTCAAAATATAACATATAAGAAAAAACATAAATGTTTTTATTATATATTTAATGTGATTTTTTAATATCTTTCAATAATATAAAATTAAAAAAAAGAACTAAGATACAAAAATTGTTATCAAATATTTATTATTCATAATAATTAATTTTCATATATACGTTAATCATATTAGGTAATTTCGTAGCTTCTAATTAAGGAAAGTGCAAAAAAATATTTGGTAGATTATTTATCAATTCGATAGTTAGTTTAATAAAAAATATAATGTAAGTTAAGATAAACCAACATATTTTTCTAAGAATAGTATATTTTATATAATCATTTATTAAATGAGAATTTATAATCATACAGTTCTATGATCATTTATATCATTTTATAACTGAATATTTAAATCATCGATAACAAAATTTTCAATGTGAAATCTTTAATAAGTTTATAATTTATAAATATTTTTGATAATTCATTGAAAGTTTTAATATTAAAATATTTATGTAATCTTATGGTATATAGTGTTTAATCTATATATATATATATATATATATATTTATTTTATTATTAAATGATATTTTTTACTCATATGGTTTTAAAATCATGTGTATCTTCTTATAATAAAAATGTTAAACCATTGATCATTAATTTTTAACATAATAATTTTAATAGTTTTAGTCATTTATTGTCGTTTTTAAAAATTCAAAATATAACATATACGAAAAAATCTAAATTTTATTTTTATAGCTAATTTGATTGTTTAATTTATTTTAATAATATAAAATTAAACAAAAATGATGGAGGAGATATAAATTGTTATCAAATCTTTATTATTAAAATCATTAATTGTCATATATATATTAGTCATTTATGGTAATTCCGTAGGTTTTATTTAAGGAAAGAAAATATCATATCATATCATTATATCATATAGTTTGACCAACTTATGTATCTAGCAAAATATAAAAATTGAATGTGGACCTACTTATTTTTCAATTGAATGTAATTGACTACCTAATTGAGTGCCACCTATGCATTAGGGCTTCTTTTAATTAATACAAAATTGAGGTTACATCTTTTCAAATGTTCCTCAATTAATATATAAGGGATACGAACAAGTGTGTCTTTCAGAAATTAAAATAATCCTGTAAAAAGTGTATGATTCAAAAATTAAAAGAATCATGTAAAAAGTGTTTAGGAAAAAGATGTTGACATGAAGCAAATAAGAGTTGCAAAGGTTGAACATGAATCTATGAGAGACAGCAGCAAGATAGCAAGGCAAGACAAGGGTTTGGAGTTGTTAAACAAGTACTGTCCGTACAAGAGAAGAACCCTAACCCTAATGTAACTTGCAAGACAAGAGACGGACTTAGTCTGATCAAGGAAGCTTATTTAAATCAGCTAGAAGTGTGAAGAATGCCGACACAAATTAAGGAAAGAGAGACGTTGGAGGAGAGTCACGGGTTGGTTAAGGAAGATCAGATCAGAGTGGACCATTGTGAACGGTCGCTTTCTACTCGGCTGGACGAGCCTGACCCGCCAGACCTCTCTCCTCTTTGTTTATTCTTATTTGTACTTCCTTGCATTTGTTTATTGTTTCTCTCTTGGCAACTTGTGATCTGGTTTGTCTTTAAATAGGTTGTAACATGTTCAGAATTAATCTAAGGAAATGTGATTCCTCTTTACTGTCCTAATTCTCTCGGGTACGACAATCGAGGTGTTGTCAGCTTGCTTCTTCCTCGACGCCAGTAAGGCCTCCGGCGTCGGGTCTTATGCTCCGGCATTTGTCTATCTCCATCGTCTGCTCGTTCCTCTAGCTTTCTCTCTCCACCATCATCATCTTGCGTTCCGTTCTCCACCGTCATCGTCTCGCGTTACTCCATGTCTCTGTCTCGCTTTCTCGCTGGATTTCTTGTTGCTCTCATCATCATCACATCCCCCGTCCAGAGCGTAGTCACCTCCACTCCTGCTCTTCTCTTCATCACCACCTCCCAAGCTCACTTCATCGTCAACAACTCTCCCGCTCAGCTCGTAGTCGCCGCCATTCCTAACCGCGTTCTCGTCGTAGCTCCTCTCAGTATTAACAGAAACACCAGATCTATTAATTCTGAAGGAAAGCTCGCCAGATCTGCTCTCACCGACCTTCCCTCTTCCACTGTGTTGACTCCCTCAACACTATCAAGTAGACACTCTTCCAGATCCAAGCCGGGTGCTCAGCAACAATGAAACCTCCATGGGGCTCTGGTTTACATCGACGAGTCCCACCGGATATTACGAATCAGGAATGAGAGAGAATCGAGAGAGAAGAGATGAGAGAGTTTGTTACAGATTAAAAGATATTTCTCATTAGTTCAAAATCAATGTACAACGTTCACTTTATATACAATCTATACTAAACCAAACTTAAGGTAAACCGGCAAAAGGAAACCGAATTTAACCAATATAATTTAAACTCTGATAGTCCCCCTCAAGATGTGCAGAAGATGTTGCGTATGCACATCTTGGATTTCAGATGTTCAAATTGATAAGGAAATAATGGTTTAGTAAGGATATCTGCAACCTGATCCTCTGTTCTCACATGAAGAGTCTTAAGCAAACCTTTATCAATCTTCTCACGCACGGTATGACAATCAAGCTCAATATGCTTAGTCCGTTCGTGAAAGACCGGGTTTGTCGCAATATAAATGGCTGCAGTACTATCGGAAAAGAGAACTGGAACTGATGAAGAAGCAACACGCAGTTCACGAAGAAGAATACACAGCCACATCATTTCACAAGATGCAAGCGCCAAAGCTCTATATTCAGCTTCAGCTGATGATCTAAAGACCGTGGGCTGTTTCTTAGAGCGCCAAGAAATTAATGAATCACCTACAAACATCGTGAAACCAGTAGTGGAGCGGCGACTATCAACACAAGCCGCCCAATCAGCATCCGCAAAGCCTTTCAAAGTCAGATCAGAATGAGCAGAGTAGAACAAACCCTATCCTACAGTACCCTTGATGTATTGTAACACCTTATATACTGCACCAAGATGAGATGTTCTTGGAGCGGAAGAAAACTGACAGAGTTTATTTACTGCGAATGTGATGTCAGGTCTTGTAATTGTCAAGTACATCAAACGACCAACAAGGCGTCTGTACATCTCCCGATCTTCAATTAAATCTCCATCCACTTTAGACAACTTCAAGTTTGGCGTCATAGGAACACTAGATGGTTTACAGTCTAGCATGCCTGTAGAAGTGAGAAGTTCCAAGGCATACTTGCGTTGACATAGAGAAATACCATCAGATGTCCTAGAGATTTCCAAACCCAAAAAATACTTAAGGCTTCCAAGATCACGTAGCTTAAAGAAGCTCTTAAGATCAGACTTGAGTTTCACTGCAACAGCATCATCAGTACTAGCAATTACGATATCATCTACATACACCAATACCGCAACAAAATCATTCTCATTTTGTCTCACAAAAAGAGTATGATCACCATGAGCTTTCTGAAACCCAAGCTGAAACAACGAGGTGGAAAATTTCTTAAACCACTGTCGAGATGCTTGTTTGAGACCATAGATGGACTTCTTCAACTTACAAACAGCATTAGGTGGCAAGTCCCCCTTTCTCTCTGCATAACCCTCAGGAAGCTTCATATAGATTTCTTCATCCAGTTCACCATTAAGGAAAGCATTTGATATATCTAACTGATGAAGAAACCATTTCTTTGAAGCTGCAACTTTCAACAACAATTTCACCGTAGCCATCTTTGCCACTGGAGAAAAAGTCTCAGTATAATCCAATCCCTCCTTTTGAGTATAACCTTTACCAACCAACCGAGATTTTCTTCTTTCCAACGTGCCATCCGCATTAAACTTCAACGTATGTACCCAACGACATCCAATAGCTTTCTTCCCTTTAGGCAATGGAACAACATCCCATGTATCATTCTCCTCCATTGCATCCAACTCCTTATCTGCAGACTCAGTCCATTCTTTAGATCGCCGTACCTCAGCATATGATTGTGGAATAGGGATATTTGTAATGCTATTGATGTAAGCAAGATGATGTGAAGAAATTTGAGAGTATGAAAGAGTAGAAGATATGGGATAAGCAGAGTCATGAACAAAGTAACAATGAAAATCCTTTAGATGAGCAGGAACTGTTCTCTGTCTTTTAGAAATTTGTGGTGATAAGGTTGAAAAAGGAGAAGAAGAAATATTTGGTGATGGAGCTGATGGTACGGTAACTTTTGGAGGAAAGAAATGAAGTGATGATTCATCCATCTTCTGATGTTTAGCCATAGGAAAGATATCTTCATGGAAAGTAACATTCCGAGATATATATATCTTGTTGCTCTCCAAATCCAGAAGTTTGTACCCCTTATAGCCAGAAGGGTAGCCCAAAAACACACAAGCACGAGACCGAGGCATGAACTTGTGACGTTGTTTTGGAGATGTGGAACCATAACACAAACACCCAAATGTTCGAAGCTGATCATACTGAGGAGCTTTACCCATAAGTACTTCATAAGGTGACTTATTAGCAAGCAAAGGAGATGGAGTTCTGTTGATGAGAAAAACAGCAGTGAGCACACAATCTCCCCAATATTGTAAAGGAACTTGAGACTGAAACATCAATGCACGAGCAACATTCAATAAGTGTTGATGTTTCCTCTCTACAACAGAATTCTGCTCTGGTGTCTCAGGACAAGAATGATAAGAAACAATACCCTTCTCCTTGAATAACTCTGTGAAACTTAGCTCCGGTGCATTATCTCTTCTCACTGATTTGATCTTTGTATTGTACTGTGTTTCAATTTGATTGACAAAGGTAGGGAAGATGTGAAGAACATCACTTTTGGATTGTAATAAGTAGATCCATGTTGCTCGAGAGTGATCATCAACAATGGTGAGAAAATACTTATAACCTTCCAAAGTTCCCACAGAAAATGGTCCCCAAACGTCAACATGAAGTAATTGAAAACTCGCAGTACAAATATGATTCTGAGAAGAATAAGACAACTTCTTCTGCTTTGCAAGATGACACACATGACAGTGAGCATCGCCTTTATTCTTGTGTTTCGTAGTTCCTAGAGCTTCGGAAATTTTATCCAGTCTTGTGTAGGAAGGATGTCCTAACCTCTTGTGCCATAGACTAATATCCACCACTGCATTGATCTTCATCGGTGAACTCTTAACATCAAGCACATAGAGATTAGCAACACGTCTACCCTGTCCAATCGTCCAACCCTTGGTAGGATCCTGAATTGCACAAGAAGAAACATCAAAGATAACCCGAGAACCAATATCACTTGTCAGAGAACTGATACTGAGGAGGTTGAGCCGAAATTCTAGTATATACAAGACGTTGTGGAGAGTAATATGCTCATTTAGTTGAACAATTCCAACTCCACTGATCTTGACTATCATCCCATTTGGCAAATTCACATTACTAGTTGTAGTGATGTCAATAGAAGTATACATACTGCGATCATGACAAACATGATGAGTAGCCCCAGAATCTATTATCCATGTTTCATTGGCCAAAGTATGTCTAGAGACAGTCAATAAACCAATGAAAACAAGAGTAGTTGGATTAAAAGATATACCAGAGTTATCCATAGGCTGTTTAGAAGAACTTGCTTCGTTTGAACCCATGGTGACATTTGGTAACTGAGAACTGAAGAGAGCAATGAACTGTTGAAGTTGTTCTTTGCTGAGATTGCCAACCAGATGATCCATAGTCATCGGTGACTGTCCTGAGTTCGGAGGATTGAAAGATACTTGAGCTGCCACTTGTTTAGGCTTCTGAAGTCTATCTCCTGATGACTGAGACTTGTATTTGGAAACAAACCCCGGTGGAAATCCATGCTTTTTATAGCATCTTTCAGCAATATGACCCACACGGTTGCAGAAAGAACAGATAGGTCTTCCTTTATTAGGACCAGTTTGAACATAACAAATCCCTGCTTCAGCCATTGGAGGAGGCACATTCTCAGAAACATTGAAAGCTGCCGGAGTGATAGCCGTCGAGAAGCCTTTCTGACTATCATCTTGATCAAGAATGTTGTATACTTCAACCAGAGATGGCAAAACTTTCTTCATAATGATCTGTCTTCGAATGATTGCATAAGAGTCATTTAAGCCAGCAAGGAACTTAACAATCTTTGCTCTATCTGCCTTTTTCTGCATTCCCACAAACACAAGGTGTATCTGGTTCATCTACACTCTCCAAATTATCCCAAAGTGTCTTTAGAGTAGTGTAGTAATCCGAGAGAGACATGGATCCTTGCTTGAGATCTTGAATCTCTTGAGTCAAGTTAAACGTCATAGGGAGGTTCGTCATATGAAAGCGACCATGAAGATCACGCCAAATATCTGCAGCATCATTCAAGCGCAAAATACTGCGATAGATCTGAGGAGAAACTGAGTTCAACAACCATGATTTCACCATACTATTGCATCTAGACCATAAGCGAAAAGTAGGATCGGATGTATCAGGACGAGTGAGAGTTCCATCTACAAATCCTATCTTATTTTTCGCATCTAGAGCAATCTTCATAGCTGCATTCCAATCATCATAATTCGATCCATCCAGTTTAAGAGAAATCAGCTGTAAACCTGGATGATCGGCGTTATGCATAAACAGAGGAGATTGATTCGGATCCATCGATTCAGGAGGTATCACCATTCGTGGAGCTCCGGTGTTGCGAGGTTGAGCTACCGGAGGAGAAGGCGGAGGTGAATCATCGACATCGGTGGACCGGATCGGTTTGCGAGTCACGCGAGTCGATTTTCGCGGAATCTTCTTCACCGATACCATCGTGAGCTTGAGAAAAACACGAATCAAGCTAGATCAACGGAAGAATCACGAAGAAACGAGCTCAGATGGCTCTGATACCATATTACGAATCAGGAATGAGAGAGAATCGAGAGAGAAGAGATGAGAGAGTTTGTTACAGATTAAAAGATATTTCTCATTAGTTCAAAATCAATGTACAACGTTCACTTTATATACAATCTATACTAAACCAAACTTAAGGTAAACCGGCAAAAGGAAACCGAATTTAACCAATATAATTTAAACTCTGATACCGGACGTGGTGGGGTCATTCCGTCATTGTTCTCTGGAGTATTTATACGGCCACCACCCGATGCTCTCCTCCTATCAACCAACGAGGACTCAAGCGCTTTCAGTTTGATTGGATTTGTAGATTGTTTGGTCAGATGTATTTTGGTAATACCTTGCTGGTCCCGACACGGTAATGTCGAGGTCCGAAGTGTAGGACTGAGTTCAATGTCCACTCCGCCACAAAAGTTCAGTAGTTTCAGAGTCTCCATGAAGGTGAAGATGTCTCCTTTATCAGATTGTTCAACCGGTACGACCAGGGTTCACCTAGCCCAAAGCAGTGATGTTGTGCTTAAGTTAAGGACCCTATTTGTTCAGCCATCACAAGTCAGTAAAGTGTGTAGTAGCTCTCTTGTCACTAGCACTATTCGGTTTCATGGTCTAGCCATTTTGTTCATCAGCGCCAAATCCAAGATTTTTAAACGCTATGTTACTATTGAGATTCACCTAGTCTCTTCAGGGAATCTCATCGTCGGAACTAGAGCTGGTCTTGCTCGTTCCGCTTCTTTCCAAACTTTGCTGTTTCGTTTATTCAACGTCGATTCCGACTATTCCGTGCTCGTGGTAGTAACCTATTCAGGGATGCATCTGATGATTTCCCATGGTTCTCCTGTTGTCGAGCAAGTACTTGTTATGTTGTTTTGTTTTTGCATTATGTTATTCATCAAACTGTCGAGGATCCCTCCGTTTATTATCTTGTTACCATTGAGCACAGCTCCAGATGTAATCGTTTAGACCTTTTTGTTTTAATATAATCGTTGACAAAAAAAAAATGATTCCTCTTTACTCTTTCTCTTAAGCAAACAAACTCACTCATATCTCTCTCACTCTCTCACGGATCTATATCACATTCTCCTCAAATATTAATCACCAAATTCATACAATTCTATAAAAGACATGTTATGCTATAACAATCAGATAATGTCAGAGCTTACTTAAAAACAAAAATCATGTTTATTAGATGATAAAACTGTAATAAACCTAAACTTTGGATTAAACATTAGTGAATCAGCAGAAAACAGACACTTTACTTATTAGTGAAAAACACTTTAAATTGTTAGGTGTTGCACTGTTTTCTTCTAAAATCTTTATTTGTCTTCGTCTTTCTTTCCTATCGGTTCGTTTTAACTTTCGATAGCTAGAAAAACAAATAGTTGTCACCATGATCACGTACACCTCATATATGTACTCTTCTTCTCAATATTAAAAATTCCACGGATTATTTTTGCTAGATTTTACTATGGCCATTTCTCTCGTTGATATGTTGCATATATTTTAGATGAGTATTATATTATTGATCAAAACTTCATCATATCTATACTATTAAAGCAGGATCCTATTGTCATAATTACCTTAGGGACATGTTTCCTTCACTAACATTGCATGTTTCATTAAGGGCAATTAAGTAATATTAATAACAAATTTATATTGGGTCATTATTTTTGGATCCAGCCCAAATCAAATCTCTCTTGGGCCATTTGGGCCTATTAAAAAATCAGATTCAATTCTCACTTCTTTTTTCCTTTGGGCCATTGAGTCCAAGTTAAAATAATTTTTTTCAACTATTCTTAATTATTATTATTTTTTCTTAATATAATTTAAGCATTCATAAAAATAATTAAATTTTTTTATTGAAAAGTATAAATCTTTATTAAAAGTATATAATTTTTTAATTAAAATATTAACCCCATAATAAAATTAATTTATCAGAGTTATACCAACTTAATTCATTAAAAAAATAAAGTTTAATTTTTTAAACATAAATAGTCATTTAAAATGAAATACGATAAATAAAGATAAATTTTTAAGTCTTTTATAAAATAAAACACAAATATATGAAAATGTGACATTTACTAAATATTTGTCAATTGAAAAAAAAAAACAAAAATAAACCCGCGCTTTGAAAGCGCGGATCAAAATCTAGTCTATACTATTAAAGCAGAATCCTATTGTCATAATTACCTTAGTCTGCCCTTTCCTTCACTAACATTACATGTTTCATTAAGGGCAATTAAGTAATATTAATAACAAATCTATATTGGGTCATTATTTTTGGATCCAGCCCACATCAAATCTCTTTTGGACCTGTTGGGCCTATTAAAAAATCAGATTCAATTCTCACTTTTTTTTCCTTTGAGTCATTGAGTCCAAGTTCAAATAATTTTTTTCAACTATTCTTAATTATTATTTTTTTCTTTTCTTAATATAATTTAAGCATTCATAAAAATAATTGAATTTTTTTATTGAAAAATATAAATCTTTATTAAAAGTATATAATTTTTTAATTAAAATATTAACCCCATGATAAAATTAATTTATCAGAGTTATACCAAATTAATTCATTAAAAAAATAAAGTTTAATTTTTTAAACATAAATAGTTATTTAAAATGAAATACGATAAATAAAGATAAAATTTTTAAGTCTTTTATAAAATAAAACACAAATATATGAAAATGTGACATTTACTAAATATTTGTCAATTGAAAAAAAAACAAAAATAAATCCGCGCTTTGAAAGCGCGGGTCAAAATCTAGTCAGGATGTTAAATTCAGAATGTTAATTTCAGAAAAAGAAAAAAATTCCAGGCTATGATACGGTTAGTTCAAGAGCGTGTTAATTTCACCTCACTTTTTTCTGCAAACAAAATTATATAATTGCTATGATACAGTTAGTTCAAGAGCGTGTTCGTCATTTATTTAAGCCTGGTATAATACCTTTTGAATTAAAATGCCATGAGACTACATCTGCAAATTTAAAACAAAGGACTTAAAGTAGCTCCAGGCTACAATGTGGTTTGTTGTACGGATGCTACAGCCAGTAAAAAGAAAGCGATTGAAGTTTCCAAAGTGTGATTGCAGACTATCAGACCATCATTAACCCAGTCTCTTCAAAGAAAGAAAGCGAAAGGAATGCCGTTTGCATATTGATGACATCAGACCCTAAATGAAACTTAAATTTTATCCACTAGATCACATAACTGAAACAATCTCGACCGTATAATTTTAGTTTTATTTTCCTATAAAAAAATGTTGATGTCACCGAAGTTGGTTTGCTATTATGTATAGATGAGTGGTAATGTGGTACAACCTAATTCAGCGCCACACTACTATCATTTTATACCATAAAAGGTGAATTCATCATGTGATGAGTCAAGGTTAGGGCATATATACTCAATGATGGAGCAGCTCTTAGGGTTCTATATTCCCCTCATTATGAACTCATTTAATTAATAATACACTTTCTATTTTGGTTAAGTATTTTTATCCAATTAGTTCAAAATACTTTTCCAAATAGAAAGATAGTGACATTTTTTTTTAACACTCAATGATAGTAAATCTTTTAAATTATTATTATAAGATAAATTCAGAAGAAAGGAAAACATCAGAATACCATTGTGCTCAACATTTCGAAAAGAACAACCATGATTGGAAATGTCATATGGAAAGAAAAAAAAACAATAATCTAAGGCTCAAAGAAAGCATCTAGGATACTTGATGGTGAGAAGCCTGTTGAGAAAGTCTTGAAAGTCTTTGTTGGGTCCAAGCATGTCGACGCGTACGTACTTCTTATCACTGCCACATCTCTCTCCTCCTCTTTTTAAAACATATTTTTCCTTCAAGAGAATTTTGAGATCCTTATCTTTGTTACACCCCAGCCATGCAAACGCTGCAACAACCATTTCAACATATCCAAAACCATTAGTGGATGGCCAAGACCGTTACATATTCAACACACACAAAATAATTTGTGGTTTATTACCAGGATAAGTGGAGCTGCTTTTGCCAAAGAAGTTGCAAAAGGCTAGAGGGTAATCAGGTAGAGTGAATTTGTCACCGGTCTTATCTACGACCCAGCGTAGACTCTCCCACCGTGACTTCACCTTCTCGTTACCATACTTGAAGAAACTCTCCGATTTGATGCGACAACTTTTGGTGAGTTCATTGAGGATTGCGGTGGCTCGAATCTGCGACTCCTTAGACACACCAATTGAGTTGATTGTTAGGTATTGCACCATCTTTTTAGCCACCTCTATGTCCTTCACTAAGGCCCACCTTCACTCAAAAAAAAGTAAATAATTTCAATAACTAATGCTTGTATAACGAATTGCATAGATAAGTACCAAATGTGCCTCGTTTCAGTGATTGTTTCTCACACATAAATGAACAACCAAAGTGGAGCAAGTACGTTTATCAAACTCTCACGCTATATATCGACAAGGATTCAGGGTCAAGTAACTTAAAATGATTTTAAACTAAGTAAGTGGTTAGTTTGACTCACCCGATGCGGGACCCAGCGTGACCGGCGATCTTAGAGAAGGTGAAGAGCATAATGTCTTGGTCTTGACGGTGAGTGATAGGAGTGTAGTGTGGCCAGTAATACGCAAAGTCGTATATCACTTTCCCACCACGGTTCACCACCGGCTCTCTGATGGTCCCATCAGGATTGTTCGGTGATGTCACCATCTCGATGTATGGTCCGGGTTTGTTGAACGTTCTTGCGTCTCCTTCCCACTTGTACAGCTGCGACTGAACATACGATGCCTCCTCCTCGTATGTCTGTAACAAAACGTATAACATAGATATTAAACGAAATTTAAAGGATAGGAATGTAAGACGTTAGCATTATTAATATTAAAGTTCAATTTATGTTTTTTTATCTCTGGGATGTGTCATGTGTTGCGTGCTCATGAAACATGTATTTGCAGACCATCATAACATGTTTTGTAGCTAGGATATAATTAGGTCATGGATTTCGATTTCTAAATTAAATTGTGTGATCTACTATGCTACAACCATAGTACTAACAAGTGATGATGCAACAACTAGAACATTTATGTTTTTATCATCTATATAGTCTAAGTGCCATTTCATGAATATGTTATGTTGTTATTAACAATGTTGTTTTAAATCTATTCAGTGAGTGAGGGCTTACGGAGTAGTAAGGAACCGCAGCGACAATGCTGAGAGGCTTGTCCTCAGAGAGAGAAGAAAGTGCGAACAAAGCGGCTTGACAAAGCTGTGTAGAGCCATTACCCACCACGATGTAGCGTTCTTCAGTCGCTGCGTTGCCGATCGCACGGTGCAACGCCTTGATCGCCTCAGCAAGATCTTGCCGCAGGAACCAACACACGTTCGTCTTATCGCTAAAGTAGCTCATCAGGTCCCATCCTGGTATCACCACAACACACCTCTCCTTCATCTTCGTACTCATCCAATACTCTTGGAATGCCGTCGGATCTCCTCTGAGAATAATTAACACAAGCAAATTTATCATTCTTTTTTACTTTTATTTTAATCGTTATGGATTCTTTTTAATCTTGTTTATGAGTTAAAAAAATCCTTCACACTTATACGTTATACATAGCAGTGTATTGTTTCTCAAATATGAATTAATCACAACGCTTAGGGTTTTACAACAAAAATTATTTGACAAAAAATATATTTGACGATAGTGTCAAAGACAAATACTAGAGAAAAAGTAACGTTTGAAACAATCGAGAATCGAGACTTAAGTTTCGATTGTGAAAGGCAAATGTGTGTTTGGTCAAATCAAAATTTTGATGACAGACGTCAGATGTTTGAGATTCCAAACTTATTGTTCATATAAAATTTTAGCGGAAAGTCATTAGCCAATTATTAATATAATTTCTCTCAAAGAAAAACGCAATCATGCATATATGTTACTTGGAATTAAAACGAATCATTTTTTGGTAAAATTAACACATACTGATCGAGATTGATGACCGGGTTGGTTGCAGCACTGCTGGAAATCTTCATGTTTTCAAATCCAAACATCTTCTCCCCTGACCTCGCTCACTATGTTGCTGCTATTGTAACTAATGTGTTTGAAAACCGTATGGACTATGGTGCTTTTTATAAGGACGCAGAAGGTGAAAGATATGTGTTGTGTATCTGTCAGCTTACGGAAAAAGATGCGCAAATTTCTGTGGTCAATATTTTGTTTATTCAACACTTTTGGGTCAATATGTATACCATAAATATCATATTATCTTCACTTTTTAGTATGCCAAGTGTCTTTTTTGTTTCTGTTTTTTTTGTCATCCTTGCCAAATGTCTTACTTGTGTACAAAGTCAATTTACAAAAGGGGAAATGCAATACTCCCTCCATTTCACAATAGATGATGTTATTCCTTAGTGCACAAAGATTAAGAAATTTACTTTTCTCTAAAAAGTAGTTTTAAAAATATAATTTAAAAATCATCCAACCAATTACAAAAATGACTACAACATCTAATTGGTTACACAGTTTTCAATAAATCTAAAAATAACATAAAAATATCACAACATCATTTGAAACAACAAAAATCTTCTAAAACATCATCTAATATGAAACAGAGGGAGTATTTAGATAATGTTACCTAAATACATACAGTACTTAGATTTACTTACTGTGTTATTAATCAAAATGTAAACATGCCACGTAAGAGATAAGAACACAAGCTTTACTGTAGCTGTATAAGCAACGTGTTGTGTTATATTTCGACTAGCAATTTCCCTTTTATTTGTTCTTATTGTGAATTTGGAATAATTAATTATTTAAGATATATATATATAATATATATATATTTTTAACGCTGATTTATTACGATATTATAATTATGAAAAAAATAATATGGATATTTTATTATGTATGTAAGATAGAGAATTATGAAAACTAGTCTGGGTAAATCTTTGGAGTCTAAATGGGATCCGTATTTTTCAGAAAAATTGGAAGCTATAGTTTCAGTTTCTGACTTTATATCGTGAGTAAAAATTTGGTTTTCCAACTACCGGTTTGCTTGGTTTTAGTTGTTTTCCTACCCCTGCTCAAGACCCAGTTGTTGAAACATGACGACACAAATACAATAAAAAATGTTCTAAGATCAAGAAACACTTTTTTTTTCTTAGTCGACAAAAAAAAAGAGATCAAGATTAACAATTATAAATGTGATTATCCTAAAAAAATATAATATATAATATATCTAGTCCATGGTAGGCCCAGCTTCATATAGGGTTTTTGAGTCTTCCGTTGTTATGTATACATAGGTGATGATTGGTTCGACTGTGGCTTTAAAAATTTAGCTGTAGATGTTTAGTTGTAGATAAATCGGTTGTAGTTGTAAAGTTGTTACTGTAGACTTTTTCTGCAGAGACTTTTGTTGTAGTTAAATTTGTTGTAACTCTAAGATGTAGATAATTTAAAATAAAATATATGAAATATGTGTTGTATATATAAAATTATTATTTTATATCAATTAAAATAATTTATATTAATATTTTTTAAATAAATTATCAAAATTTATTGTAATTTAAAATGTGATATGTAAATAATATTTATATTATTTAAATATCTTAATAATTTTAAAACACTCAAATTAAAAATTAAAATATTTATAAAAGTTTTTATTATGATTATATAACTTATTTGATATTATATATTTTTTTTTTCATTTACAGATTCTACAACCTATAAAAAGAAGATGTAGGATTTTTGCCTAAAATACATAAGAAAAAATTTTGCTTTATTTTTTTTTGCTGTAGCTTTAAAAATAAAGCTAAAGCATGATTGGTAAAACTAAATAAAAACTTGATGTAGACTTTAATTTTTAAAAGTAAAGCTACAACATGATTGGTAAAATTTAGTGATTTAAAAATAAATAAAGCTAAAGTAGGGAGATAAATCTCAACCAATCACTCCCATAGAGATTTTGAGTTTCAAGTGACCAGGAGACAAACAAACAAAAACCTAGTTACAGGTTTAATTAAACAACTAGATTTTGATCCGTACGGATAATTTTTTATTTTTTAAAAATTAAATTCAAACTGATAATAGTTTTCAGTTATGTTTACATTGTGTTAGTATATTGCTTTTAGATACCTACAAAATGATGTTTTCTTCATTAATTGTACCGGCTAGTTAAAAAGTTTCAACCTTCACTTCTTTGTTTAGTCGGGTACATTTTACCCAGGCCCGGCTCAAGAGGGTGGGCAAAAGGGCATTGGTCAAGGGCCCAAAAGATTTTTTGCATAAATAGTATTAAAAATGGTTTAATATTTTTTAAAAAAATTAAAGATAAATGTCCGAAATTTTTAAGTTACCATATAATTACGTAAAAAAAATTTTTTTTTAACTATTTTGCCAAGGGCCCAAAATTCTTTTGAGCCGGGCCTGATTTTACCCTCCAAACTGGTTTGTGTTGACCAAATAAAATTAGCCACAAAACGATAAAATTATTAGAACTGATGCCAGATTATTTTAAAAACTCGATTTACAAAAACTCGTGTGATATATTGATACACGGGGTTATGCATATTGATTTTTTTAGTCATAAAACTATGGTTAATATTCAGTTGAGGTCAGAATAAGTTTTACTAGAAGAATCAAATCGGTTTATGTTTATTCTAATTTAGTATCTTCAGTTCAGTAGTTATGGTAAATATTTGTATTAAACAATATGTCAATCTCTCATTATCCAAATACTTTTGAGTCGTTAGATTCAGGTGTAAGGACACACGATTCTTAAATATACATTGTTAGACTAAGGAGATGATTGGTTGTGGTTGTAGTTGTTTTGGACAACTAAAATTTAGTCTAGAGCTATATATGTCTATCAATCGAGCTTTTCTTTCCTTAAAAAACTCACAGTAAAAAAATCTCTGCAAAATCAAAATATGGCTGTAAAGAGTTTTATTTCCAAAAAAAATGATTGCTTTAGAAAGCTACATCAACGGAATCTACAGCAAATAAATCTATAGATTAAATTCTACAGTAAAAATTATAAAACTACAGTCCTTACCAATCATCCTCTAATACCTGACAAAAATAATGTTAATAAAACTTCTATAAATGAATAAAATTCATGGCACGATTCATAATAAACATGTCAGGATAGGCTACGGTATTAAGTGAACATTAATAGTATATTCTGAAAAAGATATGAATGCTCAAAATAACTTCACATTTATTGTTAGGATGGTATGTGATACTGTTAGCATATTATTAAATTAATACAAAAACTTATTTAATAAAAAATTCAATGGATTTTAACTTAAAAATCATACATAAAAGCTATTTTGATTTCTGTTTTAATAGTATAGATTTTGTGTTTATTCATATATTCAAATTTACTTAAAAAACTTAGTGGTTATGATTCGAATTTCATATATTCTCTTGCTTGTTCTGCAATTGTAGGGGTAATCGAGTTTGAATCTGCCAAATTAGTAGATTTTGGAATTCTATGTAGAAGATATTGGGTGGGGACGAAATATCTTATAAGCGTTAATAGTAGATCTTATAGGATAAATAATTAATTGTACATATGAATTATGAATGATTAGCATATACTAAGCTGGTCATATTGGAAGAAAGAATTAAGAGCTTAATCAAATCGTTCAACTGCATGAAGAATGATTGTTAGTTTATCTTTTTCTATGAATTGAATTACCCATTTAATTTACATAACTTTGCTGTTGGTGCAGGTTAAATAAGCAAAAGGAAGGATTATCATAATATAAACTATGCTTGGTGTCGATATTGGAGGACAAATGATTTGGTGGGAAAGCAAAATATTTTTAACACTATTTGACTATTTCCTTAAATTTTGTTAGTTGTAATTATTGTAGGAAATTATATGCTACTTGAAAAATTGGAAAAAGGCAAACATTATTGAAGGAATAATTTATTTAATTTCCAGTGGTATTGAATTGTAAAGATTGTGTAAGTCCAAGAGTTATTTTTTATTTATACTTCATTTTAATAAATTAGATCACTAAGATTTCCGATCTTCCGGTAAATTTGGTAGAGGAGATCCTCTATAGGATTCCCCTGAAATCAATGAGAACAGTGCGATTAACTTGCAAAGAATGTGACACTTTATCCAAAAACAGAAGCTTTTCAAAGATGCATATTGGTAAACTAAGGGCAGTAAAAGAAGGTGAGTCTCTGATGATCGCAATGATAGATTACAATCTATATCTCATGAAGGTCACTCTCGTGGACAATGAAAATCCATTTATAGAGTGTAAAGGTAAACTTAACAAATAAAATAAGATATCTCAAGTTTTCCACTGTGACGGTTTATTGTTATGCGTCTTGGACGATGATGATACCAAAGCTATTGTTTGGAATCCGTATTGGTGTCAAACAAGGTGTTTAGAATTTAGATATTCTCATCGCCCATATAGACGGGACATGTTCAGTTACGCTCTAGGATATGAGGACAAGGGTTCTTGTCCTAGCTACAAATTCTTGAGGTTTATAGATCAGTGCGTTGACTATAAGACCAGAGACGAATTTCTATGGTATGAGATTTACGATTTCGACTCTAGTTTATGGAAGTCTCTTGATATCACTCCACACTGGCGTATACTATGTCATCAGCCTGGTGTGTCTCTCAAAGGAAATACTTACTGGCCTGCTTCACAAAGAAACACAAACGATGTGATTGACGATCACATTATCTGTTTCGATTTTACAAGTGAGAGTTTTGGTCCCCTTCTGCGTCTCCCGTTTGACGCTGGTGATGAGGACTATGTGACTTTATCATATGTTAGAGAAGAGAAGCTTGCGGTTTTACTTACGCACAACGAAGCAGGTCCAATGGAGTTTGAGATATGGATTACTACTAAGATTGAGGCCGAAAAGGTGTTGTGGAGCAAGTTCTTGAGAGTGTTAGAACCGGATCATAACTCTCTGATTACAGGTGATAGTTTCTTTATTGACGAGGACAAGAAAGTCGCCATGGGTTTTGAAGAAGACTACTCCAAAACTTTCAACATTGCTGGAGAGGCTGGATACTATAAAAAACTGAAATTCGTAGAACGTTTAGGGGGAAACATACACTGTAGGGCAAAGGCGTGTTCTTATGTTCCAAGCCTAGTGCAAATTAAGCAACCTGCTGCAGTAGGTAAAAGGAAACACCAAAACGACTTAGAAAAGCAACGATGTGATCAAAACATGTCGAGCCTTGTCTCACTTAATAAGCGCGGCACGGTTTGGTGGTAATCTGCAGGAGGAAAACACGGTTTGGTTTCATCTTTTTCTTATATATGTTACATTTTTTTGGATGATGAGTTTTAGGGTTTAATTATAGTTTTGTATTACTTAGGTTTTCGACTTCTCCTCCATATATATATATATATCATCTCTTGGGTTGAGGAAATGCCTTGTCTTACTGAATACTAATAAAGAATTTTCCACTTTAGATGCTTTGTTCCAATTAAATTCAACAAAATAAGAAAGCTTAGATTCTCGATATATTTATCTACGTTGGATCAGATAAGTAACAGAATGTTCTACGTTGGATCACATGTTCTATGTTCACTGACTCTTTTTTTTTGTCACTAAAATACTTCAAATTAAAATAGGCATAAAGCCCAGCCCATGAGGGGTCCATTACAACATAGATAATCTGAGGGTTTACTTTTCCAGAGCATCAGCATCCTCATTGTTCTTCCTAACGATATGAGAAAAAAGAAATTGAAACAAATGCAGATGATAGAAGGTGGATATCCTTGACGATTCCCAGAAATTCCTTCCTCTGCTTCTTGTCGTTAATTGATCCAATGAGCGTTAAGTTGTCGGAGTGAAGCCTGAGATTCGCAATCTCTTGGTTTCCTGCCAAACGGAGTCCCTCTCTGACTGCTAAAGCTTCAGCTATCAGTGGTGAGGCGACGTGATCCTGAAACGATGATCCTCTGGTAATTTCCTTCCCCAAATTATCCCATAAAATCCAAGCTAAACCGGCTTTACAAGAGATTGAATCCCACGCCGCATCTGTCTTAATCGTTGTTATGGTCGAGAGAGGGGGATGTGGCGCCATATCTATACTCGGACTTCGGCGTAGGTGAGTATGATATTGATCTAGATTGGTGGCTTTAGGATTCTTCAGTTGCGCTGCTCCCCATTCTCTAGCTAGAGCTAAACTTCTTGATGCTGTTTCCTCAGGTGAAGATGGTTTGCCTTTGAAGACAAGCAAGTTCCGGTCTTTCCAAATAGTCCAGCACACCCAAGGGAATACGGTTGTTGTTACTCCTGTGGGGGGGGGGAGACAGATTGATGTACGAAACCGGACCACTGCTGTAGAGAAGGTGTCTGCTGCAGCTATGTGAACTGCTTCTTTCAGAGGTATTCTAGACCAGACTTCCTTTGCAAATGGACACAAGAGGAAAATATGTAAAGGAGATTCAATTTCCTTGCATCTTGGGCATCTCACGTCTGTAATGCCTCTTCTCTGCAAATTTTCTCCTAGAGGGATCGCGTCCCGGAGCACCGACCAAAGGAAAGTCTTTAGCTTGGGGGAACAAGATAAGTTCCACACGTCCTTGATCCAATTAAACTCGTTTGGTGATACTACTTCCCTTTGTTCTCTAGAACCGTTTGCAACTGAATTGTACCTGGATCTTGTTGTGTAGATACCTGAAGGAAGAGGGTGCCAGATGAAACTGTCTTCAGCTCCTACTTGACTTGGTTGTAGATTCAAGATTCTCTCCTTGAATTCAGGTACAAATCTTGCAATTCTCTCCGTATTCCATTTCATATCATCGGTGAGTAGATCCGAGACTCTCATGTCAGAGCTTCTTCTTGTATAGGTCCGCATATCTTCACTTGCTCATCTAGGGACAGCCATGAGTCGCTCCAAATCTTTGTTGTCATACCATTGCCAATGGATTTTCCTAAGTTCTATCGTAACAGGTTTCTTCCTTGTATAATCCCTCTCCATCCATGAGAGCAAGTTGCCGGGAGGTCAACAATCAGGAAATTCTTTTTATGGCAATACTTGCCACGAAGTACTCTTGCCAGTAAGCTATCAGGTACAGTGATAATTCTCCACGCAATCTTAGCCAGTAGTGCCTGATTGAATAACTGAATGTCTCTGAATCCAAGTCCTCCCTCAGCTTTTGATTTAGTTAGTTTGCTCCATGCTACCCAACTCATCTTCCTTTTGTTATCTGATCCATCCCACCAGAACCGTGTGAGCACAGATTGGATCCGCTTATACATACTCATTGGAAGCTCAAAGCAAGACATTGGATAGGTTGGGATTGCAGTGAGGACCGCTTTCAACATAGTCAATTTGCCAGCCTTGGAGAGGCGTTTTGATGACCAACTCAGTGCTCTCTGTCGGATTTTGTCCACAATGGTTGTGAAGAGGTCTCTCTTGCGCTTTCCAAAGTTCTCAGGTACTCCCAAATACTTGCCTTCTCCTCCCTCACTTGAGATTTCTAGAATTCTTTTTACTTCCTCTTTGTTTGCTGGAGGGGTTTGCTTGGCGAAGGTGATCGCTGATTTGTTTTTATTTATTTGTTGCCCTGAAGCTGCTTCATAACTTGTAAGTATCTCCTTCAGTTATTGGCAGGAGGCTGGAGATGTGGAGCAGAAGAACATTGTATCATCAGCAAATAGCAAGTGGTTAACCTGTGGGCTTCCTTGTGCGACTCTCACTCCCTGTAAGGTTCCTTCTCTTGCTGCCTTTTTACACAAACCTGATAGGACCTCTCCACATAGAATAAAGAGGTAGGGTGAGATAGGATCCCCTTGTCTGATTCCTCTACTTGGTTTGATTAGTCCATACACACTGTCATTGATTAGATAAGAGTAGGAGACTGTAGAAATACACTCCATAATCCAGCCTATCCATTTACTGTGAAAACCGAGTCTCTCCATGACCTTTGCCACAAACTTCCACTCCAGCCTATCATAAGCTTTAGACATATCAGTCTTCACTGTCATGGAGCATTGTTTTTTAGCAGTAGTTGTTTTAAGATAATGCAAAACTTCATGGGTAATCAGAACATTGTCTGTGATCGATCTCCCGGGTATGAATGCTGATTGGTTCTCAGATATGATGGAGCTCAACACTTTCTTGAGTCTTAGGGATAGCAGCTTTGATATGATCTTGTAATAAATGTTACAGAGCGCTATGGGTCTGAAATCTGTTGCGGTTGTTGCTTCCAGGTTCTTCGGGATCAATCTAACATACGTATGATTGACTGTCGCAGCAAGGGTTCATGTCCTGAAGAACTGCTGGATTTCTCGACATATTGCTGGGCCGGTTATCTCCCAGTTTGATTGGAAAAATGCAACTGAGAATCCATCTGGGCCATGGGCTTTATCCGGGTGAATGGCGAAGGTAGCATCCTTTATTTCCTTACAGGTTGGGTTCGCAGTTAACATTACGTTCTGTTTTTTCAGTAATGCAGGGACTCAGGGCCTCCTCTATAATATGCATTCCATCTGAAGGTGAAGACGTGAAGAGCTTGTTGTAGTAATCACTGAACACTTTTGAGATTTGCTCCTCTTCGTAACAAGGCAGACCATCATCATCCTCTATAACTGACATCCTGTTTTTTGCCTTTCTTCCTTTTGTAGAGGCGTGGAAGTATCCCATATTTTCATCTCCCAAAGATAACCATAGCTGCCGACTTCTCTGCTTCCAGAAGTTCTCCTCCTCCTTGTAGGTAAGCATCAGTTTCTCATTTATCTCTCTGATTAGCGCATCATTTGGGATAGGGTCTGACATCGCCACGTCAAGATCACCCTTTAACCTTTCTAGAGCTTGTCTACTGTTCTCATAAAATATTTTACTCCATCTACATATAGCTTTGCGACATAGAGACAGTTTTTCCTCAACCTGAAGGTGAGAGTTGCTTTCCCATACTTGCTTGACAATCTCTTTGATCTCCTGATTGTCTTTTAGTCTTCTATCGAACCTGAAGATTTCATTCCCCCTCTTTTGTCTAGTGTCCAGGAATGAGATCAGTGGGCGGTGGTCAGAGCCCTCATAGCGCATGTATTGGCTTCGACAAGAGGGGAAGAGGTCTGACCACTCTGTGTTACAAATGGCTCTGTCTAGTCTACATTGGACCAAGTGAGAGTGTCTTTGCCCTCTCCAAGAATTGAAACTTCCGCTGTGCCTTAGATCGAAGAGGTCATGTGTAGATAGGAAAGTTCTAAATGCACTGAAAGTACCCTCCGCTCTGTCAGGTCCTCCACACTTTTCTGAGTTGTCAATAAGTTCGTTGAAATCCCCTGATAGGAACCAAGGAGAAGAGTTGTCTCCTTGTAGGTTTGATAGAGAATCCCATACTATTTGTCTTCTTGACTGATCTGGTTCTCCGTAGACAAAGGTTGAGTGGAAGGAAACACCTTTAAAGGAAATGTTTGTATCGATGTAGTTTTTAGTAGCTGAATTGACTGTGAGAGCAATGTCATTTTTCCAGATCAGAATCAGACCCCCACTTCTTGGTACTTCTGGTGGCACCGTAAAATAGTTTTGAGGGTTGAGCCATTGTAGTTGTTGCAGGGTTTTTTCATCTGAGTTTTTTGTTTCCATTAAGAAGATAATGTCGGGTTTGTTTCTCTTGTGTATCTCCTTAAGTCTCTGGACTGTTGCGGAATTCCCCAAACCGCAACAATTCCAGCATGCTATGACTAAGGAGCCGGGTGTGGAGCAGCCCGAAAATCCTCCTTCTCTCTAGTCATTGCAGGGATGAGTTGGATCACTGGGTTGCTCGTCCAAGAGGCACCTTCGATGGCTGCTTTGGTGGAGTAGTTCCTATTCTGCACTGCGCTGCTTCTTCTAGCAGGTAAATTCCTTAGACTTGATAAATTTCTCTTTTTGGAGCTAGCTCCCCTCAGTATATTTGGGTTACCAGCAGATGATCTTGTGGTTGCAGGTTTCATCCTTCTTCTGCGTGGAGTCTCTCTTCCTTTTTCCTCTATTCTGCTACGAGTATCTTGGTTGTGAGCTTCATTCATTGCCTCTGAAGGATCGTTTCCCATAATCTCTTCATTATGGCTTTGTTGTACCACAGGGAGGGAACTTGATGCCATGATTTCTGCTACTGTTTCTTCTACTTCCCCACTTGCTTCTCCCTCGATTACTCTCCGACGTCTTGCTGCTGCTTCAGTTGGGTCCGTACAGCTGAGGTATTGGTTTGTAGCTTCCTGTATATCCTCCAGAACTTGCTCTGCAGTTTGAGTCTGAGGGCCTGTGATATGTGTGATTACAGGGGGGGGGGGGGGGGGGGGGGGGGGGGGGGCTCAGGGGGGGTGAAATTTTGTGGTCAGAAGACGGTTCACAATCTCCTCCATTTCACCTCGTGCATCTCCAGCAAGTACTCATATACGTCTTGCCGCCGCTTCAGTTGGGTCTTCACAACTCAGGTACTGTCTCGTATACTCTTGTAGCTGTTCCATGATCTCTTCTCTGGTTTGAGTTTGGAGGTTTACGTCTAGATCCTGTAAAGTTTGCTCTTGTGGAACAGGGGGAGCAGGAGCTTGTCTTGTAGATGTTGGGGTTGATTCCTTTTGTCTTGTGTCAAGGTTCTGTTTAACTCTCCACTCCCTTACGTCCTTCTGAGGGAACAAAGGTCCTCTACGGGATGATTCGTAGGGATGATGTCTTCTTTGTTTTGTGTACTGGGGGGAGGAGTACTCTGCTTTGTCTTGAGGCTCATGACGACTCCTTCTAGCGTACATCTGGTGAGGTGAGACTTGTTCCTTCAACGGTGGAGGGTTTCTGGTATGTCTGGTGCTGATTCTTTCTCCATAGCTTCTCCCATGGCGGTCCACTCGTTTACCGAAGTCGTTGTGAGATCTATACTTCTCCACGTTTTCACTTATTACCCGTTTGGGGTGATTATCAGACTGATATTCTCCCATGGTCTCTTTTGGTGGAATATAGCTTTCCACTTCAGGTTCCAGATCTTGACGCTTTTGTTGATTACAGGGGGGGGGGGCTCAGCGCCTTGGGGGTGAAATTTTGTGGTCAGAAGACGGTTCACAATCTCCTCCATTTCACCTCGTGCATCTCCAGCAAGTACTCATATACGTCTTGCCGCCGCTTCAGTTGGGTCTTCACAACTCAGGTACTGTCTCGTATACTCTTGTAGCTGTTCCATGATCTCTTCTCTGGTTTGAGTTTGGAGGTTTACGTCTAGATCCTGTAAAGTTTGCTCTTGTGGAACAGGGGGAGCAGGAGCTTGTCTTGTAGATGTTGGGGTTGATTCCTTTTGTCTTGTGTCAAGGTTCTGTTTAACTCTCCACTCCCTTACGTCCTTCTGGGGGAACAAAGGTCCTCTACGGGATGATTCGTAGGGATGATGTCTTCTTTGTTTTGTGTACTGGGGGGAGGAGTACTCTGCTTTGTCTTGAGGCTCATGACGACTCCTTCTAGCGTCCATCTGGTGAGGTGAGACTTGTTCCTTCAACGGTGGAGGGTTTCTGGTATGTCTGGTGCTGATTCTTTCTCCATATCTTCTCCCATGGCGGTCCACTCGTTTACCGAAGTCGTTGTGAGATCTATACTTCTCCACGTTTTCACTTATTACCCGTTTGGGGTGATTATCAGACTGATATTCTCCCATGGTCTCTTTTGGTGGAATATAGCTTTCCACTTCAGGTTCCAGATCTTGACGCTTTTGTTGATTATCTTTTTCTGGCAGAGAAGGGCATATCTCGCTTCTCTGGGAGAGGCAGAGGCAGATGGAGCAGTGATTTTCCAAACGCTCATACTCCAAGGTAATCTTACTCTCTTCTCCAGATCCATATTCAATAATGTACTCTTTGGTGAGAGGTTTGAGGCCATTTACCAACACTCTAATTCTCGCAGAAGTCTTCGTGAGTTCGTATTTTTCATAGGTTCCCAGCTCCTTTCCAATGTTACAGACCATGGTCTCATGCCAGAAATGGAGTGGTAGGCCCTTTATGCGAACCCATAAACGAATGAGAGAGGGAAACGTCTCCGAGATAATTGGTTCCCATCTCTGGATGATAACCATCCAGTAACCGAAGTGGTAGGGTCTGTTATCTAAGACATCTCTCAGGTCTTCTTCCTTCTCAAATCGAAACTGAAAGCAGTTATGGCCTAGATCTGAACCCACGACATCTCCTTGTATGTTCCATTTCCTTGGGAGAGAGGTAATGAGCGTCCTTATCCTCTGTTCTTGTGGGTTGGTAAGCCTCAATCAGTGTTAGTGAGTTATCTTCAATCAGAGCCGAGGTATCCAGAGATGGAGCTCTGATTCTCTTAACCTGCGGTTCAGCATGGTCAGAGGCTAAACCCTTGCCTTTCTCAGCCGCAGTAAGTCTTCTTGCCATAGCGTCTAGTCGACTTCGAGCTCGTAAAAGGATTTTACGAGGTTTCAGGATTGTTGCTTACAGAACACGGATAACGTCAACAGAAGCCTTGCTTGCAAAGGGTCTTGAAGAATCAGGGATTTGCAGCCAAGGTTCTTCAGTGTAGATTGTAGAACTTTTTCTGCTGGGTTGTTGTTTCTTGGAGGAAGCTTCTTTTGGCAAACTTTTAGGGTTGATGGGGGTTGCGTAGTGGTTTTGATTTGAAAAAACTTTCTAAACAGAGGAAGTTTAGAGAGTTGTCACCATCCTTGAAACCCGTGAAGCCTTTTCCTTGTCAATGCCTGGGGACTCGTGCCTGGGAGAGAAATCTCGACCAGCTCACACTATCTGGTCGAACTTTGTACTAAAATAAAATGCCTATGTTCACTGACTCTATCAAAGAAATTACAACTGTAACAGAAGTTTCCCCTATTACCTCAGACACTACTGCTAAAGAGAAGTTCTCTAGCTGCAGAGATTGTTCCTTTTTCAAATAGAGTCCCAGCTCCATATTCTGTTCAGTTTGAGTGTTCCGCAAATACTTCTATCTCTCCCTCGAAGGTTAAAGAATTTGAGCCTCATCCCTCCACCACTCCGATCATAGATATCACAGATAACAAAGATCACTATAGTGACGACATTCCTACTCCTCCACAATTCTATGAGTCAGTAAACGAGATGATTAGTCTTTCAAGGATTTGAAAGGATTTCATTTTATTTTTCAAATCCTCTCTTATTGTATCTAGCATTTATGGAGGTTATTAGATGAATTTTAGATAAATTATAAAATTATAAGATTCCATGGTTATTAGTTTATAGATTTTTAAAATTTTAGTAAAATTTCTTGTTATTGGTTTAAGGAGTTTTAAATTTCATTCAAAATCTTTTATTATTTAAAAAGTTTTGATACCATTGATGTTGTAATTCTATTGTTATTGGGGTGTAAAATTTTGGGAATTTGCACTAGATAGCAAAGTTATGGGAGGTAATTGGGTATCTGGTAGAGAGACTGTGCAAAATGAGGTAATACCAAAAGTGTCCTCATATCCACAACTAAATAATACACAATGTCGACTGACACGTCAAAATGTTGTTGACGAGAAAATTTTAATAATTTAATGGAAAAAATATCATAACACTGTCGCGCCCGTCACATCAATTTGTAAAATATTTCACAGCTCTTCTATCTGCAATCATTGTAGGTATATTCGGTTGCAAACAACCTGAAGAGTTCCCAAATTTACCAGACTACGAATTAATACTGGGTGAACATAACGGAAGACCCAGAACCAGATCGGAAATGCAGTTGAAAGGCGAGGTCCGGGAAAATGATAGTGAAACCGAGAGGTCAAAATATTGTTGACCGGTAACTTTAGCATCCGTCCTAACAATTTGTAAAATATATCAAAACTCTTCTCTCTTTAATTATTAGAGCTACATCCGGTTGCTATATCTAATATCATAGTTTTAAATTAATGTAACCGGTTTCGCCAAGTGTATTGCGTTTTCAATACAAATTTAATTATTTGCGAGTAACCCGGGTAGCAGGTAACGAGGAAGGTGTGGGTAAAGGAGATAATTGGCAACTCATGGAAAAATTGTCATGGTTCGCCAATTATTAAAAAGTTTGCATAGATCTGCAATTACCCCTCTGAATTTTGATTTCTAGCTAAATAGGCCTAAAATTTTTATGATTTTTTTATGACTCAACTTTGAAAATATATGTATATCCCTTAGATTTTCAAAATCTATGTAGTGCAAAAATACACACTTTTGATATTGTCCATCGTATTGTATTCGTTCCGATTGTTACGCAAAAAAGTGATGATTTTGGCATTTACCCATTTTAGTCCAAAATTGTAACGTGAAGAACATAACACCATTAGACAATTCTTTCTGAGTGTGAACCAATATTAGAAGAACAAGAATCAAACCATGGGGAAATGATAATCGCAGAACCAAAAATAACCGTTTTGTTTATCCATTTGTCTTATTACCAAGTACCAAGTACCACCATCAATTTCTTACTTCGTCATTTATAAAAACTACAAAACTGAATCTTTCTAACCTCAGCATCTAGGAAGCAAAACTAGCTAGTGGAATACAAAATATGGTGTAAGAAATGGTGTCAGAATAACTTGAAACATCATGATATAGGAAGCTCATAAAACAGATCAAAATTAGAAAAATGGGACATTTTGAATTTTTATTTGTCACAATAGAACTTCTGATACTTTGGTCAATTTTGGACGTACTTTACCCTTCTTTTAGGGGAAAAATAGTAAACTGAATTTTAAAAATATTAAAAAATATGAAAACTATTGGAAACATAAGTATGACAATATATAGGTTGAAAAGTTTTTTTTTTTAAAGTGGAATCATAATTAATTTAATCTTCTAGCTACAGTTAGAATACTCATTTTGGTTATCTACTTAGCCTAGAAATCGGATACTAAGTTTTATACATAGATATATCAAGGATATATAATGTAAACTAATCTTTCTTGTATATTCTAACAAGTCTAGAATTTGTTACGTTATAATCAAGAAAGATGTATTCAGTCCACCTACAGCTTGATAATGACATATAGCCACAACTCAACGATATGCCTTGGCTAGATTACGTGACATAACATGTTCTGCCTTTTACGTTATATGACACATATAGGAAGAATATGTTTCTCACCTACTCTACTGTGTTTTGCGTAGGTAGTATACATATTCTAGGCAAATCCGTAAAATATGAAAACTTCCATATTCGGTTAAAGATGTTTCCTAAATCTAAACTAAATCTACCATAAATCTCTCAAATAATATTTTCTCCTCCTCTCACTCCCACGATCTTTTCCTCTTCATTCTTTGTGTTTTTCTCTTCTTCATCCACATAATCATCTCTTCTCTCTATCAATACAACATGGTTCTAATCTATGTTAAATCTGGTGAATGGATGTCTAGTTACAGTGAAGAGTGGAAATCTCGAACCATAACTTCTCTTCCAATCTCTTTCTTTTATGCATCATCTGAATCATGTGGTTGTATATTTGAAGCTGATATTTAATGTGATTTATATGGTTAAACATCAAGGGTCCTTAGCTCATTGGTAGAGCAAATGACTGCAGATCAATAGGTAATCTGTTCGAGACCAGGTTGGCCCTTCTTTATTTTTGCTTCTCTATATGTTTTTACTTTACTTCAGGTTTGGATTTGATATTCAGATACAAGCACTCAAACCTAATATTAGACGATCAATGGAATAGTGTTGAGTGTTTTCAAAGTGACGAATTGATACAAAAAACATATTCTAGTATGATAACAAAATCTAAAAATACATATAATAGTAGTACACATCGTGTTACTCATCTGACATCTCTAATGTGTAACTGCAACTACATGTGAAGGCTTTGCGATTTGAACTTGGTTCGGGCCTATACTTCACGTCCATCCCATCTTCAGCACATTGTGACTCCTTGTAAATGACCACCTAGTCAACGTGCGCAGACTCAAGACATCCGTATGATTCTATTAAACCAAAGTGAGCTACAAAGCATTCATTGCTAACATACGTTTGTGTTTAGAAACAAGGAAGATCCAAAGCAGTCATGTTCTGAGATAACAATTCAAATTGAAACATGGAAGATCCAAAGTCAAAGTATTTAGCAGCGACATATTTAGAACCAAAGAGTAGAGATGTGATACAAAAATTACAAAGACAGCAAGGATGCAATGCAAGAACAGAGATATGATAACAACATTCTCTCGACAACACTAAGTCACTAAGCAAGTAAGCAGTGCTCAGAGTCACGGAGAGTATACCTCAAGGCTCAAGTCAAGTATCAACACAAACTTACAAAACTTTAGATACTAAAAGATAATACCTCAAGTCAAAGTCCCTTCTCCTTTATCCTCCTCTTCTTCTTTCTCCTCTTCTTTCTTCTCAACAGACTCATCATCTAAGAAGAAAACAATTTTATTTTCAATGAAACATATCAAAAAGACAAAAAATCATTGTAAAACAGATTCGATAAACACAGAAGAAGAAACCCTAAATCCTAGATAGATCGATCAAAAACAGATGAATCAAAGAAGAAACAAACCTGGAATGATTTTCTATACAAACCCATAAGAAGAAATCACTGATTTTCAAAAAAAATTGAACAAATCGAAGATTTTCAAAGACGCTAGAGGGATATAGATGATTTCCGATGAACAAGGATTCTCCATAACCCTAATCACCATTGATACAGGTTGAAGTTACGTTAGAGAAAGGAGTAAAGCTAAGAAAAACTAGGGTAAAACCATTTAAGTGTTTTTTTTTTCTCTCGTGGGTTTATTTTTTTTTTCCTTCTGTTTTTTTAATCTATATTATTATTTGAGAAGTGAATTTGGTTATGTGTCAAGTTTTCCATAATTTTAGGTATTTGACTATTATATAATTAAAACGAATTTTATATTAATAATATTATATTGTATTTCATATTACCTAATTGATTATAAATTAATATGATAAATGATCAAAAAAAAATATTTTTCTATACTATAAATCTTCTACATATTATTTTGTTGTTATCTGAAATAATATTTTTACTATAAAACATTAAGATATAAAGAAATTATAATTAAATATTAATCAATCAAAAATATTTTTATAAAATATTTCAAATATATAAGTGCTTTTAAAAGTTAATTTTATAATTAAAATGAATTGTTATTTTAATAATCTTGGATTATATTTTGTATTACGAAATTGATTATAAATTAATATAATAAATTATCAAAATTAAAAAAAAAACTTAAATAAGATAATTCTTATACATATATATTTTATTGTTATCTGGAAAATAAAATTTTATTATTATAAGAGATTAAGACATAGAACAATTTCTAATTAAATATTAATCAATCAAAAGCTGATTTTGTTTGTGTGTTGTATTCTCCATGATTTTAGGTATTTTTGCTTAATATATAATTTAAAAGAATTTTATATTAATAATAATAGATTATAAGTTATATTAGCTAATTGATTATAAACTAATATGAAAAAATATCAAAATAAAAACATATATTTTTAAAAATAAATAAGATAATTCTTATATATATATATATATATATATATATATATATATATACTGTTGTTATCTGGAAATATTTTTTTATTACAAGACATTAAGATATAGAACCATTTATAATTAAATATTAATATATCAAAAATATTGCTAATATATAAGTGCTTAAAAAAATTATCACAATAATAAACATATATATATATATATATATTTTGATGGAAATATTCATCATATATATATATATATATGATGTTTGATTTAAAATTTTTGTTAAATCATTAATAATTATTTTTTATATTATTTTTTGAATTAATAAGACATAAACCAAAAATTATTCGTAAGAAGATGGGGTGATTGGTTGGGCTGTAACTGTCGAAAATTTACTTTAGAATTTAATCTGTAGAATTTTTTGATTTAGCTTTAAGGGATGTAGCTTTAAAATTTTCTACAGCTAAAAAGATGGGGCTTTAGAAAATATGATTTTTACAACCATTTTTTGTATGCTTTTGCTGTAGTTTTAGTTTTTTGGTTGTAGCTTTAAATACTAAGATAAAGCATGATTGGTAGTATTTAAGGTTGCATGTGCGGACAAAACACCTAGTTTTAATATTAAATCAGTTACGAAATATTTTATTTATTGGTTTTTAACTAAAATAAATTGAATAATTTAAGGGTATAATGGTATATTAACATTAATCTAAATCCTATTTCCCTAAATAATCTTCTAAAAATCTTATTGGGACAAATCTAAGTTCAAAGTGTCCCCTTTTTCTAATTTTCACTATATAATTTGTGTAGCAATGTAGGAAACTAGAAAAGCTCACGATGAAACTTTGCATCAATGTCAATTACTGATATATATGTTATATTAAAAAAAATTGGAAAGATTCTAAAAGGACCTTTATATATTTACCTAAAAGGAGATTTCTTTGAAAAACAAATGTATGCAAATCTATGAAACTCAGTAACTATCAATAAAAATACATATAAATATTTGTTAAGTTTACTTAACTTATAGAAATCCATCAATTTTTTAAATTGTTAAATTCCACACAAATTTTTGGTCCAATAATTTTATATGAAATCCAAGCTTATTGAATTAGTCTTTTGTATAAATTCATTCAAATTTCAGGTTATTGGAAAATATAAATTTTGTCAATAATATCTAACCAATAGGATTTGGTGGGGTTTGGATGATCTATCTATATATAATAGCAAACCAAATTTTAATCTCCTATGACATCATCTTTTTTTATAGGAAAAAAAATTAATCCAATGGTCAGAATTTGTTTTTTTCTTTGATCAAATGGACATAAAATACTTTTGATGATATCATCAAGAAAACTATATTGGCAACTCTTTCTTTAACAATTGTCTACTTA
This sequence comes from Brassica rapa, assembly GCF_000309985.2. NCBI lineage: Eukaryota > Viridiplantae > Streptophyta > Magnoliopsida > Brassicales > Brassicaceae > Brassica > Brassica rapa. The sequence continues at coordinate 31,128,562 of NC_024803.2, read as the reverse complement.
AACAACACATCTGTTAACAAACATACTTTTCATAATTTAAAAATTATATATATTGGCAATTCTTCCTTAAACAGTTATCTATTTAAACAGCACATCCTTTAAGAACATACCTTTTCATAATTTTTTTTTTTTTTTTAAATTGAAGAGTTACAATCTGACAGTTATAATTGTCTGATTTTTTCATCTAATGGTCCTAAAATTTTGATTTAAATGTCTTATTTCTTGTTGTAACTCTCTCTAAAGAGCTTCTTACTCAAACAACACATAACTTCTAGTCTTCGATGTACCTCTTCATGATCTATATATTTTACTTTTTACAGCCAGAATGTTTTACAAAATCGTTTGGTAAAACTGGAAAATCCTAAATTGAATAGAAAAACAATTGATAAGAGAAAACCCTAAACACCACGAGAAATAAAAGGGGACTACATAATACACGTTTTATCCTCCCTCTACCTCTCTCTTGGTTTTGCACTTTGTCTCTATAGCTTCTTTCTAAATAAGAACTACGTTTGTGTCGGTAATAAAACCACACGTAACGTATAAGCCACCGTGATAAACGTGAATAGAAGGGTTTAGATTCCTTTGTTCATCAAAGGGAATCGTAACATGATAAAGGATTGAATACACGTTTTGTTCTATCACTTTTGCTCTTAAAGCTTTCATTTCTCTACACAACTCAACCTCAAGGTTCATAAATATGCTTTCATCTCTCTACACAGTGGGATGCTTTATTCAAGAGTCCAAGATTTTCAAAGATGCACGCTGATAAAATAAGAGCAGTAAGGGAAGGTGAGTCTATGATAGTCGCCGTGATGGATTACAATTTATATCTCACGAGGGTCGTTCTCGTGGACAATGAAGATCCAATCATAGAGTGGGAAGGTAAGCTTAACCAACAAACTAGGATATCTAAAGTTTTTCACTGTGACGGTTTATTGTTATGCGTCTTGAAAGATGATCATACCAAAGTTGTCGTTTGGAATCCTTATTGGGGACAAACAAGGTTGATAGAATCTAGATATTCATGGGGACATAAGAGGTTGTGTCTCGCTCTCGGATACGAGGACAAGGGATCGTCTCGTAGCTACAAATTCTTGAGGTTTATAGATGTGTGGTCATGTTATGAGATTTACGATTTCGACTCCAGTTCATGGAAGGATCTTGACATCACTCCCAGTGTGGCGTGACTCTCAAGGGAAACACTTACTAGCCTGCTACAAAAGGAAGAAACCCTGTCGACGAGTTTGACGATCATATAATCTGTTTCGATTTTACAAGTGAGAGCTTTGATCCCCTTCTGCGTCTCCCTTTTGACGTTGGGCGTGATGACGATGTGACTTTATCATGTGTTAGAGAAGAGAAGCTTGCGGTTTTAATTACTCACAACGAAGTAGGTCCAATGGAGTTTGAGATATGGATTACTGCTAAGATTGAGGCCGGAGAGGTGTTGTGGAGTAAGTTATTGAGCGTGGTGGATACCGTTCCTTACCCTCTGATTACAAGTAAAAGTTTCTTTATTGACGAGGAGAAGAAAGTCGCAATGGGTTACTCCAAAACATTTAACATCGTTGGAAAGGCTGAATACTTTAAAAAGCTGGAACTTGCAGGCAGAGACAGAAACGGTAAGGTAAAAGTGTGCTCTTATGCTCCAAGCTTAGTGCATATCAAGCAACCTGGTGCAGGAGGAAGTCAACAAAGCGACTTAGAAAAACAACGATTTGATCAAATTATGTCTGAGTCTTGCCGCTATTGAAAAGCGTAAGCAGCGTCTAATATCCTGCAAAAACGAGGAGAAAAACCAAGATGAATAGTCTTTCATATATGTCTTTCAGTTACTCTTAGCTCTTCTGATGTAGCTCCAAGCTTAGTGCAAATCAAGCAAAATGAGGCAAAAGGAAACAACAAAACGTCTTGAAAACGCAAGGATGTGACTAGTCTCAGTTGACAAAGCTTAGTTTATGTATTTGCATTTAATTACTCTTCTTAATTTTTGTCTTTTCTTAAGCTGACCTTGTTTTCGTGTTGATAAACCTTCTTTTACAACTCTTAAGTCATTACAGCTACAACTCAACCAAATAAAAAGGCGAATGATTCAGGTGGACACAGGATGTATAGAAAAAAAAACATAACTAACAATGAAAATCTATTTTAAAATGGTCCCATTCGGATGTTACAAAAAATCGGGTTGGATTAAAGTCGGATCCGGGTGGGTTTGGGTGGGTTCGGGTTTTAACCCTAATAACCAAACTACTCGATTTGATTTAGTTATTTTATATCCAAACTACTCAAACCTACCTATAATAATTTTAAAACTCAAAAATACTTAATTTATATAGTGCAAATTGGCTTTTTTTCTTCTGAAAGTAACTATGGATATAATGTTATTAGAGTATTTTTATCTAAAATATGTGTTTTTTATCTATAAATATTAAATACCAAAAATAACTAATATATTTGATTTATAATTTTAATTTTAGGTACTGATACTATTATAAATAGAATTTAAATGTTCGGATACTCATTCGGAAGAGGCAAAATATACATTTATGGAGACTATATTTGTGGCAAAACAGTTTTAGGAACCTGATGATCTAATAAATTTAAACAAATTTATTCAATTATCTATCAACAAAATTTTGATTTACTTACTATTAATTTATTTATTTTTATTTGATAATGTACACTTACAATTAATTTTAACGATATACATAATATATACAAAATATGATATAGAAGTTAGATGTAAAAAAATACTTGAACTTAAATTAAGTTTATTTTTATTAAACTGATATATATATATATATATATATATATATACTAATGGTGATATATGAGTTATTAGTTATTAATATATTTCAAAAATAAATTGCTAAAAATAAATATTTATATAGAAAGTTATGATATAAGTTATTAGTTATTAACTTATTTAGAAATCATTGTCAAAAAATAAAAAACTTTATAAAAGAAATATACATGTCACAATGACATATCATATTTATTTAGAAATTATGCCATTTTTTCTTGTTAAGAATGAATGTGGTAATGACACATTTACAAATTATTTTGTAAATAGTGTTTATGGGAATAGGATTGACTGGATTGTGGATATGGTTTAATTTTCAGATTGTTTTTGTGATATTTTTCTTCAGTTTTCATTGTATATAAGAACTTAAAATTATTTTATATGAAGATTTCTTTAAAAAAATATCTGAAAAAAATAAAAACTTTTAGTGGGAAAGTTGATAAATGTATAAACGTGTTTTTCTTTTGAAGCCCATATAGTTGGATAGTAATTCGGCGGCCGAACTACGCAAGCTAAACTATAAAAGTGTCTCGTTTCTTATTTAAAAAAAAAAAACTAGATTCACTCGTCTTGAAAGGCACAGTGTGCGCCATCGCCGCTCCCGTCAACAACGCCGACATGATCTTCACTTCGTCTCAGGACAAGTCAGTCCAGATTGAAACAGTGACGAAGATCTCTGACCTTCCGGAAAATTTGGTTGAGGAGATTCTGTCTAAGGTTCCGTTGAAATCAATGAGAGCAGTGCGTTTAACCTGCAAACATTGGGAAGCTTTATCCAAGAGTCGAAGCTTTTCAAAGATGCATATTGATAAAATAAGATCAGGTGAGTCTCTGATGATCGCAAAGATGGGTATGGGTTGCAATCTTTATCTCGTGAGAATCGTTCTCGGCGGCGTCAATGAAGATCCATTTATAGAGTGCCAAGATAGGCTTACTTGCAAAGACAAACAAACTAAAATATCTCAAGTTTTCCACTGCGATGGTTTATTGTTATGCGTCTTGAGAATGAGAGATGATGTTACCAAATATATTGTTTGGAATCCATATTTGGGTCAAACTAGTTCCATAGAGTCTCCATACTCTCACCGCCCAGCCGGATGGAACTGGTTCACATACGCTCTCGGATACGAGGACAAAGGCTCAACTTGTCGTGGCTACAAATTATTGAGGTTTAGAGACAAGTTTTTTGATACACCTATGCACCAGTATTCATGTTATGAGATTTACGATTTCGACTCCAGCACATGGAAGAGACTTGACATCACTCCAAACTCGTCGCGTAGACTACCTTATTGGGGTGGTGTGTCTCTCAAAGGAAACACATACTGGCTTGCTTCACAAAGAAACACAGGACAAGACTTGCTTGACGATCACATAATCTGTTTCGATTTTACAAGTGAGAGTTTTGGTCCTCTTCTGCCTCTCCCGTTCTACGCTGGAGCTAACGATGATGTGACTATAGCATGTGTTAGAGAAGACAAGCTTGCTCTTTCACTTTCTCGCATCAACGAAGCTGGTGAATTGGAGTTTGAGATATGGATTAGTACAAAGATTGAGGCCGAAAAGGTGTCGTGGACCAAGTTCTTGACAGTGGAAACGGAAATGGAACTTCACCCTCTGTTTAATTCTGGTAGTTTCTTTATTGACGAGGAGAAGAAAGTAGCCATGAGTTACTCCAAAACGTTTAACATTGTCGGAGAGGATGGATACTTAAAAAAGCTGAAATTCAGAGAACGTTTAGGCATAGACAGAAACTGTAGCGTAATGTTGTCGTCTTATGTTCCAAGCCTAGTGCATATCAAGCAACCTGCTGTTGGAGACAAAAGGAAACAACACAAGGATTTTGAAGCGCAAGGATATGATAAAAAAAAAGGTTAACAAAGCTTAGTCTATGTACGTGCATTGTCTTGTCTTAAGATGTACCTTGTTTTGGTGTTGTTAAACCTTCTTTTACAACTCTTTTAAATCTTTTATTAAAGCTAGAAACTCAACTAAATTAAAAAAAAAAGGCGTATAGTTCGAGTGCGGACATAGGAATGTTTAGAAACAAAACAGAACTAACAATGAAATCTACTTCTTTAGCGAAAGTAATCATGAAAGCTATACACATTTGTTGGCCCCTCTAATCTTCTTGGTCTCCTCCTAGCTGCTGTTGAGCTTCGTTCGGCAATGTCTGAGGGCTCTTCCGGAATACATGCTTCCTGCACCGTTCAAAGATACTGTCGTAGATCAAATCAAACTCCACACCAGCTCTCTCTCGGTTCACAATGAATAGAATATGATCCGCCTCCACGATCTTGTAGTACCTGTGGAGAAACATTCAAGAAACACACGGTAAGTCTCCTATCTTCATTGAATCTTCAAGAGAAGCTATCATCAAAGACTAACCAAATGCCTGGTTGGAGAGGGAGACAATCTGAGTCACTCTGAACAATGAGATTAGAGTGTTCAACAGGGATCCGTGGGTGAGTCATGGATATAGTGTTCAACGCTCCATCATTGTCCTGCCAATCTTCATCTCTGTAACCCTTATAAGGCAGAGGGATGTCACGAGGGAACCGCCACTGACTCATCTGCAACACACGGATGAAAAGCAGAGGATGGATCCCCATCACACCTGAAGGAACAGTCATCATCCCTAGAGGCTTTCTAGTGCGCTTAGTCGCGTAGCTGAAGTAGAACGTGTTTGGGAAAGTCTTGAGATTAGCATTTAGCTTCATGGACCCTTGGATTGAGAGGTCAGGTAGGATCCAATCTCCAGATGAGGCAAAAGGGCCTGCGTTTCCAAGGAGGCAGTCGACAAGACCGCGCAAACCTGTTTTCTTCCAGGACATGTTGAAATGGTCGAACCCGAAGTTGTAATAGGATTTGAGCCAAGGAATGTCGAGCCAGTCATACATTACGACTCCAAGTTTACAGATCTGCAGGAGAGATATGAGTTTGAGAGACTTCCCGTCTTCTGGCCTGACATTGTCATTTACATTTTGGATTATAACGCCATAGATTGTTAGGTAAGAGATCATAAGAAAGATAGAGCAAAAAAAAAAACTCACGATATTCCATCAAGGTATGTTCGTGTAGTTCCGTTTAATGCTCCTGACAAGGATGTTAAACTCAAAACCCAGTTCTCATTTGTGTTCTCATAACCATCAAACATCTGTAACACCACAAGCAAATCAACTTCAATAACACAACAACTAAAAACCAAATCCTGCTCGTCTTTATTTTCAAATTACCTTGTCAGCGAGCATTTGCTGCAAGACACGAACAACTTGAGCACCAGCAGAGTGACCAACAAAGTGAATAGGATGGTCTTCATCCCATTCTTGATACTCCCCTGAAAGTAACAGATTCATCAGCACAAAGAGTGAATCCAAAGTTACTTTAAAAAGAAACAAAACACAGACTAAACCTTTCTCATAGAAACGACCGAACTGAGAATGCCCACAAGCTTTACTATGATCTTCACCATAGTCAACTCTTCCACCTTTCAAGTAATAAAACAACTCTCTAGCCCTATCGTGTACACTCGTCAAAGACCCCAGATCAGGCACCAACACTCTCTCATCCTTCTTCTCAGCTCCAGCAAAGTACGATAACCCACCTAATCTCTGCAATCACCAAAACCCAATCAACCAAAGACAAACATCAAACAAGAGAAGAGATCTTTTTATTTTGCTTACTCCTTTCCCAAACCCGAAAATGCCGTGGACTAAAACAATCGGAGGCAGATCATTGACTTGAGTTGTACTTCGTTTGACTTCGCCGGTGGTTTCGGACTTGAAGATTGACTCGCTCAACGTCTGTGTGAGATCTCCGGCGACGGCGGAGCTGAATATGTAAAGCCCATACATCATGTGAACGACGGAGCTCACTGACAGCTCCGCTAGCTGAAGAGCAGTTACAACCAGCCGTTGAATCATCCTCTCAAAAACTCGACCTTTCGTCTCTTTTACAAATACCCAGAAGCAGAAGAGACTCAAAGACGCAGACTTTTTCAAAACCCAGTAATCAAAATCCGATCTTTGTCGACGACATTGAAGCAAAGATGAAGATTCTTGCTACTTGTCGTCGTTTGCTTCTAGAAGAAAGATTTTGCCTCTGGCTCTCACCACACATAACTTTCTCGTTCGTTTTGTAATTTGTAATTACCTGACGCATGAAAACGCTTTCTTTGCCTATAAAAGTCCAATGAAAGACTCACACTTGTTCTCTTTTCTTTTCTTTTCTTTTCTTTTTATTTAATTTAGATTGTTATTCCTCTCTGGGAAAGACGCGTCTAGAATGAAATGAAAAGCTCGAAAGAAGAAGAACTCTGTTTTTATTCCTCTCTGTGGACGCCACGTGTTCGTTTTGGAAATAAAGTGGGTCCCGCTGAGATATGGTTCAGCAAACTGAACAATACTACTGTACTTCGTTTTATAATGTTTTTTTTTTTAATTTGAAATGAAAATAAACGCTTGGTTGGTAGAGTAGGAGCAGTTGATGAACTGTCCTGAGAAAATTCTCCATGTTTCGTGAAATTTCGTGTAATTACTAATTAGGAGTGGACCATACTGAATTGTTATCACGTTGTACACGCCTCCACGACGCTTTGTGTTTTTGGTGGGACTTGGGTAATTAGTTTACCAAAATTATATAAAAAAGTGAAGATTTCATAGAATTTTCAATGAAATAAATTTATATAATAGCTTTTCATGTTTTTTCTTTTTTCTTTTTTCTTTTAAATATCTTTCATTATTAAATCCAGTAGAGAAAAACATATAAGCCCGCTGGACTTGAGTTTTTTTTTTGGGGGGCAGGATAACCAGCAAATGTTGTTGTCTTTCATGTTGTATTTGAGTGTCCCTTTAAAATATTTTGTGTCACATGTTAATCAGAAAAATCTTAATCTTTAATTTAGAATTTTATAGCATTCTGATTCTTATAATTGATCGGCATTTAATTAATTGATTCTTTTCATTCATGTTGCACTTCGCATTTGATAACATTAATCAATCTATGTATATTTCTTTTCTTACACATACATTAAAAAAAAAAATTCTCTGGATCTTTGTCCAGAGCCCTCAATCCCAAATAAAAACTTACCTACGTCGACTGAAAACACATAATTTACTCTTTTTCTAACTCTAAGGACACTTCGAGTTTTTACCGGGTCCTCCATAATAAAAATAGTTACCCCAAACCCGGTTTACTCCTCCTCTTATGTCATAACAATTCGGATGATCCGCAAGAACTCTAAGATTAGCTGTCGGAATAAGAGTATTGTCCCAATCTACCAACTCGAGATTCCTAAAGTAAGACGCTTTTCCAAAACCTTCACCAGCAAAATGTCCACTTCCCATTTGTGTCGACGTATGTGAACCACCAGGTTTTGTGTTCACGATCTCGCCACCGAACTGGACCATGTTCCCATGCTCCATCAGGTGTGTGAACAATGATACGGGCCAGTACCCGACTAGTGTCCCCGACCCGAATTGGAGCCACCAGTGCCCGTGTTTTGGGTCCTACACATTGGTTTTTGACGAAGTTGCGTTAGTAGGATAATTTCTATATGTAAAAGTTGGAGTGAGCTGTACTGTATGTGCAAAGCACTTGATGGATAAGCCATGTGCCTGGTTATAATCAAGAATAGTAGTAGTATCACTTAAGGGAGACATTAAATCTAACGCCAAAACAAGTTGAGTTCATAATTAATTGTTAGGAAACAAGTATTAAATAATTATGCCGTGCAATTATATATGAAATAGAGTAATATCAATATTACCAACGTATATGATGGTACTAAAATAGTTTAGATATATTGAAGGGGAGAACAATACCTTCCATATCAATAAACTTATATCGAATTGTCCACCTTTATACGATGAAACCGGAGAAATGGCAGCTCCGATCGCAATTCGATTGTTTGTCTGAATAAAACCGGAACACAATAGGTTATAGCATCCTGTTGCCTGGTACGCATCGGACTGCATAGAGATAAACTTAGCAGTTAAATATATATTGTAGTACCGGTACGTAAGAGCAAAAGGAGTTTTTGAAGTTGCATGAAAGCAATTTGTATACCGTCCAATAGGTGAAGAATCTTGGGTTAGTGTCTCCGTACAGCTCTGGGCTAACCTGTCCGACATAATCAAAATGCTAAGAATTTAGATCATTTTGTGAAAGCAAATATATGATACAGTATAATAAAGAATAATTAAATTATTATTGTCAAACTGGGGAGACTAGCACGTGCCTGCCAACCAGCTTCGATGGTATTAAGATCGTCGGCGAAAGAACCGGCGATAACCCAAATCTGAGACAAACTAAACTCATATTGGCTACTGACACGTGGCGTCCACACGTTTATACTTGCTTTTGCTCCGTAATATTGACTTCCCGATACGTATCCAACCGCATGCTACAATTTTATTTGTCACATTCGCTAAAATTAAATTGTTAATAATGTAAATCAAGAAAAAAAAAGAAACAGTATAATCGTCTTTTTCGATTCGAGCAAACATAATAATCTCTGACATGTTAAATTCTGTTAGTGGCATTGCAAAGATTTGCGAGAAAGGTAGTTCTTGGTATTATTATGTATCTATCTTTTAAAAGGTTAAATTAAGAAAAAGTATGTAAGCTCTGACTTTTTGATAATAGTAATCTAATAATGTACCTCGTGGCCGTTACTGCTCGAGTCCCTTCTTACACGCCTGATTTTGCGACCAAATCTACGGACAGAACTTGCTCTTAACATGTCTTGCTCCGTCGTTCTTCTGATCGGAATCGTTCCTTCCGGACAAGACTCGTCGGTCAAACTCCAAAGCTGAAAATCTTCATGGGATTCATTTTCTTGGCTATACCCTTTGGGCATCTCTGGTGGATCCTAAACATGTTTGCATATACTTTAGACTTTGAGAATGGAATAATTATGATAAGAATAAGAGATGCGATCGAGCTTAGTACCATTGGTCTTTGTCCTTGCAACATGGGATGATCAAAAGCAGGCTGGTGATGAGATGGAACACAATCTATTATATCTCCATCTGGGCTCTGAAACCATCCCAAAAATACTAACCTAGTCAGAACTATATATTCTGATGGTGTAGATTTAGAAGCATTTGTATATGACATATTTTTAAGAAAAAAAAATGGGAACTAGTTTGTATTAGAAATTTAAAAGATGTATGTCTTGAATATTTTTATTAAAAACACGTAATGTCTCTATAAACGAACACACGGCTCCGAACTTAATTAAGAAAGATATATATAGAGTTTGGGGTTTACCTGAATGGTCTTCACGGCGGGTTTATTGATCTTTTGGAGGTGTTCTCTGATAAGTTTCAGCTTCTGGATCTCATGTTGAGGCCGGAGAGTCACATTTTCGTCTGTGGCATTATGTAGAGAAGCAGAGGAGGAGAAGCAAGACGAGAGGAGGCAGAGTGTGAAAATGAAGGTGAAAATCAAGCTAGAAGACATTGTAACGGCTGAGGAATCTCCTCTTTTTCACCGTTTTGACTTTTCTGAAGAGTCTAAAAACACTTTGATTTTGTGTGTTGTTTGATGAAGGTAAAAGTAAAACATTTATTGCAAGCTTATTGTTGTTGTTCGTCTTCTTCATGTCACTGACACATCTTCCACCAACAAACCCATTAAAGACATAATGACTTCTCTAAGGAAAATACAGAGCCCCCAAAATCCAAGAGTTAATGAATCAACTCACTCCCCAAAGTATAAATGAAGTAGAAATATAATATACGAAACGAAATTGTGTGTTGATAAAGGGTTTGGGCATGTGGGTTTGCACATATGACATACTAAGGTGGTATTAATACTGGGTAGTGATGAAATCATGGAATTATATGTATAGTATTTATTAATTAGGGCTTGGGGCGACTTGTTTATTTGTTTTAGGATTAAATGTTTTAAAAAATGGGAGAGAAAATCTTTGATGCAGCTTTATCGTTATCTGAAAGCGGTATTTTTATAGTAAAGGCAAATAAAGATGAATAAACTTAGATTTGGTTTGAAATTCTTTAAAACAAAAAAAATATCAAGATCAAAAACTCTAAACCATGATTTTCTCAAAAATATTTGCTAAATTTTAGCATCTCTATAATATTATTTTAGAAGTCAGTATACTATGTGTCGCGTTCACGTTAACTCTCACAATAGTTTATTACATTATTAACCTTAATGAATTAATATTATTTTGTAATTGTCATTATCAAAAAAATTATTTTAGTTTTTATTAATATTTTTTTTCTTAAATAAAAAAGGATATCTAAAATTTTCAAAATATCTATAAACTATTTTTATTTTCGTTTTTAATATATATGTATATATATATATATAATCATATCAATATCATAAAGAAATTTAGTATCAAAAAGGCAATATCTTAAAATTAAAAATACCTAGCAATTTTTTTTATTTAAAACATGTAATTTGACAATAAGAAGTTTCCTTTTATATAAATTATCAATTTCATAAATCATTTTACTAATTGCCACTACTAATGTTATCTATTTATATTTTAATTTTTCTTAATATTTTCTTTTATAAAATCATATATCATAAAGGAATTTAGTATCAAAAATAATATCTTAAAAACCAAAATATAGTGATTTTTTATAGAGAAAAAGACCAAAATAGCACTAAATCAAGTTTTTGTTCCCAAACTAGCACTCAAGGCCAAAAGTCACAAAAATAGCACTCAAGGGGTAGGGTTTAGGGTTTAGAATTTAGGGTTTAGGGTTTAGAGTTTATGTTTTAGGGTTTAGAGTTGAGAAGTGAGGTTTTGGGGATAAGATTTCAAATTTTGAAAAATAAAAAAATTTAAATTTTTCAAAAGATAAAATGCTATTTTGGTCATTTTAGTTTTTGAGTGCTATTTTTGTTATATAAACTTAGAAAGGTGCTATTTTGGAGATTTGCCCTTTTTTATATTAAAAACATGTGATTTTTTTAAAGAAATTTCCTTTTATATAAATCTCACTTTCATGAAAGTTTCTTGATACTTTTTGTTTAATAATATTTTTCTATGATTGTTAGTAACATTATGTTAAATATTTTTCATTTAAAATATAATAACTCTTTTCATAAGTAAAAGTCAATTTAGTTACCAAATCAGTATTTACTTTAATACACTAAAGAAATTTTTTTCTCTTAGTTATAAATTTTATAAAATATTATTTATTTTTTGGATTATTATTCAATCTCCTATTTCAAACAAATTCTCTCACAATTTCATACAATTTTTCTTTTCATAATTACAGATTCTCAAGCCTAATACTATGTGAATGCTTCAATATCTGTAAAAATAAACAAGTAATTATCTCAAATCCAATTCCATTAGCAAATTGTTTTCTTATGAATGTGGTATTTAATAAAAGTAATTAAGTTACTATTAAGTTCTAAGACTCTAATGATCGACGTGTTTTAAAAAGATTTCAAAACCATTGTGTCAAAGAAAACCAAGTTTCCTTTGATCTCCATGTCGCCAAATTAATAATGGTACGTATTTGTTGTTCGATTTCTCTTAAATATACGAAAGGGACATTGTCCTTTGTCTCAATTACATAAATAATGAATTAGGAGAAGATATATAAATTCTCATAAATCTCAAGCAATTGAGCATAATGATTTGTAAAGCATGAATTTTCATGTGATTACAAACCAACGAGGATAAGTACGTGCAGTGCTTATATAGGCTCCAACATCCCAACTCCAAAGAGCACGTTCGTTAAATAATATTTAAACACACAAATTTATTATTCATTTTTTTTAAATTATCCACATTAGTTGGCTACTGGTGAGTATAGTATACTACTTGAGAATTTGTGAATTCAAAATTCACCATACAAATTGTGAATATACTCAAAAACAAAAAGATAGATATGTTTGGTGACTCGTGAGTATAGTATACTACTTGAGATCCACAACTCTATATATCTTAGATGCGTTGGGTCCGTCTCATCTTCTACGAAAGTTAATCGCTCATTTTACATTGACATTAAACAAACAACTAAAATCAAGTGGTTTCTTTATCTTAGTGGCCACTGGACCAATTTTTATTATGTAGATATCTAATTAGTCAACTTAAAATTTACAGTGTTAAGTATTGATCTTATATAATTTGGGTATCGTCTATGGTAAAGCGTGTACTAAGTGTGGAATGGAACTCGAGGTGTATTTGTTCGAATGATTTTGTCCAGTCTTTAAAATCGAGGGAATGATTGAGAGGAGCCAAAAGCATGCAAACATTGCTTCAGGGTTGCTATTTAATTAATAATCGCAAGACTAAGAAAAACATGATTAGTGTTTTTATGCGAGTGCAATGGAAAACCTTCACAATACTCACATTCATATACAAATCTTTCCACATTATATATAAAAATCTGTTTCACAAGTATATTCATATGTTTAAAATCATAAAGTATGACATTAGTTTCTTGGAATTCTTAATGCACCACTATATGATAGAAATTGGTAAAAATATTTCTAAATGCGTCACTACAAGTCTATAATAGATTTCAAGTGGCTGCACGTAGACACTATTCTAGTATTTGATTCTTCAAAGATACTATCTCATTTTAAGCTTTGTTCAAAAAAAAAAAGATATCTCATTTTTTATTATTTTTGTTTTAGCCAAACAAAAAATAGTTAAAATGATTACAAAGCAAAGTTTACTAGGCCTCGAATAAGGTTGACTTAATAACCTTTAAAACAATCAAATCCGAACTTCGGAGAGTGGACAATAGGAAAATTACTGTTCATAAAATGACTCCCTCCCCTATGGATATAAATATTTGATGTTTTGACTGTTTTACACATATTAAGATGTACTCACACATGTTTAGTTTTCCTAATAAAGTTTCACCATTCATATTTTTATATTTTATTTGATATTTTAGTTTTAAGAAAATGCACTAACTATACTTTAAAACATCAACTTTTCAAATACAATAACAAATTTAAAACATTAGTTATTCGTATACGGAGGGAGCACATATGAAGAAGATAAAAAAATATACGAAGAAGATAATATCATCCTCAGTTTCAAATCCTAAAAGAAGAATTATGGTAACATTTCAATAATTAATTGAAAGGGAGAGAGAAGAGAAAAGGCGAAGATAATTAAAGACGAATATTAAAGCTAACAAAAGGAGAATGGGAACAGTTTGATGTAAGAGCAATGATAGTGTCTCTAAAGCAGCCTCAGCTTTTTTCTATTTTATCTGGATCCATACCAGTTGGTACGTATTTAGATATCGTTAAGAGCATCTCCAAAAAAGAACTTTATTTTAAAGTTTCTAAAACTTTATATTAGAAGTTTAAAGGTGTTTTTCTCTAAAAGCAAAACTTCAAATTTAATTTCAAAACTATTTGTATTTTATAATATAGTTTTTATATTTGTCATAACTAATTTGAATTCACAAAAATTTTGTAAATAAGTAGCAAATATATAAACATATTACAAAAATATTAATTAATAAAATATTATATTAAAATATAAAATTTTAAACAAAATAACTTGATTAATATTAAACTTCAAGCAAAATACCATATTATTCTATAAAGTGATTTTCGTAATGCATATATGATATACTAGTGCATTTTGAAGTAAAAATGGCTCTTCTCATTTTAATTTGTAAAAAGATAAAAATTGTTGAAATCGGGTGATATTAACACTACAAAAAAATAGCCATATTGTTACGAATTTTTTTGTCACAATAAAGAATAATTCGTAACAATAAAAATATTGTGACCAGTTTGTGACGTTCTTAAAACGGTGACAATATGATCGTCAAAAATTTTGTTGGTAACAAAAGACGTCACTCCGTTTATGACGATATATATTGTAACTATTTCGTCACAGATAGCAACTATTTACTAAAGTAAGAAAAACGTTACAATTACCAACCACAATGAACATCACAAAATTGTCATATTACGTGACTGTCTACACGTCTTAATTTCGTCTCTAGTTACCACTAAAATAAAGTTTCAAACCGTCGCAAAAAAATAATTACTAATCCATCTTCATCGTGACTTTTCGTGGCCTTAAACTTTGTAATATTTTATTACTAAATAATTGTCACTAATTCATATTACTTTTTTATATTTCATGCTAATTTATCATCAAACTTCTGGCTTAACTAATTATTAATTTGTCATCTCAAAAGTTTCAACATTGATCACTATATTATTGATGATTTGTAGTTTAAATACATAGTAATGAAAACAATACCAAAATAAACTGATAACATAAATAATAAACAACAATAAAAGAATATTCTAATATGCGATCAGTTTCAGTTTAGCGATCTCCAGTTGTGACTCATGATAAAGGGCTTCTTGATTTTTAGCTTCGGTTGATTCTTGCACACGAAGCAAAAGGTACGACTGCTAACTTGTATTCTTTAAAGGTGACCACCTTGTAACTGGCTTCTTCTTCCATGATTTTATTACCAATGGCTCAGATCTGCTTCACCCCTGCTGTCTTTAAACTTAAGATCTACTCTCTATTGAACTCTCCTTAATGTCCTAGATACGCATACCACCACAGCGCCAGAAACGACTGGTGGTGACAACACCGTCAACACAAATCTCTCACGCTTTTCCATTTTTACGCTCTCGCTCTTCCTAAGGTGCCTCTGCGGCTTTTCTTTTGGAGGAAATATATACACTTTTCATTTAGGGTTTCTAGGCTAATGGGCTCTAAGCCTCTACTTATTAGTGTAAGGGTTCCGGCTTAAGATAGAGATACGGTGGATTCAGATTAAAGTATCTTTACTTTTTTTATATTACGATCCATCTTCAATAGAAATAGTTGATATTTTCTATTGTTTATCATTTTTACATATAAATATAATCTTCTATCTAATACAAACTATATATGTATTGTTTTTTTTCTCTAAACTGATTTACATAAATAATAAACTTTTAGTTTATACATAATTTAAAACTTATCATAAAGTGATATATAAAACATCCATATTTTCAATTAGTATGAGAAAAAGTACTTTTTGAAATCCTTCACGTTTATACATAGGGGCATATAAATCGACCATATAAACATTGCTAAATCAATTTCTAAATATTTCATGGATTTCTTACATCTTTGAGTAGAAGTTTATTACAAAAAAAATTCATCTACGATATGTACCAGTTAGAAACTATTATGTTGTTATTATACCGTCACAAAGTAAAACTAACTTTTCCATCACAAGTTCGTAATTAGTGTGACGAGACATACAGTCATAATATGGTAACAGATGTTAACCAATTGTTAATTTGTCACAATTTTGTCATTGATTGCGACAAAACTTAGATACCATTTGAATCATCACAATATTGTGTCGAAAAAGCTACTCATCTGTGACACAAAAATTTGGTCACCATAACGTATCTAAAATGTCATAAATATGTGACAAATATTTTTTGTATCAAAATTTAGTCACAATATAATCATTTTCTTGTAGTGTAATACTTATAAATACATTAGATTAGAACAAGAAAGTAACAGAGAAATATAAAATATTGCTAAAAGACTAACTTTTATCGATGATATTAATACTCGTGAATATATTCAATATGAACAAGAAAGAATTGTACGAAAAGACGTCATCAACAACAACAATAACAACAACCATCTTCAGTTACACAAAAAAAAAATTATACGATATTTGGAAATTTTGAAGGTTCCAGATCAAACTTACCTGATTATTAGTGTTGTTATAATATTTAAATTTGTGTAATAGTTATGTCTTCATGTAATTTTTTAAAAGTTTTTTGTTAAGTTTCTTTCGTATACTTTTGTTATCTAAATCTAGTTTTAAATATTTTAAATCTTATTTTTAAAGTTTTATTTAATTTCATGTGTAAACTTAAATTTTGTAAACAAAACTTAAAATATTTATGAGATATAATTTTTATAAGGATTACACAATAAACAAGAAAATATTTATGAATCATAAATGTGATGTTTAATTGTAAGGAACAAAATGCAAATAAAAATATAAAACTTCAATTTGAAGTTTTGAGTAGTGAAACTTCAAATATAGAGTTTCACTCCTCAAAACTTCAAATTTGAAGTTTAAAAGTTCCTTTTTGGAAAGCAAAAAACTTCATATTTGAAGTTATAGAGTGTCTTTTGGAGATGCTCTAAGGACTATTATGCAAGACTATTCTGCAAACAATTTAAAACAAAGTACGATTTGGCGTTGGGGTTATTAACTATGATATGATGACTCATTATTTACAAAAGCGGCGTGAAAGGATAGACGTTAATGTTTGAACCATGAATGCAGTATGTTAAGGGTACATCATCATGGATTTTCATTGTGTTTTGTCAAATATGATGTAGCCATGAAATTTTTTTTGGCCTGCACAGATTCTAATACACATACTAATTAAAAAGGTACACATTGAAAACGCGGTATCTATCATTTTAAGGGATTTGTTTTGGAAGTGTTACAAGAAAGGGAAACAAATCCGAGTGCATTTGTTTGAGCCACATTGTGCTAATTGTGATTTCTGACAAATGGTATTCTGTTTTTTCGTGCAAGCATCGGAGCATTAACTAGTTCCTTGTTTGAATACCAACCACAAACAAACCACATTGAGATAGATGGCATGTTATTGTTAATCTTCTTTGAATTACCACTATATTTTGTAGCTCATATCATAAGTATTCAATTTCAAATTCATCAAGTTGATATAACTAACAGTTAACTATTGAATATATCAAAGTTTCAAAAAAAAAACTATTGAATATAACTTTTCACTGCATTTTTAATCATCAGTTACTATTGTGTACGCTGTAACATGCGAGAATATGCAGTTCTGAAAAGAAAAAAAAGAATATGCAGTTCTTTATAGGAGGTTTCGATCTCGGATCCTATCGTTGTTATAAAAATATAATAAGAAAATGGTAAGGACACCGCGTCAGATTCAGAGGAGAAACGAGCCTGAAATTCGTGCACTCTTAAAGTAACACTACTCACAAAAACAAGAGACTTTTAAAGTTCTAGTTTAATGAGAATGTCAACGTTGTGTTAAGACTATCTCCAATGGTTTACTCTATTTTCTACCCTAAAATAGAGTAATTTTATAATAGAGTTTGAGTTTACTTTTTACTCTATTATAGAGTAAAAGATAGAATACTATTAAAACAATTTTACTCTAAATTCTATTTTAGAGTAAAAAATAAAGTGGAGTTTGAGATGTTCTAAATGAATGAATAGAGAGAAGAGCACAATAAAGGTCAAGTTTCCTTATTTGGAACAAACGGTGACCAAAATACCAAGCGTGGTCAAGATGGACCATTCAACCGCTTTATCATCTACGCCTAAAAATAGAAGTTCATGTAGTATCAGGTCTCATATTGAACATAAACATAACACAAAAGACTTTTCTTTTGTGGAGATTTCAGTTGTTGGAGAAGCTTCCATCGCTAGTCAAAAGTCATCAAAAACCTTCCAAATGCGCCGGGGGTTTGGCTCGTAAACTTAATCATTTTAATTATACTAGAAGCGGTGTCCCGCGCAAGCGCGGGGATGTTAGATATACTTGTGGTGTTGTAGTGTAAAATGTTGATGGTGTTGGAGTGCAAACGAGGAAGAGTGAAGAGATTTATAAGAAGAAGAAGAGTGAAGAGGTTTGAAAATTCATATTAGTTGAGACTTGTTCTGTGTAAAATTCTTATAAATGGAAATGTAAGTGTAGAGTGGGAGAGTAAAAGTGGTGGTATACGTATATACTGGATGTTTATAAACGAAATTATTGTAGCTCTTTTGGAATTGGATCATTGAGGCATATGTCAATATACATGCCTGTTTTTTGTAATTTTATTACTATGAATTGTAGAATGAGAGCTCCTTTTTTTTGGAGAGTTCCGTATGGGTTTCTTCATGGTGGTGTTTTTTAACGAGTCCGTGTGGATGTAGCTATGTTGATTAAATTTCTGAAGACAGATGTTGATTAACTTTGGTTATTTTATCATTTTTCTCAACTAATCCATGTTCGAAACATGTGCGTTCAAATATAATTTTGAGGACGTAATATTTTAGACAATGTTTCACATGTATATTATTTCTCAACGTTTCTTTGGGAGATGAATGAATATGCAAATGTGTTGCTGTAAAATAGGTTATCAACAATACCAAATATTTTGTCAACCCATTTTGATAATAATTAAAATCGTAAGTGTCTAAACAAAACAAAAGCCTTCAAATATGAAATTAAGCACAAGGTCTAAAAAATAGGAAATGCAGGAAACGGTAGGAAAATGTCTTAAATAGGATATGCAAAGCACGGGAGGAAAATGAACGAAACAAAAACAGTGCAGGGTTGACGTTGTTGCAGCTTTTTAACTTCACTCATGTGGGCGTTTACGGCCACTCTCCTTGACTCCACAAGCGGGTGGATTTGGTTCATTGCCTTCACCTGTAGCCTTAACGCTGGCAGATGCCGATGGTTCCCCACCTTCAACTTGAAGAAATTGATCTTCATTGGTCTTGAAAGTCTGCCAAACAGTTTAATTTATGTTATTCAGACATCAATTAGTTTTTAACATATTGTTAAAAATTAAATAGAATACCTTGGGGGTGATGTTGTCGAGGATCGGAAACAGTAAAAACATGGTGGCTTGGAGTAAAATTGAACGGTGTCACACGTATCTGGAAGACAAAATCTTTACCAGCTAGGTCTTTAAGACATTGTGGGAGTTCTACGTCGCCACCACCATTCATCTGCCATTAGCCAAGTTTAAGCAAATACGAAGCGTTTGTGACATTGGATGCCATTAGCAGATAGTGCGTTTGGAAATTACAAACCTCAGCTAGGGTCAGTCCAGCTGCATCTTGCTTTGTCAGTTTAAGCATTTCCCTGCCGAACACCACAAAAGTGGCATTATCATTCCCATCATCAACCAATAATTCCACTCGATACCTGAAAATAAAGTGACATTAGAGATGATAACGATTTAAAAAGATTTTTTAATCTTACACAACCGAAGGTAAATACTTACTTGATAACGCCAATTATGTTCGGATTAATACAACGGGTGCAACGCAGAGAAGTCCCAAATTTGTCAAGCTTTGTGCTGCAGCCAGTGCAGGAGACGAAAGACCACCCATTTTGTTGCATGACTTCAACAACCCGACCCTTGCAAATAAAATCAGCTTCATGTGTCTTTACCAAGGTAGTATATTAAAGACATAGTAATGCTTATCGAAAACCCAAACATATTTTATATTTACTTGGATCAACGGCTCGTTGAAGTCATGAACTTAATCTACTATTGGAAATGACACATGAAGCTGATTTGTCATAATTTAGTGTTTGCAAATCCATGTATCACAGAATTCAGCAATTAAAGAATGAAGATTTAAATCATCGGCTTTTTACGAAAAAACTGAACTAAGAAAAAACGCTTATCGTTACAATACCTTCTCATAAAGGAGTTGGAGGGTGATTCCCACGAATTCACCTTGCTTCTTGATGTTTTTGGAGTCCCAAAAACAGAGCAGACGACCAACTACAAACTGGGCAGATCTACTGAGGCGAAGATCATCAAAGGCTGAGTGCACGAGAACAAAGCCATCTTTAAAAATATTTCTTAGCTTTATAAAATGATAAACTGCAAGTGGTTGAGAGGATCAATCATGGTTAACCCGCTGATATATATAGATTTCAAGTGAAGGAAACGGAAAAGGCTACATCGTAAGTGAGTTTTTTGTGATTAATAAATATTTCCGGATTAAAAGAACGAAATTGAAGAAAAACATTGAACGATAGGGAAGAGATAACGACAAGGAAGGTAAAGAGATTGAGATGACAAACATGAGTTTTCCAGTTTATAAAAGCAGAAAACGGCGAGGTCAAGTTTTGTGAGGACGACAACAACGAAGCCCTAAGCGGAACGCATAGTTTTACTCATTTACAAAACCAAACGCGGTAGACACATATCAGACCGACCAAACTTCAATCCGATTCGGAAAAACTAAACCGGGCAAAATACACATCTACTCGACAAAACTAAACCGGACATTAAGTAGTCCCTACAGTCTTTATAAAGTGGACACGTAGACAACCTTAGGAGAGCCAAAAATGTTCCATTATATATAAGATTATTTCTCTCTATAGGCAACTAGAAAAAAATTAAATAGCAAAAAATGAGTTATAACTTTCTTCAAAAATTTGTTAAATGACAAGTGTTTTTTCACCTGCATCTCTTCCTCCAATTTATTTTTAAAAAAACTATAAAACTGAATAAAGTATGTACTATGGCTGTTGTTAAAATGGTTTTTCCTCTCCCAATTTTTTTACAGATTTATAGACTCTAATAGAAGGAGATAAAAGAGAAGAATATCACCTAACTAATATTATACACATGTACATGTGACTGAAACAGAAGTTGATATGTTTGAATTAGAACCCAGTGTCCAAACGTTTTCCATCTACATACACACAAGATCTCCCTCTCCCTTTTTCATCTTTCCTTCTATTTTTTTTTTCTTTCAGCTAATATGAAATTAATCAAATTGAATAAAAATACAAATAAATAAACCCGTATAATCAAATGATAAATATATCATTTATTTCCCCGAAATTCCCAGTTCTCCTTAATAAATCATAGTTTAACGAGTGTAGAAAGTGCCAAACAATTATCAGCCATTTTATACAAAACGCCTGCTGATTTATAGACGACGCTAACGCTAACCTCACCAGTTTCCTTCATTGCATCACTGCAAGTATCGTAGTCAGTCAACGCAGCGCTAAGGTTAATGTTGAGGCTAAAACCATCATTCCCCTGAATATTCTTAAGGGCCTTGTCCAAGTTGTCAAACGCGCTACCGAAGGTGGACAAACAAACCGCAACTCCTCCGTCGCCTTTCGGCTCTTTCTTGGCCATATCTTTGGCTTGCATGGTCCGCTTCATTAGCTCTTTTATGGCCATATCCGTCGCTGCGTTCACATTCGTTTGACCTTTAATGGTGCGTCTGCATAATTTTGGATAATCCGCCACAGTGCAGGGGTCACCGAGAGAAAGCTTCAACGCTTGGCTTGAGGCAACGAGAAGGAGGAAGGTCGTCCCGAGGAGGGTCATAAGGAGATTGATTGACATTGTGCGTGTGGTATAAACACGGAAACGTATATATATTGTATGAGTATATGTATATATATTTACGTTCTTGTGCTTATGCTTGAACACCGATTAGGTTTCATGAAGAGGAAGGACTTGAGTTTATATATGCGCATGCTAAAAAATGGTTATATTTAGTAAGATTTTGAGTGAATTGACACCGGTGAATTAGACAATAACAGGTCTATTTTGGTATGTTTGTTAGTTTAGGTATGGTTATGGTTATTGTTTTCTTGTTCTATTTAGGGTGAAAAATAAAGATTTGTTTTAGCATAAACGGAGCTTTTTTCTGTGAAACCGAGTTGAGTTTCATTTACATATACAGTGTTATATATCAGTTACAAATCACGTGGTAAATGATAAGATAAGAGATGGATCTTTCTGGATTATAGACGGCTAACAAACAAAGAATGTTACAAACAAGACTAATATGAAGAGTGAATTTTGTGCTAGGTTCTGGGACTTGAAGTGCCATCTCATGCTATTCGTTTATCTCACAGCGACCATGTTTTCCATGAAATATCGATAAACTCATAATGGCCAGCTTCTAAACAAGAGCCTCTAGCTTTTCTAACAATTCGATTTCGAACTTCCAATAATCCCTTCACGAATGGTAAAATAAGTTTCAGTAGAATTGAACATTTTGAAAACACAGCGTGATATATAAAATAAAGTGGCATATGGTATTTGAGTAGTGTCGGCCGCTGATTAACGGATCATGTTTGTTTTTGTTTCCAATTACACGGATTTGGTCAAATATAGTTACAGTTTAGTTACTGGGCTGAGATTGTCCGAATAATAATTATGAGAACCAACTTGAAATTTATCGGCCTAATAATAATAATTTGAGAGCCCAACTAATTTTAAACAAAAAATTTGGCGAGTGAATCATGCCAGCAAAAGTTTCCAAATCCTTAGAGCTTTGAAGAGACCAGAGTAGTTAGTTTATTATTGTTATTATTACTAGATTTTTTAACCGCGCTATGCGCGAATAAGATATTATATGTATTTTTCAATTCCAAAAAATAATCTCTTATATATATTAAAAGAAAAATATTATAACATTTTTTGTAACCACGTGTCATCACCACAATCATTTTTAGAATCTTTAGAAAAAAAAATATGTTGGTCCATCAAAATATATAATAAGCTTTTTATTAAACAAATCATAAATTGATTATTAATGTTCTTCATTGTTTCCTTAAATCAAAATAACGTAATTACCAAATGTGGCTAAAGTATATACGGCAATTAATAATTTTGAATAATAAATATTTGATAAAAATTAGTCTATTCTCTATCATTTTTCAAATTTTAACATATTAAAATATATTAAACAACCACAGTAACTATATAGTAAAAATTTAGATTTTTCTGTATATATAATATTTTGGATTTTTGAAAACAAATATAAATGATTAAAGTTGTCAAAAATCTCACAATTGAATTTTTCACGGTTTAATTTTTTTTGTTATAACAAGATATAAATGATTACAAAATTATATAATAAGAAGTCTCATTTAATAAATATTAATATATTAATATTGTTTAAAATAAATTATGTACCATACAAAAATACATATGAATTATAATTTCAAATATTGCTTTGATTTTTTTGATAAAAATTTTGAACAAATATTGACAACTTAATATTTAGTTTTAAAATTTTTCATAATTTTTTAAAAATTATAAATGACTAAAACTATTAAACATCCCACAAAAAAAATGTAATCTGTGATTCAAATTTTGTTACAAAAAATATAAATGATTATAAAATATTATTTAACAGATATCAATATTAAAAATTTACTATATATCTATGTTAATATAATTGAAACTTAATTTTATATCATATAAAATAGAAAAAGTGTTTGTTTGAATTAATAAAATTTATTTATGTGTTTGCACCATTTTAATCATATACGTAATATTTACTCAGTTTTTAGTTATCAATATATATGTATTATTCAATAATATGTAAAAAACATATAATAGATAAAATTAGTTTATATAATATTTATTCCGCGCAAGGTACATATCTTAATCTAGTGTATAATATTGTATTACATTACTTAAGGAATATAAAATAAGACTACATAACATAAATATATTTTAAATTTTTTTTGTGGAAATCATTATGTTGTTTGATTGTTGTACTTGATTCACATATTTGCATAGTTATTTGTGATGGATGAATAACTATATTTTCATTATCAGTAAATAATATATATTTATTATATAATATAAGAAAAATAAAATTATTTACTTTTAAAACAAACTTGTCTCATGTTGGGGACTCGGTTATAGACATATCATATTCGAATAAGACATTTTCGCAGTTCTCAATCTTCTTAACAGTCAAAAAACAAATCTGAATATCAAAACAATATCTCATACGATCTTTTGTGGAATAACTGCTCTAAAGAAATTGAATTTAGACATCAAAAAGGACTGGAAATGGATGTGCAGATGTGTTATCTAAGTCAGCTTTTCAAAATATTATTTTTAGTTCAAATATCATTTATGTCCATTTTATTTTTTTGTCCATCCTTTCTTAAACATCTTAAAATAAATGATGCTAATTAATAATAAACTTTTAGCTGGCAAAAAAAATCAAATTTGTCTAACTAATATATATGTATTTCTCAATTCTAAAAAAATAATGTACAATATTTTATTACATTATTTAAAGAATATAAAATAAGACTACCTAACATAAATATATTTTTTAAATTTTCTTTGTGGAAATCATTATGTTGTTTGATTGTTGTACTTGATTAATATATTTGCATAGATATTTGTGATAAATGAATAACTATATTTTTATTATCAGTAAATAATATATATTTATTATATAATATAAGAAAAATAAAATTATTTACTTTTTAAACAAAGTTGTCTCATGTTGGGGATTCAGTTATAGACATATAATATTCGAAGGAGACATTTTATTGTTATCAATCTTCTTAACAGTTAAGAAACAAATCTAAATATCAAAACAATATCTCATACGATCTCTCTGTGGAATAACTGCTTTGAAGAAATTGAATTTAAGCATCAAAAAGGATTGGAAATGATGTGCACATGTGTTATCTAAGTGAGTTTTACAAAGTAATACTATTCATAGTTCATATATCATTTAAGTCAATCCTTTCTTAAACATCTTGAAATAACTGATGCTAATTAATAATAAACTTTTGGCTGGCAAAAAAAAATCAAATTTGTCTAATTATCGCTAATATTTTATTAATATTGTCTAAAAAGCTTTCAATTGATATCATAGTTTAATTTTTATTAGTTTTTTTGTTAATTTTAGAGTTTTTTGTATATAAGATTTTTTTCCATATTAAGCTTATATTTCTTCACATAATATATATATATCATAAAAATTACCATCAAATCAGTTTTACTTATTTATTATTTTGTTTTTAATGAAAATACACTTTTTAAATAATTTAATTTAAAATAAAATTATATATTAATTTGTTGTATTCTAACAATTTGATTGATTTAATTAATTTGCTTTGGTGGATAACTTAAAAAGTTTTCATATGAATCGAAGAAAGCAAGCTTATATTGTTATATTATATTTATTTGTGTATATGGAATCTATATATAATGTTAGTGTAATAAAGAAAGAACATTATTTTTTGTAACTTCAAAAAGATACATTATTACAATTTAATTATTTAAAATTGAATAAAATGGTAATTAAATAAATCTAATTATTTTTTTATCTTGTTTAGTTGGATTCTCATGAAAAGAAATCGATAGGTTAAACAAATGTTTCAAAATTTGTTGTGTTATTGTTTTGTTTATAAATTACAAAATTTATTGAATTGATATATTTAATTATTGCACCCTTAAATAATATTTTATTAAGATATTAGAGAATTATGTTTTGAGTTGTTTTGTCAAAATTATACAAAAATTTATGATTTTTCATATTTGTCACGAAAATTTATATGTTAAACTTACTTTTACAAAATTCTTAACTTTGTCACGAAAAAAAATCTATGGTTTTTCATATTTGTCAATGTTTTCACATTTTCAAAAAATATATTAGCTTAGTCACTTATTTTTTTTTTTTACAAAACAAAGTATTGAAGTCTTGAAAATTGAATCCATATTATTATAAATGTACATAAAAGTTTGTGATTACATATTTAGTGATTCTTGTATGTGTCCAAGAAAGTTTTAATGGCTTAGTGGTATATGTCATATATTTATGTCAGACTAATTCGGGTTCGATCCTTTCCTTTGCATTGTTTTTTCATTTTTTACGAAAAATAAATAAAATAACATAACAACTTTGGACTCTCTGATTGGACAATTTTTTGTGCCTACGTCAACACTTTAAAAGGAACTTATATTCCCTTTTTTTAGTATAGTATAGATTATAAATATAACCCTTTTATTCACCGATAATAATAGTTACAAAGCATTGATGGGCTTGTCCCTTTGTCCTTTCCTACATGTGACCGAGTAAATAAACCATTCATGTACCCATTTTTTTTTCTTTTGTCGGCATAGCAAAGCAGAATTTTTACGAAGGAAACATGTCAATAACACCTCCATTTCTTTCTTTTTAATCCAACGTTAAATACCATAACTTTCATTCCTCGGTAAAGAATGATCCACTAGAGTCGTCCATCATCGCAAAAGGCATATTCTCTGACGGTTTCCAATGACGTTTTCTTTGGTTTATAAACCAATTGTTGATCTGTTTCTGGTCTAAACCCGTTGCATCAGCTAAAGCTATCTTATCCCCTTCCTGTACACATTCACATGATATTCTATCACCACCACTAATTAAATATATAATTGTAATTATGGTTAGTGTGTTTTTGGCTTACAGTAGGGTATGGCCACTTATAATGAACATTCCACCAATCAAGAAGAGCTTGTCTTGCTTCTTTTGGTAGCTTTCCTTTCTTTTTCTTCTTTGAAAACTCCAGCTTTAAAGAACTTATACGGCTCCCGAATTTACGCAGCAGTCTGTCCTTGAGATCACGATCTTCGCATATTTGTTTCCCGTCCTGTAATATCTCATCGCCTCCATTCAGTTCCTCGTCGGATGAAACTGCACCATCTTCTGCACATGCAAAATTGACAGTCAAATCAGTAGCTTTTATGCCGTTAGAATGAAGTGAAACATATATCACATGCACGTCGATATTAATGGTTAGAGAAAGTTAACAGAAAACAGAAGGAAAACCATGAACATGGAATCAAATAAATAATAACTCTATAGTTAGAGAGCTGGCTTGTCGGCTAAAACGGCTAAATGGCTCAATAAGAAGAGAGGGCAAAATTGGAAAAGAAGAGAGAATTTCGAGGGTGCACACGATTGTTGAGTGCAGCATTCAAAACAAAACCGCCGCAGTGAATAGTTACCTCCATTGTCATTGTGTCAGTAGAGAGGACTAATAGTCTTGTCTCCATGAGGACACATCCCCCACACTTGCCCTACTTTATCATCCAATTTAAAGACGACACGTGTAAATACTTAATACATGTTCTGTGAACCCCCTGAATTTACGCTTCACCTCACATTTATGTTCTTCTCTTCACACAACACCCCAACACCCAAACTTCATTTTCACTTTTTTTCTCACTCTCTCCCTTTTTAATAAGTTAGTAGAACATTTTATATTTACATGCCCCAACGACTACTGACCCACTTACCCAGGGAGCTTCCTGACATCAAACTCCACCCCAAAAGATGATTCAAGAAACATTACCTGATTTCATAATAGTTTTGACTGTGTGACAGAACAATTGCGTCCGAGAAAGCAACCGTAGTTACTACTGAATTAAAAGAGTTCACTTTCAGTCAGTCATGCACTAACAAAATAGTGAACTAACCTAATACTATTACATACACACAATATTAGAGAAATTATATATTAAAACAAGTAATCCTCAAAAGATGAGCATTCTGCTTGTAACCCTCAACTAAGATTAATATCCAAGTTTGCGCATAGAAAATAAGTAAAAGATTTAATAATTGAACTGAAACATTACAGTCCAAAAAACTTTTCCAAAGAAGGGTAAGGCATGCACTAGGTTATACCACATAACTAGTTGAAAGTAAACTGTAACATACCCTACGAAGTCATCTAATGAAATTACTATAGAGATATAACCCAAAAAGTCAAGAATTACACAGAGGACCGGTCATGTCATATTATATACACAATACTATCAGAGAGAAACCATTGAAAGCGAAGCCTTAAGGCTCATATTACATACACGTAACACATACATGTGGATGAGGTTAATAGTTAAATGACAGAAAGCTAGTTTGGAATTACATTATTACATTTTCAGCTATGCATTAACTGCTTGAAAAAATAGGGTTTGACCAAAGAAGGGGTAACATGCAAATAAGTAGACACGTGCAAGTAGCGTGCCTCAGAGAGACATAATACGACCCACCAAGGGAACAACGCAACCACAGGAAATGACGACCACTACTTACTATATGCAAAAGAGTTGAGAAAGATAGAGAAGCATAGTCACATTCTTATAGATGATTTGATTGGGGGTGTAGAGAACCCTATGTCTCCTTTTTCTACTTTAGTAAATTTTTAACCAAATCAAAAACAAAATCTTATGAAAGAAAGGTAAGGTGGGGTCAATGGTGGGAGATCACTAGCGGAATACACGGGAGTCCATGTGACTCTGAACCTTTAACTTTAAAGCTTATCATGCAGTATGCTCCTCTTTTCTGATCATTGCAATATTCTACTCTTCTATATCATATATGCAAAACATCTACGATGTTGCATGCAACATTAGTAATGATACCTATCCAAATATAAGAGAAATATACACTCCAATAAAGTCAATAGGACACCATCCTCTCCCATCAAGCTAAACCATCACTATATTAGCTATAAAAAAAGAATGTGAAACTTTGTTTCCGCTAGTCCAGAGACAACATGAACATATAGCCTAAAAGTTTGTACTAGTTGTGTAACCACACCAGCTCAAAATCGCTTAGTCCAAAAGCGGAGAAATAATAATCTAATTTAAATTAACTTCCGGGAACTGAGTGGTTGTATTACTAAACTAGATTAACATGAGAGAAACCAAACCAAATCTTTTTTATTAGTTTGTGAACCATTCAGGTGCCACAAAACGGGGTTTTTCAAGAAGAAAGAAAAAAGAAGGTTAAAGCTCACAACTAATTAAAAAAAAAAGAGAGATCAGATCGTCGAAAAGGCACGATGTACTTTGAACAATTTTAAAAATAATTAATCACCAACATTCGCCCACCATTGAAAACCTGCAGTGATCTATTTATCAACCTTTTCCAGATGATTCTCTACGCAATCTCTGATTAATTAATAAAAATACGTTGAAATGTTAAGTATCAGCAGCTTTTTCCACAATAAACAATAAAACCCAAGTACAAGTTAAGTTGCATTAGAGATCTACCACATAAGGAAAACCCTGCAAAGCTGGAAAAGTCCACCGCTTGATTTCTTTACAGCTAGTTCGTTCAGGTGAAGTTTCAAACTAAGTTTTCTGATTAAAAAAAAAGATATCTAATACACTATCAGTAATTCCATTAATGGATCAGTTAATTTGTTAATGGCCACAAAAACGTATTCTGCCATAACTAAGAACCGCAAAACACATCAAGCAAACGCACAACAAAAATGCACTTTTCTAAAGCGTTTCATTCGTATATTAACATAAACCTAAAACCCATTGAACTGAGCAACTTAGTCACATGTTAGTAGTATAAGTCCAACAAGACGCCAAACCCACGACATGCAGATAAGACCAGACACTTGGCAATGTCACCACTTCCGATGATAAACAAAAATCTACATGGCGTTTTTGGAATTTGAACTTGACAGAGTCAATGGTATATCAAGGAGTTTCTTGAGAACAAACAATAAAAGAAAAATACTCCCTCCGTTTTTTAATATAAGTCGTTTTAGAGAATTTTTTTTGTTTCAAATTATATGTCGTTTTCGGTTTTCTATATAAAATTTATTAATAATTAATGTTGTATGACCAATGGTAATATATCTTCTATTTTTCTATTGGTTGAATTGTGGTTAGGTAAATAACTAATGATGTTTTTGTTTAGAAAATATAAAAAATTAATGATTTTCTTAATATACGTGCATAGCTGTAAAACGACTTATATAAAAAAACGGAGGGAGTAACAAATAACAAATAAGAGAGAGAAGGAGAGCGATAGGAGAAACTCTTTTAGCAAGTGTCAAACATTTAAGAAGATTGGTAAATATCTCTATACTAGGTTAAGAGTGTGAGGAATAAATATTATATATATATATATATTATTTTTAAATATTATATATTTTTTACATATTATGAAATAATAAATATATATTGAATAATTAAAAATTTAGTAACTATTACCTATATAATTAAATTAGTATGAATACTTAAATAAATTTTATTTATCCATAGAAACACTTTTTTCTATTTTATATGTTATAAAATTAAGTTTAAATGATATTAACATAGATATATTGTACATTTTTAATATTGACATATGTTAAAGAATATTTTATACTCATATTAATTTTTATCATTTGTATTTCTTTATAAAAAAAATTTTAAGTCAATGATAACAATAAAAATTTATGGGATGTTTAAAAGTTTTAGTAATTTATAATTTTAAAAACATTCAATGCAAAGTTTAAAAGCTAAATTTAAGTTGTCAATAATTGTTTAAAATGTTTATCAATAAATTTCAAATCAAATTCGAAATTAAAATACTTATGTATTTTATATGATATATATTATTTATTTTTAAAAAATCTTAATATGCATATATATAATATTTATTAAATGAGACTTCCTACTTATGTAATTTCGTAATTATTTGTATCTTGTTATAACATAAAGTTTAAACCATGGATCAAAAAAATTTTAGTGTGAGATTTTTAACAACTTTAGTCATTTATATTCGTTTTATTAAAATTCAAAATATAACATATACGAAAAAATCTAATTTTTTATTGTATAGTTAATGTGGTTGTTTAATTTATTTTAAAATGAATAAAAAATGATAGAGAATAGACTAATTTTTATCAAATCTTTATTATTAAAAATCATTAATTGTCATATACACTTTAATCACATTAGTTAATTCTGTGATTTTTATTTAAGGAAACAACGAAGAACATTTATGATTAATTTTAGTTAGTTTAATAAAAAACTTATTATATATTTATATGGACCAACATATTTTTCTAAAGATTCTAAAAATGATTATGGTGATGACATGTGGCTACAAAAATATATTGTAATGTTTCTCTTTTAATATATTGGAGATTATTATTTGAGAAGTAATTTTGTTTATTCGATAAATCATTAGTCCAATTAATAATGTTACAAAAAGTTATTTAAATATATATGGTACGAGTTTAGAATAAATCATTAGTCCAATCAATATTATTATTAAAAAATAAATATAAATAAATATAAATATATATATATTTTTTGCCATAAAATTTAACATATTTATCTATCTATATTATTATTTGAGAAGTGATTTTTTTACAAATGGTTAAAATCGTTGTTACCATTAATAAATAATTATATTTTAATTAATTAATCAGTATATATAATATTTATCATATCAATCGGTTATAAAAATACTATTTTGTTTTAAAATCTTAATATTGGTTATTTTAACAATGAAATTCATTACGATGATAACTTCGAGTACTCAATTTATAAGAATTTAAAATCAGGATTATTTCCACAAGTTGTCCGTTTATAACCCTGATCACATGATCACGTTACTCGGATTGACTAACAAATACACAATGTCTTTTGCAACGAGACTACTGTAAATGATTATTATAAATTTAATCGTATACTACCTTAATAAATAATTGAGTGCATTAAATATATAACTAACCATAAATCCATTATAACAATATAATTATTATTACCTAAATTCATAAATAAAAAAATTACGAAATAGTAAAACAAATCTGTAAAATAAATTTATGAAATAGTAAAATAAATGTGCTGGTTTTATCTGCATGTTTTAAAGAGAATATTTATGATAAAATAAATGTGCTGGTTTTAAAGAGAATATTACCTATTAGTTTTGTGTTTTCAAATTATTTTTTTGTTGTTTTATTCATGTTGCTGGTTTTAAAGAGAATATTTGCCTTCTTACTTTACTTCATTGAGTGAGATTATTAATATGTAGTTACATTCTTATGGTTTTTTAGATTCCAATGATGTTTAAATGATACAAAAAGAAGAACAAAAAATTAGAGAAAATGATTCAAACATAAATTAATAATGTATAAACTAATAAATATACAAAAGATATATAAAAAAATTTAGTGAAAATATATCAAATTAGTTTTTAATCCAACAAAAAATAAAAATATTCATACAATACATTTAAACCAAAATAGTAAATAATATATAAACGACAAAATAAAAATTAACTAAAATTATTAAAGCATGAAAACCTAGGATAAACTATTAAATAACATAAAAATACATTGAAAAATAATAAATATAATATAAGTAGAGGCTAAGAAAATACAAAGGTAATGTTATTCAATTTATTGTTTTTGTTTTTTTATCTCATGATTTTAAAAATCTAAATTGTTGATAATATATATGTTTATTTACTTTTGTTATTTATTGATATTTTATGAATTGTGACTGTTTATAATGATTTTAATACCACTCGAATTCAGTTCAATCGCAAGTATAATAAGTATTTTATTACAAATCGAAGGTTTTTAATTTTTTATTACTATAAAAATATTTTAATTTAAATCTACATCGCAAAAAATATGAAATAAAAATATAATCTAAAACATTGATGACCAATATGAATATTAAAGTTATATAATTCAGAATATTAATTTAAAATATATCAAATTTAATAATTTGAAATTTATATATAAATAAATATCAAAAGTAAAATTTATTAAGTGTATATTAGTCCGCACAAAAAGCTAACCATCATCTAGTATATATATACTCGTGTTGAGAAACCTAAGGAGTCTCTCAACCAATGCGAATGGCCTAAAGTTCTCCAGTCCAGTGTATTCATTAAAAATAGTAGGAGTTTGTGTGGTGTGTTTTAAAAAAAAAAAAGTTGGAGTTTGTGTGGTAAATGTTTTTCCTTCTGAAGACAAATAAATATGGTGAAAACATTGTTATCCTTATACTCAGGGCCTACTTCTACTAATTCAAAAGTTATTTGTGACTGTGAGTGATCATAAAAAAGTGTTTTTATTGCTAATAAAATAGTTGGTTATCCAGTAAGAGAAAAATACAGTAAACAAAGTTTTAATCATAATCTAAACGAGAGGTTAAGCAAAATAAGATCGTGAAAATCAACAAAAAAATATTGGTAACTAAAAGGTCATGACTAGGTTTTCTGTCGATGGGTTTTCACGGGAAAAGCAACTAGTTGGAAAAAAATATACCAAAATTTCAGTACGCAACAAGACTCTGAAACGTCAAAATCAGAATCTCTACCGCAAAAGTTTAAGATCATTTTTCTTTCTGACATGGAAAGAAAAGAAAAAAGGGTATGAAGTTTTAAAAATGTATGATTTCAACAAAGATGAACAAGAAATAAAAGAGTTAGGAAAGCCCACCTCATGGCTACACATTAAATTAAAACTGAGATAATTGCCTCCAATGCAATTAGACACTAAACCACGAACTAAGAAGCAGTCCAAAGACACAAACACACAAAACATAAAGGAAAGTGGCGGTGGAGATAAAAGATGTGACTCAGCTACTCAAAAATCTCCTACAAAACTTAGGGTTTTATTTTATTTTCTATTTTGTACTCTCACTGGAAGACCTAGGGTTCTTGAAATCATTAAGCTCCCAATCATATGAATCAAAATTATGGAAACCAATTATATATCCTTCTTGGTTAGTGAGGTAAATTAGTGTAACGAGTATATCCCGGAAAGCAGTATAAATCTCACACAAAACAGAAACATCACTGAGAGATAATTAACCAAATAAAAAAACTGAACCAGAGAGACATACCCGAAAGTCCTCTGTCAGACTCAACACCAGTGCATAGGTTCCGAAGCTGCATCTCGATTTTGTTCAAGAAGGTCGTAGCCTCATCAAACGGCCTTGCGAGATCCGACTTGTATTTCACCAATATATCGCAATACGTTTCCTGGAATCACACCAACCCATAGATTTATCTAAGTAAAAAAACAAATCCAAAAAAAAAATTCGAGAGGGAGTGTGAGAGAGATAGAGACCATGAATTCATCAAGCTCAGGATCAGCTCCGAAGGAAGAAGACAACGGGACAACGTTTTGCTTATGCACATGGCTCTCCCGTTGAATCTCCTCCAGTAGACACGCTATCTCCGGCGGCGCTCCGACCTGCTTACAGTTATAAAAAAATAAAGAATATTATTACCAAACATATAGTTTTTGTTTCTCCTTTGTCTTAACCATAAAATTATAAGAAAACAATTGATAACGATAAAAACAGTTTTGAATCCTCTCAATCTTAAACGTGATTTTTTTTCTCGATGAAAGAAAGAAGCAGCCTAGAATTCTGAAGTGATGCATTCAAGAACGATGAAGATGCTCAAAGTTCTTGAAGAGGTAATAAAACTACAAAAGTCATCCTTATGAGCACAAAAAAAAATCAAAAGACAAAACATACAGAACGCAAAATCGAATGAACAGTGAACTAGCGAGCAATAAAAATCACCTTCTGGCAATCGATGTAAGCCTGGAGTAACCGAGGATACAAAGGATGACAAGCGATCTTCCCCTTGATGACACCGAGAGAGACTTTATCATCGTTTCTTGGAATCTCAGGAGCGATCGACGCAGCCTCAGACGACAAAGCGGAGGCGGCTGCTGATAGTAGTTCGTCGGATCCGAATACATCAGAGACACGATTGTCTCCAGCGGAGGAGCAAAGCAAGGTTTGGTAATCAGAAGGAAACATGAGATTATCAGGAGACATCATAAGCACCGCCTTATCTGAGTAATCACCGTCGGTTGGATGAAAACCGTACATTCCATCCATCGCCGGTACGAACTAACGTCTTCTTTCGAGGTTCTTTTCTCTGTAGAACAACGAAATAATCGATGAAGAACTGTATGAAACCTTTGGTTTAGCAAAACTTTGCGATTTTAGTACAATAATATATCGATGGTAGTGTTGTTTCTGTGTAGGGAAGAGAGAGAGAAAGAGGGTGAAGGATTGGAGGCAGGGATCATAGTTTCTTTTGGCAAAAACAAATAAACAAATAAACAAATAAATAAAAGGTAATGAAAAAATAATGAAACTGTAAATTACGAGAAAGGACAATAAGCAGCTAGCTATAGGGCTCAAGCTTGAGGCTTCTTCATCTATAGCTTGAGAGCTGAGATAAGGCCTTCCCAACTTATCTGTTAATTTTTGTACATAAGGTTACGAATTGTGCCATGCCATCATTTGCACCATGAGGAAATTTGAACATGTTTTGGTTTTCAATTGAAAGTGAGAATGTTGATACTCCCTTCGTTCCTAAATGTAAAACGTTGTAACTTTTAAGTAAAACACGGTTATTAAAAAAATTTATTTTTATTTAAAATATATTATTAAAATTATAAAATTAAAAACAACTAAACCAATTACAAAATATAACTATTAAATTTGATTGGTTATACAATTTTTGATAAAGTTAAAATTATCTCGAAATATGAAAACATCTTACATATTAGAACATCAAAATTCTTCTAAACATATTATATTTAAACACGGATGAAATATTTTTAGCTATTTGTCAACGGTTAGAAAAAAGTCAACATAAACAGTATAAGCCAAATCAATTGATACGTTGTAATGATTTAGTATGTGGTTAAGTCTTGGTTTAATTGTAAAATCTGGATTTATGAGCCATATGGCCATATATGTAAAGATGATTTTAAAAATTTGTTTTTGTATAAGCCAAATCAATTGATATGTTGTAATGATTTAGTATGTGGTTAAGTCTTGGTTTAATTGTAAAATCTGGATTTATGAGCCATATGGCCATATATGTAAAGATGATTTTAAAAATTTGTTTTTCTGAATTATATATGTATTTTTATTTGTCCATCACTTTTTATCAAGAAATATTAGAAGGAGATGAAAAAATTTTACATATAATTATCAACAGTAATTTTAGAACGGGAGAAAGTAAATGTGAGGACATTTATCTAGACCAGAAAAATTGATCCGAATCAAAACGAAAACAATATTTGACTTGTGTTTGGATCCTATCAATTATCCGAGCATACCATATATTCTTAGAAGCAAAATATTAAAATGAACCGAACAAAACCAAAAATCAAATGAATATCTAAATTATATAATATACATATTTATAATATTAATTATATTTACTTTTAAAATAATAAAATAATTTTAAAATGTTTATTATAAACCGAAATACAAAAATAAATTACCAAGATAATTTTTATCCGAAATATTTAAACTATATGAATTATTCGACTTTTTTCCAAACCACCCCCCCCCCAAAAAAAAATCTGATATTAATTAAAAACCTTAATTTTAACAGAACCTGAATGCATATTAGCCGGTTTCCAATTTTTCCACTCGAACCGAACCGAAAACTGAAATAATTCAACCAAACCGAATTTTCTAAACACATGAATGGATCTTCAACCTCTAAAATTGAAAACCCAAATTAACTCAACTGAAACCAAACCAAAAACTGAATACTCAGGACTAGTAGAGAAAATATGATGCACATTGAATATATTGTTATAATTTAAGAATTAGTAAAAGATCTTTTATTTTTTTCATATTTTCAAAAATATACCGTCTGTTGAACATTATAGAACACACATGGCAAAAGAATAGACTTAGTAATCCATTCAGAGTGGCAATCGAAACGTTTTTTTAACATCAACATAAATAGACTCAATCAAATTATGTTAACCAAAAAAGGCATTGTGTGTCCATATTGATAAAATAGGACGATTGACTTCGTCAACCATATAAAAAAGTATCAATCCTTGTATTCTGAGTCTTAGAGCAACATTATCAATGGCAACTCTTAGCAAATATCTTAGAATTTTTAATTACTATTTTTAGTCTAAGAAGTTTTCTAAGATACTTAAGTAAAATACAACATTATCAATGGAACTTTTCAAAGGTTCTTAGATATAAAAAATGCAAGGGCTCCAGTTTGGTATCTGTCAAAAGTTTCCAAACACCCAATTTCAAATTATTTACCAACACGTTAGGGATCAAGATAATGGTGGCAAAAATCACAAGAACAGCTAGCCGTTGTCTTGATCCATCTTGGTTGAACAAATAGATAACAGCAGCAAGCTTGAGTATTAGCAATATGTCAAGCTGAAACGCAATCTCAAATCTCCGTACCACCACTTGCCTTTGACCTGCATGTTGTTGCTGCTGCTACTGAACTTGACCACCTTGCGCTTGGTCCTCTCCCCCAGCCTCAGTCTCTTTGCTTGGTCTAGTCCTAAACCATCAACCCAAAAGAAGATAAAAACCATCAACCCAAAAGAAGATTCATCATCAAGCCTACAGCTTTCTACCACAAAGTCATCTCAAAAGCAACTCCACCAGTGATTTGAACCTAAATACGATTCTTCTCCATTACACTACTCAAGAGTAAGTAAGGAAGGGGAAGTACAATACAAAGCCTACACCTTTCTAGCACTAAGTCATCTCAAAAGCAATATCACCAGTGATTTGAGCCTAAAGGATCAACTTTACACAGTTTTTCCTAGTTAAAACAATTCAACTAACAAATACGATTCTTCTCCATTACACTAGTCAAAGAGTATCTAATGGAAAGTACACTTACATGGGAACATGGTAAGTGAGAGGAATGAGATAGTTTAAAGGAAGACCAGCCACATGTACAAGAACCGCATAAACACCAGCTCCACGGTTCGTCTGTTCATCGTACTGCCCAGGATTCGACCCGGGAACAAGACCCGGATACAAACCCGGATACTATGGAGAAACACCATGATCCGGATCCTGATCAAAATTGAATCATTGAGTCAATTCAAGATCAAACCCTTGAATGATCTGAGAGAAAGGTGGAAGCTTTACTGTTCATTCATCACTTATCCAAATCAAAATACACGAACCTGAGGCTTGATCTCAGCATCTTCGGGTTTCTTGTCAGAGGAAGGTTGCTGTGACGTTGAAGAAGACGCCTTCTGCGGATCTTCTCGCGTCTCCCTCAGCATCGTGCTCTTTGTCTCCGCCACGGGCTTCGCCGGATTTTGCTCACCCAATCGCCTGCTGCCACATAGCACTTAAGGACCAAGCTGAAAACTTCTTAGTTAAGATCCGTTTGTATTCTTTTTAAGTGTTTTTGATTTAATTTTCGCCCCAAAAACACTAAGATATGGGTCTAAGAAGTGCTGATAATGTTGCTCTTAGGAACATATTTTAGCTGAAAAGTAGCAAAACTTCTTGCAGGTGTTGAAATTCTTCATCCAGTATTGCAAACGAAGGTTATTCCTCTAGTTTCGAAACTAATTTTACTAACTAAGAACAATCTGTTGCAAAGGTAACATTGAATTGTCGAAGGTTACCCATACACACCATTGTCCAAATTAAGGCTTCCATTTCCGCGTTTAGTGGTGAAAAAAGAGGTTATAATATTTTTTTGTCTCCATCAAACCATCGTAACCTTTGAAGCTATTATACCAACTTTGTCTTGGAAATATTATCTATTTTTCTACGAAGCATCATTAAAACACCATTTATCAATCCTATGTGGTGTACTTCGGGATTCTTCATCTCCAAGAGGTTGTCGAAATGTTAGAGTCATTATTTGTACTTTGTAAAAGAGACTAAACCAATATCCCACAAGATAAAGTGAAAAATAAGATATTTTCATAGAGATTTTGACTTTTTGTTGATGATAAAATTACCAGATAAATTCAGACCCTTGGAAACCACAACGAAATGTGCATAGGATATGGATATGAACATAAACTGTAAAACTTCAGTATCGAAACCTAAATAGGAACTTTGTATTCGTTATTTCATATAGCTTAAATATATCATTAATGGTTATTTGATTTTTTTATATTTCAAAATGAAATAAATTTAAAATATAGTTGAATTGTGCTTTAGTTTTTTTCTTCCTTCAAAAAATAATATTCTGAGTATGTTCTTTTTAATATTTATTATTAAATTTTAATGGTACTTTTATTTTTAGAACTTAAAAATATAACCCAATTATAATTTTATTTTCCATAAATATTAATTATATATCTTAGAAAATTATTAATAATTTCACTAATATTATTGATTCAATGTATATTGTATTAAAAACTAATTCTGTATATAACACAAATATTTGAACTTTAGATATAAAAATATTATATAAAAATTAATGATCAGTTGTAAATAGAAAAATCTAGCACTAAAATGAAGTTGTAAATAGTATTTTCTTAAATTTAATGCAATACTATTTATAAACTTTTTTTACCGAAGTACTTTTGAAAAATATTTTTATTTTATCTTTTAAAAATGTGGAACCACGCGAGATAGTCTAAACTCAAATGATGTAAAATATGGATGAGTGGTTGATACCAAGTTACAAACTATTGTTGTAAAAAAAAAAGTTACCAACTATGCATCATTTGGATATGAATGTTGATATGCTTTAGCTAGAGAGGATAGAGATAAATGTAGATTGCACCACCTCCAATGTAGGATGTTTCTTTGTACGGAAAATCGGGTCTCGAGAAGCGTATGTTCATTCCTAGACAAGAGTAAGACCCTATGGATAATTGTTCGGTTGTTCCTCTTTTGTTGTAATTAGATTTAAATTAGCATCTACGTCGTACACATTTAGAATAGTTAATTCTGAGTAAAGCAAGCTTGTGGATAAAACCAAGATAAAATAAACGAGGGTCTAGCCGTCTAGGCATAGGAGCTGCAAAATCAGTGGTCTTAGCAGATTTGAAATCTTTTGGGCTCATATTCTGATGTATATTGCTAGACACGTTATGGTTAGACACTGGATGTGATTTATGATCCATGCCAAGTGATGATGTTACATACATAATTTTTTTGAATCTACATAACGTCAATTTCAATAAAACACCAAAATTTCAGATGTAATTTTATCTCTAATGAGACAGGAAAAATGACACAATCCTACGTGTTATGTAAATAGTGCTACACAAAATTTCATATCATACTATTTACCATATTAAATATTAATAAATAATACATTTATTACTTATTATTTAATTATAGAGAGAATTGTACTATTAGTTAGTTTTAAGTTCAAGTAGATATTAAATTTCTATTTTATTTATATTTTAATAAATAATATAAATAAATGAATATTATCAATTGTATAAAATTTTAATTTCAACTAACATTTTATATAAAATTAATTAATTAATATACAAATTAAATAAAGAAAAATATCATTTAAAATGAACACTGAAAACATAAAATCACTAAAATTTAAAAAATAAACATAAAACCTAAATATAAAAATATAATTAGTCAATAACAAATAGTTAAAGTACTAAAATTATTAACACTTAAAAATAATATATATTATTATTGTTATTTAAAATTGGGTGTTATGATTATAGATAAAACATAGTTAAACATCAAAACAAATTTGGTGTCATTTCAACACCAAATTTTGTGGTATAGTTGGAATGTTCCTTAATGACTTAGTTAATGACAATGAACCAATTTATTAACTAGACATAATCAATTCAGTATGTTTCCTGGTTTTGTTATTGTATACCCTCTGTTCCTTAATATTACATATTCTAGAAAAAATATTTGTTTTAAAAAGATCTATTTTTTACATTTTCAAGACATATTTTATTAATTAATTGTAAATTTCAAAAAACTTAATTGCACATATTGAATTTTTATTGGCTTAAAATTACGGAACAAAGATAAACATAAAAAAATATGCAAATTTAATGTGTTTTATTAATATGTGTGAAAAAACTAGAATATGTAACATTAAGAAACAAAGGGAGTATTAAGTTCAAATTGGTCATAATTTGAAGAGATAATATCTAGAAGAAGAACACTTTAACAAAAGGAGAATAAAAACGAGGAGCAGTTACAATATTTCGAATGGACCATTCTTTTAGTTTTGTCGACAGCTTTAGAAGTCTATCTTATAGTTTCTCTTTAGGAAGGTGGCATCTTCTGTTATACTACTTTTGATATAAAACTTGTTTATGTTTTTTTTTTCTCTCTCTCTCTTTTAAAGACAAGAGAAAGTCATTTTCACTTTAAGGTAATTATAAATTATTGCAATTAGTAACCAGCTTAACCAACTAAAGGTTCTCGGGTTCTGAGAAAAAGAGAGAGAAAGTAGATCTGTTTGGCTCCGGCGTACGGCCGGCGCGTGATCGTGCGTGCCGGCGCCGGAGCCCTTCTTCTTCCGTTTAAATGTTCATGTTTGCTTCTCCTTCGTCTCCTCTCACCTTCCGCCTTGTTTGAGCTCTGTTTCAGTCTTCACGCTTCGGTGTGGCTCGGCTATGGAGTAAAGACGCGGTCGTGGAGAGAGAGCCTCGTGGAGGAAGTCAGTTCGTCAGACTAGATTAGAATCCGGGTGGTGGGGGCTCCTACAGCTCCATCGACGCCGGCCTTTCTCCGGGAGATCGAGGCTCACACAGCTCTATCGCTGCCGGTTGTGTCGCTGGGAAGGGGAGGCTAATACAGCTCTACCGTCGTCGGCTTTGGTCTCCGAAGTGTGGAGGCTTTCAAAGCTCTACGCTGTCGGTTTTTTTTTGTTGGTTATTTGGGTTGGATTGAAGGAGATCTCGTGAGATGATGAAGATGACGTTTTCAAGAGAAGAAAGCAAAGTCTGTAGGCTCGGGTTTCATTCCCGAGTGGGTGATTGGGAGATCTGGATGAGCTCTCGGTGTGTCCGATTGATGCTCTCTGTAGAAGGATCTCCGGTGGTGAAATTTGGTGTTGCCCCCAGTTCCGATGTGGCGCCGTCTTGATTTCGGCATATCTGTCGGTGGCGTCATGTGGTTTGGGTTTCGGTCTTGTCGTTTGGTGATCATATGGGCCTTAGGCCATTATTGTATTTCTTTCGGAATTTTGGTTTGGGCCTTCGAACTTCTGTAAGGTTAACGGGCTTTTGCCCTTCTAAATTAATGCATCTTGACGGAAAAAAAAAAACCAGCTTAACCAACCTTTGTTTTTTCATATTAAAACTAACTTGATGAAATAACGATGTTTCTTAGGCTGTCTTAGTTATCATGTAATTTTTATCAAATCTTAAATGTGGATTACTATGTTTTTAAATAGTTGTTAGGTCGAGTTTGTAGAAATAAACTATTAAACTTATGAAATTAGTATGCGTTGGAAACGTAATATACCTTACAAGGAAGGAAGGAATGAACGTAATTGCGATTTTAGTAATGTCCGAATATCTATATGATGGACCACTTGGATGCTACATGTTGAGTTTTGTGCTATCGGAAGTAAATGCAATGTTTTCTTAGAACTCTTATGATTGGTTGTTCGCGTAGCTAGGTTTCTCCTATTTATTTCATCGTTATAGCTGGGCTTAGTGATGTAGATTCTTTTTTTACTGAAGATTCTTCTCATTTTCTGTACCTATCTCCCTACCTATTCATATATAATTCGAATAGTTCTATCACCAAATAATGCAACGCGAAATATACACATAGATTTTTTTTAAATTCGTTTGTGCAGATCTGTTTTTTTTTTCCAAATTCTTATTTTTATTGATCAAATGGGCCTAGCCCACCGCCGAAATCCGAGTACACCAAAGTACAAACCAAAAAGCCCACAGAACTAACGGGCAACTAAAAACGGCCGAAGCCCAAATAATGAAAATGGCCCAAGACCCAAACATCTACGTCGGAGCTTGACCTAAACGCGCGTCAAAAAGGCATGGGCTTTAACACGTGTAAGA
Organism: Brassica rapa; assembly: GCF_000309985.2. NCBI lineage: Eukaryota > Viridiplantae > Streptophyta > Magnoliopsida > Brassicales > Brassicaceae > Brassica > Brassica rapa. The sequence goes on along the minus strand of NC_024803.2, from coordinate 31,085,652 downwards.
ATCTGGCTCATTCGCCCGCCACGCGTCGTCCGCCTCGACTTGAACGCCCCATCCTCGCACAGCCACCGACACTTACCACCGTCACCACGTTTCGCCGGAGCTCTGAGACTACAGAGCCTCCGTGAGACCATCGCTCTTCTACGCCGCCTTGTCTTCCCGCCGGAGAGTTCAATCGTTTGAACGAGATCTCTTCCGCCTATGAATCACCGGAAATCCTAGACAAGCAAAACGAGAGCCACCGCTATCCTCCTCTTCTACATCGTTACCGTCACCAGAGAGCTTCATCTTCTTGAGATTTCATCCGCTACGACCCACGAGCCCAAATCTGACCCACGAAACACATCAAACTTCATAACCTCGATCCAGTCACCACAACCCAAAAGACATGGAGTTCCACGACGGCAGCGCGGAGCTTTGTAAGCCTCCACTCTCCGTGACTAAAAGCCGACGAAGAAGGAACTGACTGAACCTCCTCTTCTCGAAAGCTAGAGTGGCGTCGGTGAAACTGAGAAAGCCTCCACCACCCCCCCCCCCCCCCCCCCCCCCCCATAAGGACCGGCGATGATGGATCTAGGGTAGCCTCCATCTCCCGGATAATACCGACTGAACATGCAAGCCGCTCCATCTTCACCGAGAGCCTTCAAACGACCGTGCCGTTACTTCATAGTCGAGCCACCTATGATGGAGAGTCTCGGCATCAGAGCTCCGACAAGGCAATCGTTGACGGGACTGTGAAGACGAAGCGGAGAGGACCAGAGACCATGAAGAAAAAAGTGCTCCGGCGACGGCACGGACATTCACGCGCCGACCGTACGCCGGAGTAGATCTGACTTCTCTCTCTTCTCCAAATATAGAGATACAAATTATGCAGCTAAAAGTCATAAAATATATAATATTGGTGTTTCATGTGTGATCCTTCAAACTATCTCTAATGGTTTACTATATTTTTCCTCTAAAATAAAAATAATTTTGTAATAAAGTTGGATGTTACTTCAATAGTATTATATTTTAGACTGAAAAATATAGTGATGAACAAAGAAAAAACAAATTATTCTATATATAGAATAAACCTATTTTTTACTCTATTATATAGTAAAAATAGAATAATGTTGAAATATTTTTATTTTAAATTTTATTCTATAGCTAAAAATATAGTGGGATTAAAGATGATCGTAAAACTAAGTAAGGAAATTTACAACTGTGTCAGCCAATTACTGGCTTAGGAAAAAACCTCAATGTTTTGTAGATACTGTGATATCTAACTTCCTTTTTTAATTGGATGCGATATCTCCTTTTATTAGTACTAGTAAAAAATTTGCCACCCAAAAAATACTAGTCGAAAATAAATTTCCCTGTTTTTTTTGTCGGGAAATAAATTTCTCTGTTATATTTTTGGATTAGCTTGATGCTTATTGTTCATGTGTCAAGCATTTTCCAGGTTTCTCCATATATGTAGTTATTATAGTTTTGGCTCATTTTCTATGGATGGTAATAATTTATAGAATATATCGTGCAATTAAACGTAACTCTATGACATTCTAACTGGTGTTACCCATTACACACAGTTGGTTAATCAAAAACGAGTTCCGTAGTTAATAATTTATCTTTATAAGCTCTACTGGATCGTGAAGTGTTCATCATTTTAAACTAGTGTTATTGTGCTGTTTTATTAATTTTTGCTGGTAATAAATTACTAAGAACAACCTTATCGATAAAAAACTAATAGTATTTCTTTGAAAAGTCATATTAATACTATAATTATCTAAGTAGATTTTAATTTTTAATATTATCTGAATCAATCACTAAATGAGATGTGTTTTCATTTTGAGAACATCAGATTATATTAGAAATTCAAACTTAGTCTGAGACTAGATCCAAACCAAAGAGTTTGTTACACAGACAAAATTTTGCAGAGGCATTAGCATACCGTTAAATATTCTGAGAATGATACCAAACTGAAAAGAAAGAAAAAAACGATAGATGATTTGATGTTCGATAACACTCCAAAAAGTTCCACCGATCTTTGATTTGTAGAGATGAATTCAAGTGAAATGTGTTAAATAAAGTTTTAGACCGTATCTAAATATTTTTTTAAAAAAATTTAAACTCTTCCCCACTCTCTCTCATGCTTTTATACAAAATAAATTTATTTATTAGAAATCCTTTGAGAACCTAAGTGATATAGCTGCTCTAATATTTGAGTTAGCTTATTCAGACACATTCTCTGAACATATAACCGATCACTTTATATAAGGTTTCCCTTAATAATGATTCGTAGAACTGAGAAAAGCCAGTAAAAATAGGAAAACCTATTTTCTAAGCTAACCATACCACACAATCAATCCAAAAAGAATCTGCAAATTTACTAGCTCTGAATATTACTGATGCGCTCAGCAGTAGTTTTTACTTTGAATATATAAAGAAAATCCACAAATTTTGTTATTTAAACCATATCTAATAGCTTTATTGTTATTTTTACTAAAAAAACCACATTTATGATTTCTCTTGAATATTTTCTTTCAATGAATCAAACATCAACAAAAATAAATAACATGATTTAAAAATGAGAAATTACATAAGAAAAAAAATCAAAATTAAAAAAAGATTTTGAGTAGTCTTCACGCGCTAAAAATATTTTCTCTGGATTTCTTTTCGGCGTTTTCGTTTCAGAGGTCACCGTCCGTGAAGAGGCGTCTCTTCTAGTTATTGTGTTTATCGTAACAGTTTTTCATTGACGGTGGTTTACAATCCGGCGGAGACGCATCTCTTCTTTTCCTAGATCCGGAATAGTCTATGTTGCGGTGTACCACGAAGTGAGCTCCGGCTCTGGTGGCTCGTTGGACTCAACAGTAGGCGCTATGTACTTGAGGACGTGCGGAGGCTCGCTAAAGTTCGCTAGTTAGCTCATCGGGGCCAGAGTTTTTACTCCGACGTTTTGGGAGGGTTTCAGCGAAAGCAGTTCTTACGGTAAAATGGTGGTTTCTTCAGTGGGGTGGCCTTTTGAAGCTTGGATTTACTCTTGGAAGGTTGATTTTGTATATGTGCGTTGAATCTAGGTTACGAGAGACGACGAAGCGACATCGGATGCGCCGAAGATGGAGAGCAGAGTCGGACTTGGTGAATCTGACGTCGTGGCCGCGAGACATTTCTGGGAGTAACCCCAAATTTGAAGTTTCACTGTAAATAGATCTAGTTGCTGGTTCTGGACACGCCGGCGACGAGAAGTTTCAGAAATGTCGGATCTGACAGGTGGCTCGGTCCACCAAAGATAGAAGCTATGTGCTTCAAGTCTTCTTCCCCACACTTGTTTCTTCCTCTGTAGTGTCTGTTCATGCCAATGCCTTTTTTGAGGATTTTTAATTATTATTAAAAAAAATCAAAATTCACAAATTAATCAAATTTTTATTCTCTTTTCTCTTTTCTATTTCTATCTCTCTCTATCCTCTTTCTTAATAACTAATTTTAATTATTTTTTGGTTATTTCACAAATCAATACTATTAAAAGGGAAGGAGTCTAAAAAAATCTACCTATAAAAGTTGTTTGGACCATTTCATATAACTCATTATTTTTTGGTCTTACCTTAAATTTATACTAACAATGTTGCCATATATTTCTCTAACAATAATTTAGTCAATTCTTTTATTTATTTAAATCTCACTCCTAAATCCTAATCATTACTATTATTATATTTATCATTTTGATTTTTACTCGTAAAAGCATTGAAACTAATGTTTTATATTATCATTTTTATCATATAATATATGATTTAAAGCAAGATAAATTACAAGACATATATGTGTACATTCTAACTTCCTCTTTCGTTTATAATAAAGTAATCATATCATATATAAATTTTCCCACTAAAATCTCATATCATATACTAAACTTTCAACCGTCTATAGTTTGATAATATTTTCATATTTAAAAATGATTTTTCTGAATATTCATGTTACCTTCACAAAAATGAAGAAATTCATTGGTTCTATTAAAACTAACCCGACTTCACGATATCAGTATTGATTATTCAAGATTTTAAAAATTATTTGTTTAAATATTATACTTTTATATACTTTCACTTAAAACGAATCAATACTATTAAAAGGAAAAGAGTTTTAAAAAATCTAATATAAAATGTTGTTGGAGTTATGTATAACTATTTATTATTTTTCTGATAATACATTAATCATTCTAATCATACAATATTTTAAATATTTTTAACAGATCTTAATATTATTTCTTATGATACTTTTACTCAGAAAAATATTTCATCAACCATGTTTTTGTACAATAACGTTAAAAATCTATATCAAAAAGTTATTGGACCTGATATGGACGTAATGAGTCCACATCTGTTCAGGTATTTAAGATCCTAAAAGAATTCAAAATATATAAAAAATCTGAAAATATCTGAAACACGAAAAGTATTTGAAACTACAAACAAATACCAAAAAAATTCAAATACCTAAAAATTTAAAATCTCATTCAAAATCTAACACGATGAACTGAAAAATACCCAAAATTTTATCCAAATACCCAATTTTTTTTTTAATTTGAAAAATTTACCTGAAATCAAAACTCTAATCATAAACCAAAAACTTAAAAAAATATCTATAATACCGGAAACATATTCGTAATATCCAAATATACCTAATAAACACATATTTATGATCGGGTCTAGGGTAGGACCCGAACTCAAACAAAGACCTGCGGATAAAAAAAACATAATAGGTTATCTTTTCTCGACATGAACTAACCTATAATTTTGAGTCGGTTTGGTTTGTTTTTTTGATCCGGATATAATTCTCATGTCGAAAAAAACTTACGTAAAAGTGTACAAATAAAATCTCAAATAAACTAATTTGTAGATTATATAGCTGTTAAAAATTATGTTTTTCGATATAATAAAACTTTGTATTATAATATAATCCAACAACCCCGCGCTTTCCAAGCGCGGATCAAAATCTAGTAATCCTTTTAAAATCACCCAGTGACCAGCTATATATTATGATGGGGTGCGTTGCTTTATATTTTCCAAAGACTTATTCTTGGGTTCACCCCCTAGGATGAACCTCTAGGTACACCCACCAATAGAATTGTGTTATTTCATATTCGAAATCTTTTAAAAAAAGAAACAAAATATTTTCTCAAGATATAAGTTATATTATATTTTTAAAATAAAAAGGTAAAAATAAATAAATTAAGAAAAGTAGTAATCAAAAAATATATTTTTAACGTTCTCAGAAAAATACTAAACCCTAAATCCTAATCCCTAATTCCTAAACCCTAAATCATAAACCTTTGGGTAAACCATAAATCGTTGGATAAATCCTAAACTCCAAATCAAAAACACTAAACACTCAATGGTTTAGGGTTTAGAGTTTTAGGATTTAGTGTTTTTGATTTAGAGTATGAATTATTCAAGGGCTTATAGTTTGCCCAAGGGTTTATAGGGTTTATGATTTAGGGTTTAGGGATTAGGATTTAGGGTTTAGTGTTTTGCTGACGACGATAAATTTTTTTTTTAAATTCGCTTTCTCTAACTACTATTTTTTTAAATTTTTTAACCTTTTTATTTAAAAAACATAATATATTTTGACAATATTTTGTTTCCTTTTCTAAAAGATATCGAATTTGAAATAATGAAATTCTATTGGTTGGTGAACCTCTAGATTCACCCTAGGGGGTGAACCCAAGAATGACTCTTTTCCAAAAGTATAAGATGTGCTAAAGGGTCTTTCCGTTGATGGACAGGTTGATTGACACATCCATTTTCGGGCCAGGTTGTTCTAAAATTATCTGACACAAAGCTATGGTTCCGTATGAATCCATATAAAAACAAACATTGCTTTGGTCCCTCCATCTCACTCCCTTGTATCTCCACCGTTGTTCCTGACCAACATTTATTGATATTCTGGATTACTAATTTAATCAATACACGAAGCTTGAACAGCTTGTTCTGTCCCGTAAGATTTGAATTGATAGTTATATCTGGTCATAGCAATAACTTTAGGCTTAGAGCATGATTATTAGTTAGAAACCACGTCAGTTTCTAAAAGAAAAAAAATTAATATTTCATCTGTTTCTTATTACTTGATGTTTTACTACAATACATAAATATTAAGAAAAAATATTTTTTATCAAAAGCATCATTAAATTATATTCACTCCGTTTCAATATAGATGATGTTTTAGAAGGTTTGTTTTGTTTCAATTTACATGAAGTTTTGAGATTTTAAGAAAGTTTTGAAATTTTAAGGTTAACTTTAACTTTATTGGAAACTGTTCAACCAATTAGATTTTGCAGTCTTTTTTATAATTGGTTAACCAAATTTAAAATTATATTTTTTAAATATTTTTCTAGAGAAATGTAATTTTCTTAATCTTTGTGCACTATTACAAAACATCAAGTATTATGAAACAGAGGGAGTAATATAAAATTAGTTTATTTAATTATAAATAAAAATAAAAATAATCCAGTTGGTTATACAGTTTTTTGATAAAGTTAAAGTTACATAGATTTGTGTAAACTTCATCTATTATAAACAATAAAAAAAAATTAAACCTGTTGTTAGAAGTTTTACAGTGAGAGTTTTTGTATACTCTATTTCCTAATTTAACTAATTTTTCTTTTTCTTAAAAAATAAATACTCTCTCTAGATACTATTAATGAAGATGTTCTTATAAGAGAGCAACTCCATTAGTCATTTTTGTTAGGGTATCTAAGGATTATAAAATTAAAAAATATAGATAAATAAGAGAGAGTAACAACTGGTTCGTTGCAAGAATCTTTGTTCGGACATTTTAAAACTTCTGTTTCCATCTGGCTTCGTGTTAATGGTCATTTGGTTTTATTAATTAAAAAAAATTATTTTAATTTTTTGAAACCTTATGGGGAGTTCTAACCAATAAGGATGCGCTTATATATAGCCTAATATAAGAGTGTTTACATAAAATGAAGGAGGTAATTCCCTATTCAGTTTTTTGGAAGCATAAATATTCTAATATAATGGAAAATAAAGTACTCAACAAATTTAAATGTGAACATACCTGTGCTTGGAAGCGAACAAGGTACTAATCCAAATTTAAGATGGACCTAAGAACGTATGGATAAAAAAACCTGATTATCGCAGCTAATATTTCGGTCTTTGATGTTCCTAATCAAGTCCTCTATTTACGCACCATCGGTCCATCACCTCTTGATGGACGTAGGCCAAATTTTGTTTTATATTAAAATAAAATTTCCATTTTCAACCAAATATAAAACATCAAGTCATCAACCTTGGCCAATCCAAATGCACTGCGTGCGTCTGGCAAAACAATTGTATACTGCAAACATTTTTATTGTTATTAATTAGGTTATTAGTGATTTAAACCTCCAACTATTTTCAAATCGGATAAAAAACTTTTAATTAATTAATGCGATATGTTTTAAAACTATATGGGGGAATATCTAATGAAATGCAGCTTAAATAGCACGAACCATATACTTATGTATGCTTACTATGGATATGCACAATTGGTTATTGTGATTATATTCTCTTTTGGGGTCAGATTTTTATAATTTATTCAGTCAGTCTGGTCTAGCTAGTAAACTCGGAATTGATTTTTTGTTTATATATCATATATTTAATACAAACATAAGATCTGCAGTTATCATCTAAGATGCAAAATATCATTACATATCTAGTTCTGATTCTAAAGTTATCATGTTATTCAAATGATGAGTAGCATACAAACTAATGATTTAATATCTATGAAATATCAACAGGAAATCAAATAATATATTGTTATAACAAGAGTTTTTTAATTTGCTAAATAATAGTAAATACTATTCATGAAATGGAACAAAGGTTTGATTACAACATTGTTGAACCAGAGTAGCTTAAAAAGTTATTATGGTTTTAGAAGCCGCAATTCTTTTCAAAAAAACTCCTAAGAAACCAAAGAATTAACGTCTAAGACAACCACAAATGGTGATCTTGAGGCTAATTATAACAAGAGTTAGATTGATCAGCAACCACTCATAAACCACTCATAAGATAACACTCTTCAAGCTATCAAGTTTAGTGAAATGTTTTTGAAGAGAACCGGTCTAAATCTGAATCATTATATATATAAATGAAGATTCAAGAGGAGATCTTCTTTTAAAATAATGTGAAAGCAAAAAGGTGCCTTTCATTATATACTAATAAAAATGCATCACCACCACTGCGGTCGGGAGAATATATGCGTTCCATATTTTTAGTCCATACTATTACTCTCATAACCGAGTTTCCTTATTTTCTATATAACCAACAAGAAACAATTCTTCAGTCAAAAACAAAACCAGTAACAATTCTATTAGAGTTTATTTTATTGTATAGGAAACTTGCACGTGCGTGTTTGTGTATACAGTATAAACCGAAATTTTTGGTGATGTAGTGGGAGTGCATTTGACACATAAAGAAGAGAAACATCATCGTCATCATATCATATGATGCAGCAAAGTGTTAATTGGTTGTTGAGCTAATATTCTCTTTTGTTGGAAGTGGTCCTTAGTTTTGTGTCTGTGGTCCATCAGACGATTTACAAACTGTCTTTAAATTTGTTTCCTAATCTTAAAATGTCTCCAAAGTTAACTAATTAAGGTTTCGATCTAACAGAAACGAGAAAAGCTGGCTTTGAATATTTCTTCCATGTTACTTCTTTCCTTGTGGTCCTTCATATCATGTTTCTTTTGTTGTTTTCTCTATTCTTAGGCTTACCAAAATGAAACAGAGATGAGAAAGCATAAAAGATAGAAAAGAACAAACTCTCCGGTACTTCATGTGGGCCTGACACGGATTATACTTTCAACCCGGTGATTCCATTAATTGGGCATTTTTCTTTTTGAAAAAGGCTTCATTGCGCATGTCATATAATAAATATTAGGTTAAGATCCGCATATTATTTTATGTATTATATATTTTTTATATATTATAAAATAATAAGCATATATTGAATAACATATATAATTAAACTGGTGTGAATATATAAATAAATTTTATTAACCCAAACAATAATTGTTTTCTATTTAATATGATATATAATTACATTTAAATAATATCAACATATATAGTATATTTTTAATATAAATATTTCTAAATTATGGATCACAAAATTTGAATGTGAGACTTTTAACAGTTTTAATAATTTATAATCGTTATAAGAAATTCAAAATATAACATAAGAAAAAATCTAAGTTTTTATAATATGGTTATTTAATTTATTTTAATAGTTTAAAATTAAACAAATATGATAGAAGATACACTAATTTTTATTAAATCTTTATTATTCAAAATAATTAATTGTCATATATATTTTAGCCATATTAGGTAATTTCGTAATTTTTATTTAAAGAAATAATAAAAAAACTTAATAATGTATTCATGGTTAGTTTAAGAGATAAAAATCTTATTATATAGATGGACCAACATATTTTTCTAAGTGTTCTAAGGATAAATGATAGTGATGACACGTGGTTACAAAAAAAATGTTGCAATGCTTCTCAATTAATATATAAGTGATAAGAAATTTGGAGTCGTTAAGCAAAGAAAAAAGTATACAGAAGATGATGTCAAAAAATTAATTATAGTAATTTGAAAACCATTTTGTGACAGAAAAAAAAACAAATTTAGGGCTAATTTTGTTTGGATTCTTAAAACATTTTGGACAAAAATATATAATCCTTCAGACAAAAACTAATCAAGTTTAGTTACATAAACACATACTCTTTTAATGCATAACTTTTTTATTAACTATGGATGTTAATTAGGAACAATATTTTAATTTATTCACAAACACTATAAATGTATGTATTCTTACGGATTATAGTTTTTATGTTTGATTAATTAAAACCTTTGATTTAAATGCTTTTTGAAGACTTTTGAAAAATATATAAATTGTTGATCTATTACTATTAAACCAATTTATTATCAAATGGTTAAAATTTATATTAATATATTTAACTTATTAAGGCAAAAAAGATATGTATATAATCAAATATAATTTTTTAAAAATAATTCAATTCTACTATTTCTGTTTTAGTTTAATTGATGTTTAAATAAAATGTTGTTATAAAATAAGTGATGTTCCCACCATTTTTGATAAATTTTAATATCGTTTAACATTTTTGATTACTTAGATAATACTACATTTTATTAGTTAAATTAATTTTATTTAGTGGTATTTTATATAGTCAAGATATTTTTATAAAAATTAATATTTTAATGTGTACACTAATTATAAACATCAACTAAAATGAACAAAGAGAGTACTTAATTTTTATATGATTTGGGTTGTATAGCAAGTCCTGTTAAACGTGGCCTAACTGTGATCGTTTGTTGTGAGCTGTCCCGCTGGCCGCTATGCAAAGTCAAATATTATTTAATTTTCCTGGAATAAAAGTTAGGTTTTTCTGATTTACTTCATGATTTGTTGACCAAAAAGCTGGGAACATCTTCTTGTATGTTGCATGGAAACTCGGTTGAAGGTACATTTCACGTTTTAGAAATGTATTGGAATCGAAATCTCTCGGAAACTCACGGAAACGCATTAGAAACTCGTTTTTTAAAAATCTCAGTTTAGAAACTTAGTGGAAACTTGCGTTTCTATTTTGAAAACTCGCATTTCTGTTTTGGAAACTTCCGTTTATGTTTTGGAAACGCTTGAACTTTCCAATTGGTTATGATTTGCTATTATGATTTTTATTTTAGATAAATTATTTAATATTTAAGTACTGAATTTTTGTTATTTTAAAAATTTTATATGATTTTGATGTTTAATGATGACTTTTTCGTATGATTAAATAGAATAGCTATTTATTTATTTGTATTCTATGATATACTTAACATAATAAAAATGAATGCAAATACATATATTTATAAATATATATATATATTTATTTATATATATTTATAGACCTTTCTAAAACGTTTTCAAAATAAAAAAAAATCAAAAATCACGTTTTCACGTTTCGAAACGTTTTGTTTTCGCGTCTCCGTTTCCGTTTCTAAGCAACCTAGATCTTCTTAATATACAAATAATTACACAATTAAATAAGTATAGGTCAAACTCGAAAGTAAATGAAACCGCGCCATGTTTATCAATGTTGATTTGTCAGTATTTTATACAGTTGCGTTGATGAAAACTAATTAGATAGCCAAATAATTTTCCAAATATAACCTATTAGACTATTATCATTTATAGGAATATCATGAATAAATGCTTTTTTTTCAAAAATAGAGACGAATGGAATAAGAGAAATTATGGAATAAAAAATAGAATTCTATTCCACTCATTCCATCTAATTCATGAACATTTTTAATCACAAATGTTTTATAACTACATTTTATTTGCTTCCATACATTCCATAAAAGAAATCAATGAAATAAGATTTGTTTTTTTTGTTCCATCCAAATGGTAAAAAAAAATTGGAACCTACAGAAATAAATCATTTCATACTATTTTACTCCAAAAAATTGTAATCCCTTACACCCTTGGTGTCCTCTTTTGATCTCACCCCTCAAGTAAATTCTCTAACAAAGTGGCGACCGGCAAGTGCTCTATTTTTTTTACTTATCAAGACCACCATATTATTTTGGAGTAAGGGGTAAACTCGCTCCCCTATTCTTTCCAAATTCGATTTCCACTTGGAACAACTTAGTGGTCGATCGTGCTCAAGGCTCACCCTTGTGATTGGGCTTTGACCCAAAGTTTATTTGGTAGACTGCTTAGTGGTCGGTCGTGCTCACCCTTGATATTAATTGGACTTGTCTGTGATTTCAGCTGGTTGTACTTTTTTCTTGCAAGACAAGTTGTACCTATTGCATCCTCTCCAATATGGGCCGAGGCAGGATGAAGATTACAAGTGTTTGCAATCAAACTCAAGCTTACAAAAGGCTCCTCGAGAAAAATTGCTATATTATCTTCATTTATTAACCAAGCTTTCGTTGTCGTGATTATTGTGGTTGACTGGTTGTACATATTAGCCAAGCATCATACCTTCTTCATCAATTCCAAGAATGACTGGAGTAATATACAAATATATTTGACTTGACACATTTGGTTTGTGCGTTGTGCCAAGAATTTTTGTTTTTGTTTTCACATTCTTTTTGGTGTTTAAGAGTGTCAAGAAATATAGATGTGCTGGTATGTACGTGACACATGTGCCCGTATATATGCATTTTTTTCTTTTTAATCATTTTTATTGGTGAACTATTTCTTATCATATCAAAAAAAGGAAAACATATTCCTTTTTCCATTTTCGACAAAGATATCATTCTTTTTCTTATCTGAACGAAATGTGTTTTATTTGGAGATTAAATTCGAGAAAAAGTATAGTTTCAAAACATTCGAGTGAACATGATGCTGTTTTTTTTTGGGGGGTCAAATGTTGTCTTTCATCTTTTCTACAAGCAAAAATCAATTAATTAAGTTTGCAGGGACCGAGGAAGATAATGATTTATTATCTAATTTAAATTGAATTATGCGGATATTTGTCTCATTCACTCTCCACTGTCGAGGCTTACAACTATTTATTTTAATGGTTCACTCTATTTTTCACCGTAAAATAAAATAAATTTATAATAGAGTTGAATTATATTTCAATAATATTTTATTTTAGAATGAAAAATATAATAATGAACAATTTTTTTTTTACTTTACATATAAAGTAAATTCATTTTTATTCTATTATAAAGTAAAAAATAAAATATCATTAGAACCATTTCACTCTAAATTATATTTTAGATTGGAAGATAGAATAGAATTTGAAAATGCTCTAAAAATAATTAACCTAATAAACATTGGTACGCGTTACAAGTTATTCATTATCTTTCAAAGAATCTGTTGAATGTTTATAACATATTATCTTAAGTATTTTTTTTAAACAACATATATTTTAAGTTAGATATTTATTTCCACATGCTACTAAATTTGAATTGGTTGTGTTCAAAATGAAACAAAAATCCGATGATAAATTATTTTAAAAACGTTTATTAAAAAATCAAAATAAATTAAAAGTGTTCAAACTGAAAAATTATGAACTCAAAAAGAACATAGTACAAATGTGAAAACTTTGATTTTATGCCGATTTTATGTGTTTATAAATGTCTCTTTTTGGCAAAGTATTTCTTAATTATAATCAAATACGATGATTTTTTTTTCTAGCGGAGTTAACTCCTTTTGACTGCCTCTTCTTTAACTGAGCCGAATTCAGTTTACACTGTGGATTTTGTCAAGAAATATAATTCATTTCCAACACATGCTTGTTATCAACACTTCATGTAATTTTCTAGAGTCGAAATACAAATGTCGTTTTGGGCATGTTACATTCCGATTTTTGGTATACAATGAAATATTTATACAAAAATAATTAGTTTATCTATGTTATCAAATTGCACATATTTTCAATTACTTATATTATATGTAATAACTAGAGAGCTAAGAGGAATAAGCAGGATTAGTAATAAAATGATATGTCGCAAACCATGCGACATAAGATAAACACACAAAAATTGCAATATTAATAAATAAATCTTTAAAATTTCTAAAAGATTAATGTGTTGACAATCATTCAGATAATATGACCTACAAGCGTAGTGAGCACTGAGCAGGCGAAGACTCACTTAGAAAGTGGTCAATGCATTAAGGTATCTTCAACCTCACTCAATTTTTTACTCTAAAATGAAGTAAAATGAAAAATGAAGTAAAAAAACATTCCAACAGTACTCCATAAATGGAATCATCTATTTTTTATTCGTTCATTACTCCATTATGGATTAAGGTTTGAGCATTTTAATTCAATATTTCATTTTACTTAATTTTTGCAAGAGAAAATAAAATTTTATGTTGGAGTTACTCTTTATACCCATTTGCTCTTTTGTTACCATTTATCTAAATATTTGTTCAATACAATAATGAGATACATATTAATCAACCTGGTTTTGCATACCAGTTATAATGGTTGGATAAATATATATATATATATATATATATATATATTTTTTTTTTTTACATCAAAAAGTATTTACAGATTCATGTAGACTCTGTAAACCAAAGTGACAACTTTGCATCCATGTGTACGACGAACGACGGTTGTATCCGAGCACTGCGTGCCAAGGGATCCGCCATTGTATTCTCCGTCCTAGAAACATGAACGATTTCCGAGTTGGTGAAACGTCTTCTCAAAGGCTTAATATCCTTCAGGTAACTTTCAAATGCTGGTCATTTCTCTGGTTCCGAAACCATCTTCACCAGTTGAGAATAATCTGTTGCAAACAAAAGGTAAATGAATTTTTTTTAGGTGAATGAAGTCTTTTGTAGCTCTTTTCAAATATGTTGTGATCAGTCTCTTTTGGTTTGTCTAACTCAATGAATCTTCTAATGGTCAAGCTAACGATGGTTCTCGAATCGGTGATCATGATGTCACTCGTAGATTTATAACCGGTAAAGGTCAATAGAAGATGAATTTTGATTGTCAAATCAAAAAGTACGAGAAACGAAATAGAGGTGTAACATCCCGAGTTATGATATATGAAAAGACTTAAGATAATTGATTTGGCTATCTATGTCACCAAAGTTGACTTACTTTTTCCGTCACACATCCGTTTAGAACTTCAGAGTTAATCGTGCTTGAGCTGGAGTAGTGGAAGGATGAGTGACTTATTGGGAAGTGATTTGCGATACCGTGTGATTGAGGCCAAAACACGGAGAAAGGTCGGGTGGTGTTTGCAGGGTCAGTAAACAATGATTTCGAGCATTTGGAAAAATTAACGCACGCCCGTCAAACGGGATGGGATCCACGGGCCGAGAGAGCGGACGTGGGTGGTCTATTAGCCGTGGACGGTCGGGGCGTTATAAGAAGACACAAGTAAACGTAGTAATTTAAACAAAGAATCATATCAGTTATATGATTTTGTACATAAACGAATAATCAAAGGAAAAGTGTCCAATGATCACCAGCATAGAATGTTAGAATCGTATGAACTCACATTTTCACGCTAAAAATGGGCCGCAGTTTTGGGACTTATGGGCTGAGTTACGTAATACGTACATTCAACTTTCAAGCACGTCACTCTTAAGCGCAGTGAACAACTCCTCTTCAGTCTTCAGCTAACAAAAATCCTCATCCGTTTGACGCCTCTTAACTTCTTTGGATTATTGTCCACGTAACTACTTCAAATTATAAAGTATTAATACAATAATATTATTAAATATATTGAAATATATCTATCTTATCAAAGTAAAAATACTTTAAATTTTTGTTTGAGAACATAGATAACAATTAAAAAAATAGTGCTGTTTGAAAACATGGATAGAAATAAGTTATGAAAAAAAAAAAAAATTATTCTATTAAAAAAAAAAGAGAAATTGCACCCTATAGCTACACAAAAAAACCCAAATTAGATAACTAACCAAAATCCTCTTCTCTTTCTTCCATCATCTTCCTATCTCTCTCTCTACTCTCACTCAATAAATCTAATTTTAGTATATTTTTTGGCTATTTCACAAATTCTCCCTTAAAAAAATTGTAAGTGTATTACATTATATTAAAAAATAATGAGTTTATGTTATTTGATATACATATTCGAATCAAAATAATAATTTAAAATTAATTTATATCAAAAATTCATTCAAAATTATACATATATTCAAAAGGGAAATTACCACAAATAGCACATTCATAGTACCACTTTTCATATTTACACTAACCACTTTTAATGAAGGGTAAAAGACAATTATACCCTTAGGGTTAACTAATCTAGACTTAGGGTTAACTAATCTAGACTTAGAGTTTAGAGTTGAGGGGTGATGTAGAGCTTTTGGAATGTAAAATTTAGGATTCTAATTAATATATAAATAAATACTTAAAAAATATATAAAATTTTTAAAAAATAGTTTCAAACATAATTTTAGTTTTTTCAAAAAGAAATTTGAAAAAAACAAATTTCGAAAAAAAAACAATTTCAATTTTTTTTTTCTTTGACAGCAAAAAAAAAATGATTTATTTAAATAATGATTTATTTTATATATAAATAACAAGGGCATAAGAGTCTTTTGCCACTTAATGAAGAAGGTATTTTTGAAAATATCTCCTTAATGGTGGTAAAAATGAAAAGTGGTACCATGAAACTGGTAAACATGTAATTTCCCCTATTTAAAATTTGATTTTTACTAACATATTTTCCAATAACCATTATAAAAATATTTTCAACATATATAAGAAAAATACAATACAAAGCCCAATTTCAAACACCAACCTAAATTATAGTTTTTATATTTCACAATGAAATTTAAAAATATAATATATGTGATTATTTATATGATTGTACGTATAAAATATTATTAATTATAAGAAAAATTATTTGATGGTACATATAAAATACAATTAATTATATGATAACACATATTTTTGTAACCTATGATGACACATATAGGATATATAATAGTGATTAGGGTGGGCATTCGGGTTCATTTTCGGGTCTGTTTGAAATTTCATGTTCGGTTCAGATCTTTGAGGATTCGGTTCGGATTTGGATAACCAATTTAAATTATTTTAAAAAATTTAAAATTTATTACATGCTTTAATTTTTTTAAAAATCTATAAACAATAGAATATATTACATATAAATTTGAATAACATATGTTAGAGTACCTAACTTAACATATAAATTGGTTTGGTTAAAAAATTTGGATAGAGAATTAATAACTATTTAAGTATTTTTGGAGTTTTGAGTATATTTTAACTATTTTAGATATTTACGTTTGATTATTTGTATATATTTTTAAGTATTTAAACGAACTGAAAAGTATCATATATATTCTGGATGTTTTTATATATATTAAATCTAAAAGTAATTAATATATATAAGTATATAAATCTATTTTGAATACCCAAAATACTTCAGTTCAGATTGGATTGGGTTTCAATTCTTCAAATACCAAAATTTTGAATAATTCATATATTTAATCAATTTCCGCTTGGATTTGGTGTTACTTATTCGGATTGGGATCAGTTTGATTCTTCGAATTCGGATTTTTTGCCTAACTAGTGACATAAAAAAAACAAATAGCATCATATTTTTAAAAAATACATCCGCGACGCGCGGATCAAAATCTAATAAAGTATTAAAACAAGAGTGATTACACTAAGGAATACTTTTTGACTTTCAATTATACCTAGAAACACTTGTTACATGTGACACACTTTGTTGTGGGCAGCGAAAAATTATGGACACTTTTGCCCTTAATGGAAACGACACTTGTGGACATTCAGGTAATATGTAAACGGGTGATCACTACAAGAAAACATCGGGATACTGAGGGAAAAAATCGTCGGTATGTCGTCGGAATAACGTTATTCCGAGGACATACCGACGAAAAAAGTCCTCGGAAATAACTCCTCGGAAATTCATAATTCCTCGGAATTCCGTTGGAATTTTCCGACGGAATTCCGAGGAAACAAAATTCCGAGGAAACTCCGAGGACACAATGTTCGTCGGAAGGTTCCTCGGAAAATACCGAAGGAATTCCGATGGTCCAATCCTCGGAAGTTTCGACGAAATATTTCTCGGAATATTTATCGGAAAATTCCGAGGGAAGAAAGTTCCTCGGAAAATTCCGAGGAACTTTCTTCCCTCGGAATTTTCCGAGGGAATTGAGTTTCTCGGAAAATTCCGAGGAATCCTTTCCCTCAGACAATTCCGAGGAACTTAATGTTCGTCGGAATTTACCGAGGGATAAAAGTTCCTCGGAATTATCCGAGGACCTCCATTCCCTCGGAATTTTGAAAAAAATTTATTTTTTTTAAAAATTATTTTTTTTTGGAAAAAAATTAAAATTTTTAAAATTTAAAATTAAAATTGAATAAAACATAAAATAAAACATAGTAGATAATATTCAAATTTAAATAAAACATTCAGAGTTTTTGGAAAAAAAAAAACTACGGGTCTTGAATGTTCGGGAACGTCTCGTTCGGGTACATCCTCTTCATCATGTCCATCATCTGCTCGTTCAGCCTCTTCTGGGTCTCATAGCCCGCCTGTTGAGCTGCCATCTGAGCCTCCAACGCAGATATCCGATCATCCTTGTCCTTCAGCTGAGCCGTAAGAACTTCTGGATCAACATACGCATGTGGTGCAGAAGAAGGAGCAGCCGACCGGGAGCGACGACCCAAACCGACCAAACGTCCCTTTTTCTTTGGAACCGACTGAAATATAAATAAAACGAAGTTAAGATAATTTAAATTGATGATAAAATAAAAATCAAGAAATAATTAAATTGAACTTTTAAAAAAAAAAACTTACCGATTCAACGATTTCGTTGATTCGAACCCGAGACAAGTTGGTCGAGGCCGTCGAATCGTCATCATCGGTTTGAAGCTGAGACACTTCGTCATACACCTGAGTCTGGACCAGGTCGACCACGTCCCTCACAAGACCATCATCAATCTGGCCGGTCTTCTTGTTGGTATACGCCCTTTTCATAAGGGCGAGATCATCAACTGGGTGGCCTTCATTTTCTTCCGCCTTGAAAAAAAATAAATTAGACAAACATTAGAGATTTGAAAATGCAAAAAAAATAAAATTCTGAAACTTAAATAATTGAAGAAAAAGCGGTTGAGCTTACCATGCGATCCGCCAGAGTGGCAATAGATTGAGCACCCAAGTTATGCTTGTAGATGCCCTTTCCTTTACGGTCGCTCCTGCGGTTGTTGGAGTTGGTGGAAGAAGTTTCTTTCGTCTCTTCTTTATCCCAATGCGCACACAACTCCTTCCAGACCGTGCCGTTCATCGACTTTGGGACCTTTTAATTTAAAAAAAAAAGTTTAATAATTTTAAAAATAGTTTAATAAATTAAAAATTGTTAATAAATTAAAAACTACCTTGTTTACTTCCCACTTCTTCTTCCACTCGTACATCTGCTTCCCATAGTTGTCCATAACTTTATGGACAAAATGGTGATAGATAGAGAGCGTATCATCGGCATTCCAGTTGAATTCTTGCTGAAATAGTTTAAAAATAGTTTTTAAGCACAAAAATATAATAGTTTAAAAATTACAAAAATCGTCGTTTTAATAAATAAAAAATAGTATAATTAAAAAAATAATTTAATAATTACAAAAATAAGTTTTAATAATATTTAAAATGTCTAATAAATATATAAATTAGTTTAATAATTACAAAAATAAGTTTTAATAATATTTAAAATGTCTAATAAATATAGAAAATAGTTTAATAATTACAAAAAATAGTTTTAATAATATAAAAAATATAATTTAAAAATTAGAATACTTACCGCAAACTGCTGAAACCACAGATGCTGCTTCTCGACAGGGAAGTGAGTGAAAGTCGGATGTCCGCTGTCGAGGGCCGAGTACATCATACGGTTGATCCATGCGCTGATCCCGTTCCCGGATCGGTTGAACCTAACAAAAAAATAAATTATTAATAAAAAATAGTTTAAAAATTAAAAATAGTTTAAAAAATAAAAGTTTAAATTACCATGTTTGACCATGTCCATGTGGATACTCAGTGAGATAGGGAAGATGGTCACGACCGGGCTGTCGAACCAACTCCGCAACCCTCATCACTCCCAGAGGACCAGGTGCAGCAGCGGGACCAGGAGCGGGTGCAGCAGCGGGACCAGGAGCGGGTGCAGCAGCGGGAGAGGGAGCAGCAGGAGCGAGTAATGGAGAGGGAGATGTTTGGTATGAGCTGTGGGGCGAAACGGAATCCTGAACATGGCTGGAAGAACCCCGAGACTGGCTCCCCATACCACCCCGGCTACGACGCTGGCGAGGCCGGATCTGATCATCATTAGACCTGTAAATTAAAAAAAAACATATTTAAAAATTAGTTCTAATAATTTTAATTAAAAAAAACAGTTTAAATTAAAAATAGTTTAAAAACATAGTTTTTAATCACAAAAATATAAATAGTTTAATAATTAATAAAAAAAGTTTTAATAAATAAAAAATACTTTAAAAATTTTAAAAATGTTTAATAAATATATAAATTTATATTTTACATATAAAATACAAAAAAATGTTTTTAAATATTATATAAATGATTTTTAATCTTAAAAAAGTTTTATAGATTTTAAAAATGTTTAATAAATTTATAAATCATTTTTAATTACAAAAAAAAGTTTTAATAAATAAAAAATAGTTTAAAAATTTTAAAAATGTTTAATAAATATATAAATTTATATTTTACATATAAAATACAAAAAAATGTTTTTAAATATTATATAAATGATTTTTAATCTTAAAAAAAGTTTTATAGATTTTAAAAATGTTTAATAAATTTATAAATGAATTTAAAATGCAAAAATAGATTTTATATACAAAAACGTTTTCAATATATATATATATAATTTCAAATTCGATTTTTATAACCACAAAATTGATAAAAACTAAAAAAAAAATTCAAATCAAGTGAAATACATAATCAAACTCCATTTTACACAAATCTACCATTCACCCTAACAAAATCTATAAATCTCATTCCAAAATCATCAAATCTACTTAAAAACCATACAAATCTAACCTAAAAGAGTGGGATAGGGTTCTTACATGATTATGGGGGAGGATTAGGGGAGAATCGCCGGAAAAACGGGAGAGAGAACGGTGGAATCGCCGGAAATCGCCGGAATCGCGAGAGGAGATGTGCAGCGGCGCGGAGAGAAAGAGAGAAATGGGGAAGAAGATCGGGCTCGCCCTAATCTTATGAGGCGTCCGACGGAAAATATCCGTCGGAATTTCCTCGGAAATATTTTATACTTCCGTCGGAATTTCCTCGGAATTCTATGATTCAATTTTCCCGAAATATTTGGCGGCTTCGTTTACCCGGTTAGATGAAAATATTCCGACGAATCCAGTTTCCTCGGAATACCCTCGGTAATCTCCGAGGAAATTCTGAGGAACCAGGGTTTGGGGTTTTAAAACATCGATTATTTTCGCCGTATTTCATTTCTTATACAATTATAATGCATACCATTGAGGATTCTTTGTATAGATGATCATAAACCATGAAATAACACAATTTCAAAAATAATTCTAAGTATTCCCTTTACCGTTTATTAAAGTGTATAAGTGTTTCTCTTACGTTGTGTGGTTTTCGTTCATGCAATCGTAAAAGTGTTTGTTATTGGATAAAACACCAAAGTTCATAGTTCCAAACATCATAATCTGGTTATGACACTTAATGAAGGTTATATACGTGTTATTCAATCCGTAAAACGTTGTTTTCGATTTAAAACCCCCAGTTCCTCGGATTTTCCTCGGAATATACCGAGGAGATTCCGAGGAAATCCTTATGTTCGTCGGAATTTCCTCGGAATATACCGAGGAGATTCCGAGGAAAAAGAATCTATAATCAAATCCCCATCTCCTCGGAATTTCCTCGGTATTTTCCGAGGAAATTCCGACAAACATAAAGAGTTCCTCGGAATTTCCTCGGAATTTTCCGACAGAATTCCGAGGAACTTGGGGTTTTCAATCGAGAAGATCTATTCCGAGGAAATTCCGAGGAAAACCTATCTGTCCTCGGAATTTCCTCGAAATTTTCCTTTAAAAAAAAAAAAAAAAAAGGTCGAGGCTAGTCTTCTTCCGAGTCGTCATCACCAGATGAATCTGAATCTGGATCTTGGTGAAACTCTCCAATCACTGGTTCATCCTCTTCGTGAACGGCGGCTTCTTCTCCGAAGTCAGTTAAATCGACTACAAGGCCAACTCCACCTAAATCTTCTGCACTTAAGTTGCCGGATGTGCTTGGTTGTAGTGGGTCTTCCAGCTCAGAACTTCCCTGAACTCGGCCTCTCGGGTTGAGTCTTGTAACAGTAACCCATGGATCATCTCTGTTCCTTACCCGGGGGTACTTGATATAACAAACCTGATCGGCCTGAGAAGCAAGAATGAAAGGATCATAATATTGCAGCTTCCGTCTTGAATTTACTGATGTAACACCAAATGCATCTGTTCTCACACCTCGATCTGGAGTGTTGTCGTGCCAGTCACAATAGAAAACAGTACAGCGCAATCCAACCATGCCCAAATACTTGATTTCCAAAATCTCATTTATGTGTCCGTAGTATACATCATCTCCTGATGCAGAACAAACACCAGCATCGTAAGTCGTACTCGAACGTCTCCTCTTCTGAGTTGTGAATGCATATCCTCGAGTACAAAATCTCGGATATGACTTCACAACAAAGTTTGGTCCAACGACCATCTCGCGTATCCAATCGTCAAATGTTTCACCTCTGGCCAAACCATCACTCACATAGGTAAACATCCATCCACCAAATTCTCTCTGCTTCATTTCTTCTAGTTCGTCCTCTGTGGCGTATCTATATTCTAACCGCTTTTCTGCCATGAAAATCCTTTCATATTGAAGAACATCTTCGCAGTTGGTGAGTAAATATGTTTGCAAATGACTGCGCTCCTGATCAGTAAGTCGACGGTCTTTTGGTTTTCCGCTAAGTCGTCCAACGTCTGTGAAAATGTCTGGAACCTTCCAATGATATGTTGCCCGTTCGCCTCTATCATCATGCCGAGCAGGTCTTCTGTTTTTGGTCTGAACTTCTGCTGGAAAGTAGTACTCGGCAAAGTTTGAAGTTTCTTCATTGATCATCTGTGCGACTATAGACCCTTCCACCCTACTTAAATTTTTCACCATCTTCTTCAAATGGAACATATACCGCTCATACAGATACATCCATCTATACTGCACAGGACCACCAAGCTCCAATTCTCTTACCAGGTGAATAACAAGATGCTCCATAACATCAAAAAATGAGGGAGGAAATATCTTCTCAAGGTTGCACTGAATCACAGCTATGTTAGTCTTCAAATTTTCAATACCTTCAAGAGTCACTGATCTTGTGCATAAATCGCGGAAGAAACCACTTATCCCTGCAATTGCTTCATGAACATTTCGTGGTAATAGTTCCTTGAAGGCAAACGGAAGGAGACGCTGCATCATTACATGGCAATCATGGCTTTTCAAGCCAGTAAACTTTCCTTCCTTTCTGTCGATACAGTTACGCAAATTAGATGCGTAACCGTCTGGAAATTCCACATCGTTTGAAATCCAATCAAAGAACGCATCCTTTCCCGCTGCATCAAGTCGGTATATGGGAAAAGGAGCCCTACCACTCTCATCAACATGAAGTTCTGAACGAGCACATATATCGACTAAATCCAGTCTTGACTTCAAATTATCCTTTGTTTTACCTTGAACATTAAGGATCGTGTTCATCAGGTTGTCAAAAAAGTTCTTCTCGATATGCATGACATCTAAATTATGCCTTAGTAGATGATCCTCCCAGTATGGCAGATCCCAAAAAATACTTTTTTTGTGCCAGTTATGTAGGTTTCCAACACCATCTACCGGAAAATGCTCATGTCCACCGACGTCTGGCGTTCTTTCTGCACCAAAATCTCTAAGTTGTGTCTTCAAATCTTTCCCACGAATTTCCGGAGGTGGACTGTCAAACACCCTCTTGTTCTTCGTAAACAAATTCCTACTTCTACGATATGGATGATCTGGTGGTAGAAATCTCCTGTGACAGTCAAACCAACACGTTTTCCTTCCGTGTTTTAGTTGGAAAGCATCAGTGTTATCTTGACAATATGGACATGATAGCCTTCCATGCGTTGTCCATCCAGATAACATACCATATGCTGGAAAATCACTTATTGTCCACATTAGTACTGCCCGCATTTGAAAGTTTTCTTTATACGAAACATCGTAT
Organism: Brassica rapa; assembly: GCF_000309985.2. Taxonomy (NCBI): domain Eukaryota; kingdom Viridiplantae; phylum Streptophyta; class Magnoliopsida; order Brassicales; family Brassicaceae; genus Brassica; species Brassica rapa. Next base: position 31,061,874 of record NC_024803.2, on the reverse strand, counting down.
GTTTCAGCACCTTGAGTCCATAGTTGTTGCAACTCATATATTAGTGGCTGAAGAAACACATCAAGTGATCTCTTAGGATGCTCTGGTCCGGGAACGAGAATCGAGAGGAACAAAAACTCTCGTCGCAAGCACAAGTTTGGGGGTAGGTTGTATGGTGTAAGAATGACTGGCCATAGAGAATACTGTCTTCCACTCTTGCCAAACGGGCTGAAACCATCAGTACATAATCCAAGGTAGACATTTCTTCTCTCATACGCAAAGTCGGGATACTTTGATTGGAAATGCTTCCACGCTTTTGCATCTGAAGGATGTCTGATCTCACCATCTGTTGAGTGCTCCGCATGCCATCTCATTGGTTGCGCTGTGCGTTCAGACAGATACAGCCTCTGCAACCTTTCCGTCAAAGGCAAATACCACATCCTTTTATATGGTACTGGAATTCTTCCACTCGTATCTTTATAACGAGGCTTCCCACAAAATTTGCATGAAACCCGCTGTTCATCCGCCCTCCAATAAATCATGCAGTTGTCTCTGCATACATCTATTACCTGATACGATAAACCAAGACCAGCTACGAGTTTCTGAACCTCGTAGTATGAGCCAGGAGCTACATTATCTTCAGGTAGAATACCTTTTACATAATCAGCAATCGCATCCACACAGTCTTCAGCCAAATTATAATCCGTCTTAATGCCCATCAATCTTGTAGCAGATGATAAAGCTGAATGACCATCTCTGCAACCTTCGTACAATGGTTGCTTTCCAGCATCCAACATATCATAAAATCTCCTAGCTTCGGCATTGGGTAAATCTTCCCCTCTAAAATGATCATTTACCATCTGCTCAGTACCTACACCGTAATCTACATCCGTTCTAATTGGATCTTCTAATCTAACCGGTGGCTGAGGTTCGCTAGTACTACCAAGTTCATAATCAGTTTCTCCATGATGATACCAAATTTTGTAACTTCGTGTAAACCCACTCAAATATAAATGAGTCCAAACATCCCATTCTTTAATAACTTTTTTATTTTTACAATTAGAGCAAGGACATCTTAACATACCTGTTTTTGCTTCCGGTTGTCGGTGAACTAACCCCATGAATTCGGTTATACCTTGTTGGTATTCTTCCGTAAGCAATCTCGTGTTCGGATCCAAATGAGGTCGATCGATCCAAGAACGAAAATAATTGGAAGAAGACATGTTTTTTATGAATCAAATTCGTGTGTAAAGAAAGTGAGAGGGAGGATGAAGATATGGTGTGAATGAAGAGGAAGAGGGGTGCTTGTATTTATAGGTGAAATCCTGCCGACGGTCCGAGGAAATTCCGACGGAATTCCGATGCAAACGGCTAGTTCGTCGGAATTTCCTCGGAATTTTTAAAATCCCCCAACGGCTCTCCAACGGCTCTCTAACGTCTATAATATTTCCTCGGAATTCATCGGTTTTTTCCGAGGAATACTAGTTTCCTCGGTATTCCGTCGGAATATTCCGACGAAATGTGTTTTCCTCGGAATTCCGTCGGAATATTCCGACGGAATTCCGAGGAAGCACAATTTTGTATTTCCTCGGAATTGCCTCGGAAATGCCTCGGTATATTCCGAGGAATTCATTTTCCGTCGGATCGTCCGTCAGAATACCGCTGTTTTCTTGTAGTGGATGCTTGGATGGGTGATTTGTGGACGGGTGATGCGTGGTTGGGTGATTTGTGGACAGGTGATGTGTAGATGAGTGATGAGTAATATGTGGACATGCGATGTTAATGTGTTTATAATAGATAATGTGGACAAAATCTTTATTTTGATTCCATAAAACTATACAACAATACGTGACATGGACTCATGTTACTTAAATTATGCTACAAAACATGGACACGGATTCTGTTATCAAAATCCTCACCAAAAGAAAAAAAAAAGATTTTGTCCATATCTAACTTCTTTATTTTGATACGTCAAGTTGTGGACTGATACAAAGCCAATACATATGTTTTTGATACAATTGGCTATCACTGCCAAGAACTTCTAAGGGATACCATTGATTTGCATAGAAACGCTTCTATTTTTTTATTCTTCTCTTCCGTATGGACATCCTGAGATTCATTATAAAAGATAATATTGAAGTTCTAAATCCCACTAACCAACGATTTGAACGGCTTTCTCCTTAGATTTAGTACCACCACTAACGAGAGTGAAGCAGTGGGTTCGTCGTCTCCAACACGAGCATTTGAATTCTTCAGCCCAATTGATAAATTATTTCTAATTAAACTTTAATCAAGATGAGAAAGAGATAATATTGTGAGTATGAGCGGAGAGAAAAATCGAAAAAGCGTTGACTTTATGTCGGAGAGTAATAAATCTTGCATGTCAGAGATTTTTGATCTAAGGGATCTTCGCTTTGTCATGATGTGGAAGGATGCAAATTTGATTACAGTTGAATTTAGATAAAGAGATAATGAATAGAATCGAAGGAATATTGCCCATGTCCACAACTAGTTTATAATTAATTTATAATTTTGTTAAGATGTTCATGTTCACAACTAATTTATGATTATGTTACCCACGTCCACATTTAATTTTATTTACACATTAATATTTTCATAATATATATATGTGAAAATGAATCTTAAAAGATAGAGAATTTTGTATATAGTTTATTATGATAATTATTTTTTATTTAATATATTTTAAAATTTGAGATAAAAATAAATGAAAACATAAAGTAGGAAAAAAAAAATAAGAAGAAAAGATAGATTATCTTTAGTTTAAGATCATAAAAGTCTTTTTAGCAAAGTAAAATGTATTTCAAGTGATAAGTGTTTTGTAGTGTAATTAAAATGTGATAAAATGTCTCTAGATGAAAAAAAATTCCCAAAACAATATTATTATTGAATAAATTACATAAGTTGGGTTGTTGTAATAAAAATCAAAATAACGTCAACATTGACTTGTAAGCTTTGAATTTAAAACGTTGCATGGATAAACTCAAATATTCTACGTTCACACCATCACAGAGAAACGCAAGTCATCTCTAAACGCACGTTTCAAATCGCTAAAACTAACGTTTGAACACGCAACGATAAGTCTCTCTCCCGCGTGACCTCTAGCGTCTGCGTAAAGCAGAGTCCTCCATTTGCATAGCTTTCGTCCTTCAATCTCCGCCGCAACAATCTCTCCCGTCTCCGCCGCGTTATTCATATAAACCATATCTCCCACCGCGTTAAAAACTATCGACGTTAACGGCCAATCAGAATCAATCCCTCTGAGTTTCTCCAAACACGCCGTAGGCATCGATCCAATCGATTCGAATTTGAGTTTCATCGGCGATCCGGTGGAATCTACTTCCCACAGTTCGATTCCCGTCGGATTATCCTCGTCTCCGGTGATCCCAGCCATGAGGAGACGGTTACCGACGAATCCAATCACGCGCGAGTATAATCTACAGTCGCTCGGAGAGAAATCGAGAAGCTCCGTCCACGACTTCGTCTCTGGATCGAAGCAACACGCAACACCCGATGCCTTCTCCGTCACGTACATCGTTTCCGCGCTGACCGCGACGGAAAGCCACGTGGACGACGCGGATCCCGAGAGGTACTGCGGCATCGACTCGCATCTCTCCCACGCTTCTTCGCCGGATTCGACGTCGAGCAGCTCCACGGCGAGTCTATCGTCCTCGAACTCGCACACGCCGCCGGCCACGATCAGACACCTTCCGACGACGGCGACGACCGGATCGATCCTCCAGACTCTCGGCGGCGCCACGTGTCGCCAGCTCAGGTGAAACGCGTCGATCGAGAAGGAGAGTTTCGCCGGGGAGAGCGCGTAGAGCAGCGTGGAGTGGGAGGATCGAGCGGCGGACACGTGTTCGACGGGAGATGATCCGGTTCTGAGCTCGATCCACTTTTCGGACTTGGGATCGTACGCCGTCGCCGCCAAGGTGTACGGCGAAAGACTCCTCTGTTTGAAGACGAACAGCCACGGTGTGGACTTGAGGCGACGGAGGGAGAAGAAGACGGCGCGGTTCCAGGATTTGGACACGTGGCAAGCTGAATCGAGGTCGAGGAGGGGCAAGTTGGAGAGGATGGAGGCGAGTATGTCTCCGTCTATAGAACATTCTTCTTCTTCTTCTCCGTTCTTGTTCTTATCCTCCATCAAATGCGATTTTTGATAATAATGCAGAAGTGATAGGCCTTTTATGAGTCAGGAGGAGAAGTTGGTCACCTACGAGCATTTATATATAGACTTTTTGTTTTATTCAGGTCATACTATACGATAATGTCTTAATACATCCAATATACAGTACATTGAGGTGAAGAATTATGGTAGTATAATATTTACTACTGCATTGTCAATATTTGAAATGAAATGATATAAAATGAGTTATTCCATCAATTGGGAAAGTTTTTTTTTTTCTTGCTATTTCCCTTGAAAAGAATAGAATAGTTATTTCACCATATCCACAAATGAATAAATAAAATACAAGGGAAATTACTCCACAAAAAAAATTGATTAGAAATGAATGAAATGAATACATAAAAATAGAATAAAATCATTTCATTAGTTTGTCATCAAATTTATTATGAATATTTTTTCATTTTATCTATTTATTTTTAAAATTGGTGAAATATCTCATTCCATATCATTCCAGTTGCAGTCATTAATTTTTATTCCATCAATTTTAAACATATTTATCAGTTACAATTTCGATCCTATCGTAGTAAAAATGGAAGTGATTTCACCGTGAAAAAGGCACTGAAACACTTGTGGTGGTGCTCAAGACAAATCAATATACCATTATTTTACGTTCTCAAAATAGAATGAGTTCACAGATAAGACAAGTTAATCTGCCAATTATTGTACTACCTCAAATCTCAAAATAGAACAAGTTCACAATTAAAGGGAAGCAAGAAAAAAGTGCAAAGACTAGCAATACAAGAATAGAGGTTTCTGTTTATATAGCGTAGTAATAAAAGTCATATGCATATTCTTTTTTTTGTTGTTGTGATATGACATTTACTTATATATAAAACTTTATTTAGAGTTGTCAAATTTGGGATTATCATAAACTTTTAACATAAAATCAATTGATTAGTAGTGGATTTGATCCTTTGTCAATAAACCAAACTGTAAATGCACATTTGATCAATAAGTTGTGTTCCTTTCCAAATGGGAGTCTATGAAATTTTTATTATTGTTTAAAACATCTCCAACAAAAATTCTATAATTTTAAGGAGTTTCAAAAACTTCAAATTTAGAATTTTAATGAGTGAAATTTCATATTTGAAGTTTCACTGCTCAAAACTCCAAATTTAAAATTTCATCTTTTTATTTTTATTTGGTCTTTATAATTAATTATACCATATTTATGATTCTTAAATATTTTCTCATTTATTTTTTTAGTCTTTAAAATTTTTGTATATCATAAATATTTCAAATTCATTTTTATAAATTCAAATTTATAGTATTTTAAAACTAGAATTAGACAACAAGAATATTACAAAGGAAAATTAATAAAATAACTTTTTTAAAAAGATACATGAAGACATAATTATTTCACATATTTAAATATTACAACCACACTAATAGTCTAATTGGTGAAGATGGTTTCAGAATGTATGCAGAGATGGAGGCGCTACTATGGGCTATGGAATGTATGCGAAATTTACAACAATTTCAGGTTACATTTGCAACGGATTGTTCTCAATTGGTGAAGATGGTTTCGGAACCAGAGGAATGACCAGCTTTTGCAAGTTATTTGAAAGATATTTAGAATCTGAAAGAGAGTTTCATACGATCAGAAATCATTCATGTACCAAGAACGTAAAATACGAAGGCGGATAGCCTAGCACGCAGTGTCAGGATTCAGCCGTCTTTCGTCGTTCACATGGATCAATATCTCCCAATTTGGTTTGCATGGTCAATATGAGTCTGTAATGTTGTCGACAAAAAAAAAACTAATAGTCTAATAAAATTTTCCAGCCTCTAAAATATTGTTCAAACAAATTTGGTGTAATCGATCGAAGATGAAACATTACGGAAATAATTTTATGAAATAATGTGATATTTTACTTGTACTTTAATATTTAATTATATATTTCTTATAATTTTATATTTTAGTGTAAGTATTTAATAATTAATATTACTGTAATATTTATGTGCTAGTTATTTATAAAAATTTTAAAGATTTTAATTAATTATGACAAATATAAGGACTATAGTGTAAATTACAAATAATTTTAAAGTTGAATTTGAAATTTTGTTTTTGCAGAAAAAATACTTTGGAACTTTAAATATAAAGTTTTGCAAACTCTATTTCTACTCTTACAATCCGTAGTATCTATCTACCATTTCAAATCACAAATGCAACATTTGACTATTTATGGACTGTATTTTTCAGATTTGTGTACATTATCAATGGTTTGAGTTATCGAACATGGCATTAAAAGTGGACCCGAATGTTTTGTTAAATACATTCCACCACAGATTTGATATTAAGGACCACAGCTGATCGTGAGAAAGATGTACATGGATAACGAAAAATTGAGATTTTAAATTAGATCGATAGCTATTCATACAACCTACATGATAAGGCTTGACAATGATATGTCATTAATACTTTGAATTTCATGGAAGATGATTTCTAACATATTCGTATCTATTTTCATGGAGCATCAGCAATTTTATTATTGTATTTAACAAGGAAAATTAACAAAATAAATATCCCCTATTTTTTAACTCAATACTCACAAACACACTATTTTAGTTTCTAACTTTTAATTAGACACAAATGTCGAGCAAAGCATCTCCAACCCCACTCTATTTTTCACTCTATAATAGAGTTTAGAATAAAAAATGCTCCAATGGTACTCTATTTTTCACTCTATAATAGAGTGAAAAATAGGTTTACTCCAAATATAGAGTAATTTTTTTTTTGTTCATCACTCTATTTTTTACTCTAAAATAGAGTATCATTGGAGCAAATTCAAATTCTATTATAGAGTTACTCTATTTTAGAGTAAAAAATAGAGTAAGCCATTGGAGATGGTCTTAGTAACATGGGCTTGTAATCTGAGTGGAGACTATAAGTTGATGGAACTTTGGACCAATTTCTGGGGACCATAGACACGAGGTTATATATACTGGCTTTTCCAATTCTAAATTAGGCGTGACAGTGTCTTCTTAGCGTGCAGAGGACCAAACGTGTTGGTTTCAATAGGAAATGCGGTGTAAAAAAAAAATTCCCAATAAATTTGGGGTCATTTGTGAAATAGCTAAAGAAAAAAAGAGAATTTAGTTTTGTAGAGAGAGAGTAGAGAGAGATAGGAAGAGAAAAGAGGAGAGAGAGTATAATTTTAGTTAGTTAGTGAATTATTGTTTTTTTTTATAGTTATTTCACCCAATTTCCCAATAAAGGGTATATTTTTGTTGATCAATCCATTTTATTCCCATTAAAAGTCAATGTTTAGTTTGGTTAGTTATATTTAGACCAGAATAACTTAGTCAACAAAAATATGTGATTTTTGGTTTTAGTTTAAAAGTTAATGATTAAAGTAACTTATTTAAAAATGGCTTACTTGAAATCAATGAATCAAAAACTAAAAAATTGTTCATACATGACATAAAAATAAGTAAGTGGTTGAAGTTAATCACAAAGAAAATTTAAACATAAACATTAAAGTGATAGATGTTCTTGAAACATAGTTATGTTTGCGTGGAAGCATTGTGGTTTAGTGGTTAAAATTTAAAAACTTTAGCACTAGATTAGAAGTTGTTAGAAAATGTAATTTTTGCGGAGTATAGGATACAAATTTATCATAGGTTTCTAAAGTAATACATACATAACCGTTCGTTGTGACAGTTTGCTGCAGAGACACAGTAAGTCCATCAAAGATTTGTACATCCAAAACCATCTGTAGTTTGAGTGTTATGGGTAAAGCTTTGACATGATTTTCTTCATGAATTTGCTCATCAATATCACATTTTAGGAAAACATTTACCATAAATTGTAACTGAAATGAAGACTATATAATGATGTATCCAGTATTACCAAAATACGTAGTTAGTGAAAAAGTAAGATTTTTAATCTTATTTTGGCAACAATAAAAAAGTAAGATATATCCTTCAACTAAACATGTTTTTTTTTTGTCAGCAACATAAACAAAATCATGTAGACTCTGCCGTAAACATGAACACATATACGATATGACTTTATTGTATTTATTTGATGCTATACAAATTCAGCAAAAGCATATTGTTTTGGGTCAAAAAAGCATATTTTATATGTGTTAATCTTATCTTGAACTATATATCTTGTTTTAGTCACTAAGGGGGCGACTGGTTTTCCCGCTACCACCCGTAAACGCAGCTTTTGCGGTTGGTAGCGGTTGTCGGCGGTTTGCAACAATCACTCAAAACGCTCTAAACCGCTTCAAACCGCTTCAAACCGCTCTGAATCTCATAAATTCAAAAGCTGGTTCCAGCTAGCGTTTGCGATTGCGGGAGGGTAAAATTTTTTTCTTTTTTTTAAACAATATATATACAAAAGTAAAAATATTTAATAAAAATTTTAAAATTGAAATTATGAAAATATTAAAATATATCTATTATATTTTAATTAATATTATAAATTTTATAATAAAAACAATTTCAATAAATTTTCAAAAATTAAAATTATAACTTTCTAAATATAAATTTTATATTTATTATAATTTTATGATTTTTGATATTTTTATAATTATATTAAATGTAAATATTGTTAATTTATTATTTGACTGTTACCGTATTTGGTAGTTAACCAGTCATAAATCACCCGTAAACGCACCAATTTTTAACCACAGTACCAGTCGTACAAATCTCTTAAAACCGCTAAAAACCGTAACCGCCCGCATCCACAAACTCCCGCAACCGTAACTGCTGCGTTTGAACCAGTCAGACCCTAAATGACTTTTGTTTGTAGAAAGAATCATTATCAGGATCGTCTCAAAACCATTTACGAGCATAATTATCTTGTTAAGGCAACTATCGGTTATAAGTTTATGTTTTTTTAACACTGTTTAGTTTCAAGCCATAAGAAGAAAAAGTTCTAACAACCATTTTTTAAAAAACTAAATAAAGCCAGTTTAATCAAAATAAGAAAAATATAACAGTTTTTAAATAAATTATTTTTAAGTAAGCCATTTTCTTTCGAGGTATATCATTTTAGTCTTAAATTTTTTAAACAGACAAAATCTTACTTTTGTGTTGATCAAGTTATTTTGGTTTCATCAAAAATCAACATCTAAATATAACTAACAAAATTAAATAAACCAGTAAAATCAATATTTAAATATAATTGAAATTTAATAACAAACCAGTAAACATAAATATGAGATGTATACATGTCTGATAAAAAAAATTAGGATTAAAATGAAATATTTGGGAATTAAACCTTTTTACTTAAATTTGAAAATTTGAATTTTTTTTAATCTATTTCCTGTATTAAAAAGGACATTGCTCTCTTCTGCTAGAAAAAAAAAATTTAACAGCAATACTGTTGAGGTCTTATGTTGGTTATGTATCAGCATTTGATTGGAGTACACTTGCAACTAGTGATGGGAATTGGGTTTTCCTGTCCCGTTCCGCCATGTCTGCAGTTTTGGTTTCGAGCGGATTTTGGTAGGTTTGTCTTGTGAGGGTTACAATCTCCAGAAAAGCTGACCAAACCCGCCCTGCAAAATGTATGGACTTTAGCGGGTGAACCCGGATGACGAGATTCTTCAATTGTATGCACATGCCTATGGACCTGCACACGCTATAAACACATGGTCAACATTAGTTTGAGCAAAACTTGTTTTTTACATTCATTAGTTATGACTTATAATCAAGTTTGAATCAATTTAAAAGTAGTCATTTTTACAAGAAAGAGCGTTAGTCATGCATTATCACATTGAATCAAGTTACAAGTTGTCATTACTCATAAGTCATAAGTTATAACAGAAGTGAATTCTTCGAATTGTACACCTATCTCCTTCCCATTTTGTTTGTTTTCAAAGTTTGATTCAAGTTACAAGTAGTCATTACTTCACATGTGCAACTCAAGTAACATTCATAAAACCAAGATGTAAATTTAACCAAACACCAAATCGAAATCAGCAATTCCAAATGTTTTGAAAAAAACTAATACCAAATTTAAACGGTGAATCTTAAAATGTAAATTGAAATCAAAACACCAAATCAAAATAAAAAATCAAGAAGGTATAGCTTTCTCTTTTACTTTGTAAGCATATTTTAAGTAATTTTGTTGGCATAATTGTTGTTTTGTGTGAGTGTTTGTGTTAATAAATGTGTTAATAAATGTGTTGCAGCATAATAAAATAAGACATTTTTTTTTCAAATAGTTGTTTTTAAAACCAAAATATTTTTTATTTTAAAATTTTTAATACTTTTTTTTAAAATTTAAAACTTTATTTTCAAAACTCCACCCCTTGACTCTAAACGCTAAATTATATTAGTTAATCCTAGGATATAAATGCATTTTTACATTTTAATAAAAAAAAATTGGTCATTTTTTCATTGAATGCTACTTTTTGTGACAAATTATTTTAAAAAAAATTATCATAATTTTTTTTCATAAAATAATAATTTAGCCATTAATTTATTATTTTTTTTCTGGAATAACTAGAGGCTAGAAACCCATGACTAGGAAGCAAGAGAGACAATATGCAACCACTTTCTTATGGGACTGTTTTAGTATGTTTTAAATATCGACAATATACACGAAACAAAAGATAAAATTACAGTTAAAACACTTATGGCTCTATTTTAGTTTCTCCCTCAGCTTCCTAACTATCTTGTCAACGGGCAAAGATCCCTCTTGACCCACCGGTTCAAACGACTCATCATCATCAGAACACTCGTCGTCAAAGTCATCGTCTATGTCACTATACTCCTCTGGACGGTCCTCGTCATCTACGTAATCCTCGGCACCGTCGTTTCCCGGCAAGACCAAGGCTGTGAAAGTGTGTTCTGCAGCCTGCGAGGTGCCTTCGAACTCTTCCACCTTCTCCAAGAGAACGTCTGGAGTGAGATCAAGCTCTTCCAGGATTACTGCTTTAGACGATTCCACGGCTCGTTTCCAGAGTGAGATCATTTTGGGGCTTGAGATCACTGTATTCTGATCAGACACTGTTTGTTCTTCAATGGTTTTGTCTGAAACGAAAAGAAGAGATGAAAGGTTTATCAGAAGCAATTTATAGGTGTTAGCTTGGAATGTGGAGACCCTTTTGCCGTTTTTTTTTTTTTGAGTATTCCAAGTGTTGGTGATACCTGCATCATCTGCTATGTTGGTCTCAGAGGGGATTGGAGTTAAAGGATTGTCTAGAAACCGCGACTTCCAATCTCGTCCTCTCCACATGAGTATTTGCTCATCGTCAAACGATAGAAGCACACAAGGAACTAACTCCTGTGAAAATATGTGAAGATACAGCTTGTCAGATTCATAGAGAATGTTGGATGATGAAACCTGAGAAACTGCATAATGAATATGAGACTAAAAGAACGAGAGACAGAGCATGAAACCAAGCATAATGTTGCAAAGTACCCGCATGGAGTTTTTTAAAGAGAATCAGAGAGAAATCAAACAGTATGGAAAATGAAGAGATCGACCAAAAGTGATTGATATGAAGATGCAGAGCTGAAGGATTTAAAGACCTTAAGCTTAGCGCCTATTTTCTTATAGTCACTTGGTTCAAGACCTGGGCAGTCAACTTTCACCAAGGGACTCAGTTCGAAGGCATCCCTAACATCTTTGACCAGCGACACATAGACTCCATTTTTAGCTGCAACGCAAAACCGAGACAACTAAATAGTAAATATTTAGCCAATTGTCTCACCTCTTCTACTTTAGTTAATGCCCAAAGGTAACAAAACATGAAAAAGCTAAACCAAAGCTTTAACAGTAAGATAAACTTACAGAGCTTGCATATGGGCTTAAGAGACTTGCCCTTCACCCTGAACTCATGAGCTTCATCTTTGGTCAATCCTTCAGGAACTTCTTGAATGAGCTTTGGATAAACAGGAGCTGCTGGTTTCCACAGCATCAATGGGTACTGGGGACGTGTGCGGTAGTTGTAATTTCTTCCCCTGAAGAGATACACGACACCTCCAACCCTGTGAATGATCTCTCCTCCTGTTTTTTCCTAGACAAGAAGTTCAGAAAGCTGGAAGAGTCAGGTCATCACTCACCCAACAGTACACCAATATACATATAAAGATGGTATCTTTTGCTGCTCTCTCAAGCCACAAAACAGAACAAAGATATCAAACAACCTTGATCATTCTGCATAATCTTATACTCAAACAATCTGTATATCTTTTCTTTAAACCAATCTCCAACCCACCTTTATATTTTCCCTCAAAATAGAGGAACTCTAAAATATAAGTGGGATCCTCTATATTTTCACTCAAAATAGTATTCTATCTATTACAGAGATATACACTAGAGCAAAACTCACATCTATTTGAGGGAAAATATGAAGTTGAGTTGAGATTGTCTTACAAATGAACCACTCTCAGATACAAATAATAAATAATTAGCTACAAAACGTAGTGGAGTCATTTCTACTTAGTAACTGTTTGGATATTGCCTACAAGGTTCTAGTATTACTGCTAAGCCATACACTAATAGTGTTTACCTCAAGAACACGACACACATTATCCATATCCACAGTGGGAACACCTTTACAGCGAACCTTGCAAACACGCCGTCTCTTCCAATGCGAATGTATCAGCTCCAACATATTATGCGTAAACCCATCTCTCCCTGTCAAAAAACACACACAAAACTCCAATAAAAAAATTAAAACTTCTAAAAAACTCGTCTGATTAAAAATGTAAAAACACAAACTCACCCAAATTAACCTGACGGTTATCATGCATATGAGGCTTAACCAACATCCCTTTCTCCCACTTCTTCAACGGCTCCCCAAGAACCTCCTCCCTCGTCATCATCATCCCCTCCTTCGGATACCTCCCAAACGGAAACGGCCCAGGCATCTCCACGTACTTAACCCCCGCCTTCCCCTCCGGCGGCGGATCGAACGAATCGAACAGCGGCACCTTCTTCTTCGCCTTCTTCAGCGGCGCCTTCCCCGTCCACGGCCTCGGCATCGTCGGCGGGGCGAACGGCATGAACGCCGGCTCGCGAATCCCCACCGGTTTAGCCTTGGGAGTCTCCGAGTAGCTGAACTGAAACTCGAAGGGGGCGCCGGGGAGCTGGTACGAGACGCCGGATTCGCCGATGAGGATCGTGCGTTCGCCGTCGGAGGAGATGACTCCTTCTTTCACGGGCTTGTAGTATCTCGTTCGGCGATGCGGAAGCTTTAGGGCTGGGTTTGGTTGTGGTGGCTTCGGCTCGGTTCTGGGATTGCGATTGCGACGGGATGGTGAGTACTTCGGGATTGGAATTGGCGGAGGAGGACGGAAGGATCGTGACGGTGAGTCCGATGGTGGAGGGGAGGAAGGGAGGGAAGAGAAGAGGTTAACGTCGGGTAGTGATGCGACAATCGCCATTGATAATGTTTTTGAATTCTACTTCGACGAAAATGAACACGAAGATAATCTTCTCTTTTGGAGATATTATTTTCTCAAAACGTCGTCGTATTTATTATTGTAGGATTTACGAGTTAAGTTGGGTCTAAAGCCCACTAAGTTGATATATATTATCTCCCTGGAATTATTACAACTTTCAGAGAAAATGGCCATCTCACAACTATCAATTTTCGACCATTTAAATCATCATTTTTGCGTCATAAAGTTGTTTTAGAATTTCATTTCAAATCTCAAACTTTTGTTGACCCAGCTAAATTAGATATACTGTTAAATAAACTAACGGAACTTACTATCTTATATATTAAAACAGAAGTCACAACCTTGATTCATGTGTGATTTTTTTAAAAATAGACCTAATGGACCTATTCATAAAAATTCATACTATATTTTAATTCAGACTAATAATAAATATAATTTTTAAAATATTTTAATCATAGTATCTTTTGATATCTTTTTATTTTAAATATAAATATATTTATTTTAAAATTCTAATAAATCTGTTTAAAAAGATTTTTACAAGATCTTCATTTTCGAAATTATATTTAAATATTCTCACTAATTTCGAAATTAGTTTAAAATATTATTATACATTAATATATTCAATTATATAAAATGAAAAATAAAAAAATCTATAACATTTTAGTTATTATATAATCATAATCAATCATATTAAATTAAAATTATTATATTGAGCTAAATATAATAAAATTGTATTAAATTTAAATATTTACATATTTTATTTTTGTAATTATAAAATATTTATGTTCAAAAATAAAATCTAATATGTTGGTAAGATGGGTTAACATTATCAAACTATATAATACATGTATTTCTTTAAAGTTAATAATATAAAATCTTTGTAACTACTTTAATCATAATATATTTTCATTTTAAATATAATATATATTTATATATTATATTTTAAAAATTCTAATAAATCTGTGTAATATTTAAACAATACTTAATGTATTTTAAGTTATCGTTTAGAAATAAAAATAAATAAATTATAGTCATGATCACGTTAAAATATAATTATTATACTAAAATAAATATGATAAAATTATATTCAATTGATAAATTTATAAATTTTATTTTCATAAATATAAACTATGTATTTAAAATATAATATGATGATAGAACGGCTTAAAATTAACAAACTATATAATACATGTCTAAAATTAACATATCTTACACTTTTATATATACAATAATAAATTATCTAAAATGAATAAGCATAAAAATATTGATAAAAAGAAATCCAGTTTTGAAATACGGGTCAGAATTTAGCATAAATTAAATACAAAATATTTTTTAAATATATTTTCTCATGAATATATTTATTTGCTTAATAACTAAATACAAATACAATAAGATAAATATATAATAATAAGTGGTAAATACATAAGGTTTAAACAATTAATTAATTATAACATGTAAATTATAAAATTATTGTATTTGAAATAGTTATATAAATATTTATGTATATGATTAACATTAAAAATATATACCACTTATGTTCTTTTTTTTTTTGTAACATACCACTTATGTTCTAAAACAATAATTTATGTATAGAAAAGTGAAAACAAACATCCGTGCGGTTGCACGGATCAAAATCTAGTTAGTATTAATTAGTCATTAAAAACCATAGTTAAACAAAACGACGTCAGTGTTACAAAAAAAAAAGACGTCTTTTAATTATATTTAGTTTTAAAAAGAAAAATAATCACAAAAACCTGAACTTTTAAAACATTTACTAGTAAAGCACCAAATTTCTTTTGAACCATTTAAATTGCTAAGGCTTCGATTGGTAAATGTTGAATTGAATGAAAAACTAAATAAAGTAATAAACACAAATTCAATCGAAGAAATGAAAAAACCAAAAATATATGAATTTATGTTCATTTCATTCCTCACAGAAATTTGAGAAGAAATTTTTCTTCACAATTTCTTTTTCATTCATAAGAATATAAGAGGAATAAAATGGGAGACTTAGATCTATAATCTAACAAAAAATTCAACATGAATGGCATAACATTTGAGGAATGAAAAAATTCACCATCATTTTTTCTAAATTTTGCTCACCAAATGAAGCCTAAGTTGTGTTTGACGTTCATTTTAAAACATGAGTTTGTGTTGACTAAGCCAAATTAGACACATTGATAAATAACTTAACATAATTTTAGTTAGTCATTAATAACTACAGTTAAACAAGTTTTGTTAGTTTGATTTTTGATTTGTCACTATAAATATCTTTTACTTTAATTTATAATGCTTAATTGATTAATATTTTTATAAGTAATTAAAGATACATTAACTTATACAATATATACCTTGTTTGTTTATTTGTTTCTATTTTATCAAAGAACTTGGATTTATCATACTCGTCTTTGTCGTATTACCTGGTATCAAAAGATTTCAATGATGATTTTTTATAAATGAGTCATAATTTGTTATATAAATTTTGGCTATCGAAACATCAGTTTAAATATATATTGTATAAATTAATATATAATTAATTAGTTATATAGATATTACTTGATCAGTGTATCGATTTGCTTAACCTAGTTATTAATTACTAACTAATAAATTTAAGTAATGAGAGTAATTGGTTGGACTGTAGATGTAGAAATGTATTTGTAGGATTTAGGCCGTAGTTTTATTGTTATGGCTTTATGTTTTTTTTTTGCTGTAGATAAATTCTTTATATATTAATAGAGAAACATTAAAAAAATTATAACATGTAATTTGTAATAGTTACAAAAAAAAACTTGTTGAGTTGTCACTTAATTAGGATGTCAAAGGAACCTGTGGCCCGCAGGATAGGCCCGTTAAGACCTGTGGCGGGGCGGGCTTGGGCCCGTGATTTCACGTCCCGCAAAGAAGCGGGCCTCGCGGGAGAGGCTTGTCGCGGAACCGGACCCAAAGCGGGCAAGCCCACAGTGACCCGCGGGTTTCTCCATGTCCCGCAACCCTAATCGACTTTCCATTTGCTCAACACCTGAAAAAAAAAACGCGAGAGAGTCAGAGAGATAGAGTGAAAGGCGATGTGGTTGCGACCTCCACCGTGGAAAGAAACAGAGCTCCACCGATGACGACGGCGGTTCGCTCTCCCGACACTGCTTCATCTCACAACTTGTCTTCGAACTGCAGTCTGCAGCAGAGGAGCTAAAACGATAAGGGTCCGCCAAAGTAGTTTCTTCTTCTTCGATGTGGCTTCCGTTCTTCCCTCTGAGCTTCCAAACTCCACAGATCGGACATGCATGTACAGAGTTAGTATTTCAGACAAAAAAATGAAGTTCTTTTGGACTTATAATCTCTGCTGTAACTCTTGTTTTTTTCTTTTCCAGGTTGTTAGATAAGAAGACCAACAAGATCCGTAAGGTAGTGATCTAGCTTAGCGATCTATAGTTTGTGTTATGTCTTATCTAGGTTAGCGATCCATGTAAACAAATTGAACAACAAGTTTGATCATTTTTATGTCTTCTTCTTTAGGTTGTTTCCCGGTTCTTGACACGGCTTTCTCACCGGATCAGTCTTTAGAAACGCTCCAGACGCTAAAGCCTTGCAAAGAACATTGTCCGACGAAACTGGTAACGAACTTAACCAACTCTTTGGTTTTAAAACCTGTGTTTTGGTTTTGGTTTTAATACTAAGGAATGCAGAGTCGTCTCTGATATGTTTGGTTGTCGCGTTGTATTTGTTTTGTGTTCTGTGTTGAGGTGATGGAGTGATAGTGAGAAAGTAGGCGACTTGGTCATCTTCTTCTCCTCTTAGACAGCTTCAGGACATCAGGTTAGTCACTCTCTTATTGTCTTGTGTTGAGTAGTGTAGCGTCTTGTTTCAGTTGTTTGCATTGATAGTACTGATATGTCTCTTCGTTTGTACATACAGAGAAGAGATCATGTTCATCAACGACTTCCCCAAGATGGTTGCTGGCGCCAAAGGAGATTGCGTGCCAACTGCCAAGGTTTGTGTCCTGAACTGTCTTTTTTTTTTGTGTTCTATGAACTGAACTGTCTTTTCTTTTTGTTTGTGTCCTGTGATGAGAACAATGAAGGATTGCACAACTCGTTTTCCAGCACGAGTACATACACCACCTGGTCGAGTAGTTTCCAGCTTCAGCCGATATAGCAGCTTTAAGGACCTCAGGTTAGTAAGCTCTTAAACATGTGAAACTTAGATTCACTAATCACTAGGTTATCGGGAAGAGAGGCAAAAAATCACTAATCACTAGGTTATCGGATCACTGTCTAGTTTAGCTTGCATTGCGTAGATGATATAGTAAATTTGAACGTGAGATTTGTGTTTGTGTACTTGTGTAGTAAAATTTGAAACTTTGAAAATAAATAATAGTAACAAATTTTTAAAAAAATATTAACAAAAATGTTTAAAAATAGACAAAATTTAGGAAACCCTAAAAAGGTTATTTCATTCCACGGCGTGAAAAAAAAACCAGAAAACTTGAGAGTTGAGAGCGAGAGAGACCATGGGATCAAGGAGCCAGTCTGAAGATCAGTCGACGTTTGATCCGAATTACTCCCCGCCAAATACAGTGGACTTTGCCACTCAGGAAGTCTTAGCTGCTCTTGCTGCAGAAGCTGAGGTTGGTGATCACATAGCTTCTCAGGAAGCTGGTGTAACTCATGCTGATGGGAAGCAGAAAGGAAGCAGAAAAAGGCTTATCAGTCTTGTCGATGATACTGATGATTCTGATGTTGAAATCAGTCAACCAACCCAAAAAACCAAGCCTCGCAGACAGACCAGTTTCGGAACAGCCACGGGAAAACCCATGTTGCAATCCACTATAGATGGTGGTGTTGGCTCGTCTGCACAGGTGTGTAGTAAGGGGAAGATGAAGAAATCGATGGTGATGGAGAAGAAGAGAAATTACCAACATTTGAATCCATTGTTGATGGGGAAGATGAAGATGAGTAGATGAGCAAGTTTGAAATGTTATCTTGATTTGGTGTTTTGCTTCAATTACAATTTCAGATTTCTTGTTTAAGTTGCATGATTTTGGTTTTGAATACTATGATTTGGACCATTTGGTGTTTCTCTAAATTTTACTTTAGTTGAGACTTAATTTTTTATACTCACGATCAAACAACAAACTATAGTTCTTCAAAGTTATCTGAAAAAAAATACAGTACAAGACTAATATATGTAAAATTTTGTTAAGCTCCAATAGTAGATGGGTCATATGTTCATATATCATTCATTATGTGCACTTAGGTATGTAGTGGTCACTGGAGCAGCCTGCAGCGTCGAGAAACGTCATGCTGCACTCCTTTCGCGTCCAGCCCGCGGGACGGCTTGTAAGGGCCTGTGAAATTATGCGGTACGGGACTGGGCCGGCTTTCTCTGGACCGCAGCCCGCGCGGGACGGTACCGCCTGGACCCGCGAGATGCTGAGCCCGCGGCGGGTCGGGACGGGACGGGACGACCTGTTTGACATGCCAATTAATCTTACGTGACAACTTAAGAATCAATTGAAAAAATGTTGGTCTAAGAAAAAATTATTAGGAAACATTATATTAACCCAAAATATAAGAATCATGTAGTTTTTCTTTAAATAAAATCAATGGAGTTACCTAATATAATTAATATATATATGATAATCAATGATTATGAATAATAAATATTTAATAACAATTTTTGCGTGAAAACTACATATATATATTTTGGGGTGAAAACTACATATATTTGTTTCTATATTTTTTTGTTAGATAACTTGATGTAATGCTATGTTCAAAATGAAATCATGTAATGGCATTCGCAAATGATTGAATTATTTTTTACTCTTAGTTTCTTATGCATATCAACTCTACGGATCTTGGTTTTTAAACATGAGTTTTAAGAAAACTCTAATTAAACCATTTAGTGGTTTCTCTTCTGGTGATATTTAAGTTCTTGGAGATACTTGCAACATGGTTTTAATCAATATGGGCTTTATAACTAATTTAGGCCCTAAAGCCCATTACTTTAATAAAAGTGAAGTTCGTAGCCCTAATTTCATTGCTATAAAAACTCTTTCCTGAACTCATCTCCGTCCTTCTCCGAGCAAAAAAAAATAAAACAGAGAGCACAAGAAAATGCAGATCTTTGTGAAAACCCTAACGGGGAAGACGATAACCTTAGAGGTCGAATCATCCGACACGATCGACAATGTGAAGGCCAAGATTCAGGACAAGGAAGGTATCCCGCCGGACCAGCAGCGTCTGATCTTCGCCGGGAAGCAGCTGGAAGACGGAAGGACACTCGCGGATTACAACATCCAGAAGGAGTCGACTCTTCACCTGGTTCTCCGTCTGAGGGGAGGAGCGAAGAAGAGGAAGAAGAAGACGTACACGAAGCCCAAGAAGATCAAGCACAAGCACAAGAAGGTGAAGCTCGCGGTTCTGCAGTTTTACAAGGTCGATGGGTCAGGGAAGGTTCAGAGGCTGAGGAAAGAGTGTCCCTCGGTGAGCTGTGGTCCGGGAACGTTCATGGCGAGTCATTTCGATAGGCATTACTGTGGGAAGTGTGGAACTACTTATGTCTTTAAGAAGCCTGATGAAGAGTGATGAGTGATCACTAGGTGTTATGTTTTTGTCTCTCCTATTTAAAATTGAATTATCGTTTATTCGGATAATTTTTTGAGACTGTTAAGGTTTAATTTTATTTTATCGGATTATTTAGTTTATAAATAGTTGCAGTAAGTTATTGTATTATCTCTACTGATAGTTTATATGTCTAATGTCTAGATTTTGAATAGGATGATTAGAATGATAGTGGGTTGGTTAGAAACTTCCTCAATGCTTCATCATGGTAATCCTTTAACTTGTGACGGAAGAAATAGGATGCTTAGCTGAATCAATCTTTTCCTTTGATCATCTTGTTTTGAGATATAGCTTTAGTTTGTAGTACCCTGGATCTGTCTTTTTGGGAGGCAAACTTACCAGTTGAGCTGATTTTTTTCTCATGGACTGATAATGATGTTATTTTCACCACCAATTGTGTTAATCTTGCTGTTGCTCTGAATCTTATCTCACTTGTTTTGCTAAGATCCGATAATTTGTTTTTTTTTGTTTGCTTTTGGAATTTATCCTCTTTTTCATAAGCAGTGAAGTAAAGGGTTTTATATTGAAATATGGGCAAATGTAGAGAGGGTTTTTTGTACCGCGATGTCAAAAACCGTTTCTTAGCTTTTAACTAAAAAAAGTTAAGAACTAGTTCTTAAATAAGAGATATAAGAACCGGTTTTTAGCTGTATTGTAAAAAAGCCAAAAAAAAAATAAAAAATATCAAATCATGAGTTATGAATTCCAAATTAAGAATCCGAATTAATCATGCTCTTAGAGTTAAGAAACTCGCACGTCCTCAATAGTTTAACATTTTCTACTTAAACATACTTAACAAAACGACTCACTTTGTTGATTTTGTGACTTTTTGGATGAAAAGTGTGTACTGATCAAAACGGGTTGTCAAACTTGTGTTGTGGGCCGATGAATTGGGTCGCATGGGATTTTCCAAAAAAAAAAAAGACTCTATATAAATTAATAAATAGAAAATAGAGTAAAAGTTTGATGTTAAGTCTCTGTCGTGGTTGAAGACAACATAGGAGATGAGAGTGAGTCAGAGAGAGCAATAAAGGAGAGGGACAGTGGAAATTGGAAACAACATGAGGAGATAGAGAGAGGCACTGAAACTTGAATTTAGAGATTGAAACTGAGGTGTTTCACAAAAGAAAAAAAGAGATTGAAACTGAGAGAGAGAAGAAGAAGACTTTGGGCAAAATGGTCAAGAAACAGTTAGCAAAATATGAGAAGGGAAGACAAAATCCTAAGATTCCGAGTTACCAAAAGTGATGAGTCTCTTAGAAACAACCGCACTAGTCTCAACTCATTGCACTTTCACTCTCAATCTCATTTCAAACCTAAATTCCAAAAACTGCATTGTGTTTTGTGGTTGGTTCAATAAATCCCATTTAAAGAGACAACTACACATGAGACAAAGAGGAATTTCTCTCTCAACTTCATTTGTCTTTTTTTCTCTTTCTAACTTGCAAACCAATCTACTACACACACCACCTCATTTATTACATTTCCTCTCTTTGATCTAATACTATCTGTGCAACGTGGCTTTCCATTTTGACATGTTCATTGTAACACCGTACATAATCTTCACCAATGGTCATAGATTTATATATATTAGCTTTTGTTATTCTATTGTCCATCCTAGTTTAATATTGCAGTAACCTGTAACCCATATCTTATCATGCACGTTATAAGGATTTGTAAAAAGTAGAATATGACTGAGCTTCTCTGTTGCGTATATGGGTTAATAAATGTGCTTTTGATTAACTTGTTTTTAGGCCTGGGC
Organism: Brassica rapa; assembly: GCF_000309985.2. Taxonomy (NCBI): domain Eukaryota; kingdom Viridiplantae; phylum Streptophyta; class Magnoliopsida; order Brassicales; family Brassicaceae; genus Brassica; species Brassica rapa. The sequence continues at coordinate 31,039,931 of NC_024803.2, read as the reverse complement.
ATTTTTAACTTGGACTCGAAAACCCGAACTAGAACCGACCAAAAAATACCGACCCGAAACCGAACCGAACCGAAAATTTACAAGTATTTTTTGGGTCTAAATTTCTTTTATCCGAAAGAACCAGAACCGAAAGGAACCGACCCGAATAGACCCGGACCCGAAAAGAACCGACCCGAATAGACCCGACCGGTAAGAACCGATTAGTATCCGACTTAAAAACATGTATATCTAAAACTATGATTTTTTTGTGTTCTATTATATATATATATATATATTATTTTATGATCTAGTTAAAATATTTTTTATTAACAACATTTGTTATTATTTTGTAACATTTTAAGTAATATGAAGCTTTAAAATGTAAATTTTAGAGTTTAAAAATGTTTTATTTAATTATTAATAGTTTCATTTAAGTTATTTTGTAAAATTTTAGATATATATGACAAATATCGACTAAATTTGATGGAGTTGGTTATGCCATGTCCTTTTCAGATCATAAATACCCGAACCCGACATGGACCCAAGAAATTACGGGTTTTTTATGGGTGTTTTAGTTATAGACCCGAACTGACCCGGACCCGAGAAAAACCGACCCGAACCCGAACCAAAATTTTCTAAGTACCTATTGGGTCTAAATATTTAAGACCCAAAATTAATACCCAAATCCGAAAGGAACCGGTCCGAACTGACCCGAAGACCCGAATGCCCATGCCTAAACTTGTTTTTGATAACTAAATCTCTATCCTAATGAAACTTTCAGAATGGCATGTATCACGTTGATATTATATATATGTCACCTAGGAATATATACTTCTATTTTAATCAATGCTTTTTTCAACGGGAACCGGATTTTAATCACACTAGAACTCGCCGACAAAAATATTTGTCACTAGAACTCCATCATCACAATACATACACACACACACACATATATATATATTCTATACATTATTTATTTTCTTTAGAAAAGAAAATGTAGTTAGGAATGTGATTAATAGAAAGAATGAGAATCATTTACTACTCACAGCTCATCGAAACGATGAAGATTCCAATTATTAGAAAATGAGATGGAGACGTACATAACAGGAATTAAGTATAGTGTATTTTAGCATGTAATTAACCGAACTATTTTCACATGAAATATTCACAATTTGCATTAGTGATTAGCAGAGCCTATCTCTCTTACTCTCTATCTATATAAACACCCACCCACTCACATATATCTCCTATCATTCATCGTACACACAATCTCTCTCTGTATTTCTCAGAAGAAATAAAATCTCTCTCTCTATATGACAAAAATTCCCAACATGACGACACTCAACCAGCTGTTTGATCTGCCGGGGCAGGTTTGCCATGTCCAGTGTGGTTTTTGCACCACTATTTTGCTGGTACACCTTAGCTTCTTCTCTCTCATTTTGGTTATATGCAGATTTGATGAATATACATGTTTAACAGGTGAGTGTACCGTTCACGAGCCTGTCAATGGTGGTGACGGTGAGATGTGGGCATTGCACAAGCCTTCTCTCTGTTAATTTGATGAAGGCTTCCTTCATTCCTCTTCATCTCCTCACGTCTCTGTCTCATATGGATGAGGTTCCAATAACATATCTATTTATGCATAGGCCTGGGTCTCTACTGCATCTATATATACATCGATCACTCTTATTAATTTTGGCTTTATCTTTGTGTAGAAGGGGCACGAGGAGGTTGCAGCTACAACAGATGGTGTGGAAGAAGAAGCGTGGAAGGTGAATCAGGAGAAGGAGAACAGTCCAGCGACTTTGGTTACATCTTCAGAAAGTGAAGATGAAGATAGAGATGTTTCTCGTGTTTACCAAGTTGTCAACAAACGTACGTTGTGTGTATACATATATATATAATATATATATATATATATAGTTTGATCTTGTCAGCTTCAGTTCATTTCTCTTATAATTGATATTTTTGAGTTGTGAGTAGCACCTGAGAAACGACAACGAGCTCCTTCCGCTTACAATTGCTTCATCAAGTAAGAAATCGTTCCAAGAAACTATGCTCATTAATTTATATAAATGACATATGTATGTATGCATTTTCACAAGTTTGTAAAATAGTTTCCTTTTTGGGGTTAAATTGGGACAGGGAAGAGATCAGGAGGTTAAAGGCTCAGAATCCAAGCATGGCTCACAAAGAAGCTTTCAGCTTAGCTGCGAAAAATGTACTTAAATGTTTACTTAAACTTAAAACTTGAAGATAATAAGAACCCTAGTCTAGTTTAGTTTTTCATCTTTTATTCAGCTTAATGGAGAGATCTATCTGATAATTCTTTTGTGATTTCAATTTGTTTGATTTGGGGATGGTGAAGTGGGCCAATTTCCCTCCAGTGCAAAACAAGAGAGCTGCCTCAGATCAATATTTTTGCGAAGATGACAACAATGCACTACTATCATGCAATGCTCTCGGGGTAATTTCAGAAACTAATTATGTTTTTACGACATGTTATATATATATATATATATATATTTAGAATCAATAATCACATACTTGACAAATAAACCACCATGTAGGTTAGCAGACTAGAAAATGTCATTTCTAAAGCAAACCAACTAAGAATTAACTAGATCCAAATAGCATCACTCTAAGTAAAACTTTCAGAACCCTAGCTAGAATATTTATTAAAACAGAAAACATATTTATTTATACTAATTATTAGAGTGAATTCAAGGAAAAGGGAAATATGATTCATTGATCCTCAACTACTGCAATGTGTGAAATTTATGACCTAGACCCTTTTCTAGTATTGAAGCTTACACTGTCTGCACACAGTTTACTTTTAAAGAAACACATTCAACTACTTAAAGCATTACAGCTGAATATGTATGTTTTCAATCAATTTAACTTGAGTTTAATTCAATGCTGAAATTAATGTTTGGAATGCAGGACCATGACGAGAGCAATAATGGATTCCGAGAGAGAAAGGCCCAAAGGCATTCCATTTGGGGAAAATCTCCATTTGATTAATAACAATTTGGCAAACGAAATGTGATGGCGACTATCTTCTTCTATCTAGGGTTTGATTTTGTTGTTTTTAAGGTTCGTGTTGTTGGAGAGAAAAGGGAGGGTAAGGATCTGAACTTACGTAAGCTTTGGGTATTCGAGGAGAGTCTTGGGAATGATCAGCGAGATCAGTATTTTTGTACTTCTTAGCTTTGAACTTAATTTGAAGAGACACTGACTCTATACCAAATCCTACTTTTGCGTTCATGACTACGTTATGTTTTAACATTCCATGAAACACTCGAGGAATCTTTGTTTAGCTGTCATTATTAGATATCTTTCTTAAGCTATCATTAATATACTTCTTCATTTCACTTATTGTGCTTTTGTACATTGGGGAAAAATAAGACAAATACTTCTAATAAATCGTAAATTCAAATGAATGTTTACGAAATATACATTAGATTGGTATATACCTGAATATCATGAAACAACCAAAAAAGTCAATATTCAAGAGTAAGTTTATTAGTCTTACTCGGGTAGCTTCATCTTAGATATACATGATGTTTGAACATGCTATTTTTATAACAATAAGAAAACCCAAGCAGTGGCGGAGCCGGCCAAAAGATTCACCAGAGGCAGTATAAAATTTCAACTTAAAATAATACGGGGCATAATCATAAAATTTTCAAAAAATCGATGAAAATATATTTTTTCAATAATTCATACGGGGTAGCTGCCCCCCTTCCCACCTCTCTACCTCCGCCACTGAACCCAAGTCAAGTCAGATTTTATCGCTTATATAAGAAAAATATGGTACATATTCTCCTCATGTTTATACGGAAGGCTGATACTTGGCCAATCTTACAATCGTACGTTTTGGATTCCGTGATTCAAACCCGCTACTTCAGTTTTGTATAATTGTATAAATACTATTTGTAAGAACCGTCTATGTGGATCCACATTTCAGCACACACTGTTGGATAATTCCAAGCTTGTGGAAACTTAACATATTATTAGATGTTTAATATGTTAAGATAAACACAATAAGGAAACCTAGAAATAGGAAAAGGAAGTTTCTATTTAGGTTAGGTTTGTGTTTTCCATATCCCACATGTTAAAGGGAATTGTCTTTCATATAAATATAGGTCTAATGGAGAGGTGTTCCATATGATCTAAGTGAAACATATTGAGAGCTTTAGTTTTGAGTAGTTTCTAAAGCTAATAAGAAAAGTTGTTCTTATAACTCTTTGTGTTTCTAAGAGATCTGAATTGGTATCAGAGCCTCAGGTTGGAGACTCGATCTAAGCTTAAGTTGTAGCTTAAGATCCTGGTGCTTGTGAACAAGAGATCGCGACGGCAAGATGGCTGACGTGACTAGGGCTCCACGCACGAAGGACTTTGGATCTACATCCATCCAATGTCCGATGTTGTCATCGACAAACTACACAGTTTGGTCGATGAGGATGAAGGTTCTACTACGTGTTCATGAAGTGTGGGACACAATCGAACCTGGTTCAGATGATCAAAAGAAGAACGATGTTGCGATAGCTCTTTTGTTTCAATCTGTTCCCGAAACATTGATTCTCCAGGTGGGAGAACAAACCGCATCAAAAGAGATCTGGAACGCCATCAAGTCGCGACACCTAGGAGCTGATCGTGTAAGGGAGGCGAGACTTCAGACGTTGATGGCGGAGTTTGACAGGTTGAAGATGGATGATTCAGATACGGTCGATGACTTCGCGGGGAAGATATCGGGCCTATCATCCAAAGCAACCTCGTTGGGAGAAAACATAGAAGAATCCAAGATGGTCAAGAAGTTCTTGAAGGGTCTTCCAAGACACAAGTATATCCAGATCGTAGCATCACTTGAGCAAGTCCTAGATCTCAACTCGACGGGGTTTGAAGACATAGTAGGAAGGCTTAAGGCGTACGAGGAGCGTGTAGGAGAAGAAACTCAGAAAGAAGACCAAGGGAAGCTGATGTTTTCGAACAATGAAGAGCATAGTCAGAGGGGCTATGAGAATTCCCGTGGTAGAGGAAGAGGACGGAACGGTAGAGGCAGAGGTCGAGGTAGGTCACACAACCAAAACCGTGCGTCACACACCGAAGATAACAACTCGAAGAAGAATCGTTCAAAGCTGATATGTTGGAGATGTGACAAGCCTGGTCACTACGCAACTGTCTGTCCCGAAAAGACAGAGAAGAATCAAGAAACTAACCTAAACGAGACAGAAGAGGCTGATGCACTCTATGTACACGAGGTGGTGTTTTTGAATGAAGATAAGGTGATTCCGAAGAATCTTGATATCGACAAAGGCAGTGCAAGTGTCTGGTATTTGGATAATGGAGCGAGCAATCACATGACAGGGAACAAGGAGTTCTTTTCGAGTTTGAATCTCAACACCAAAGGGAAGGTGAAGTTTGGTGATGGATCGTGTGTTGACATTGTAGGAAAGGGTGTGGTTACCTTTGTGTGCAAGACTGGTGAGAAGAAGGCACTCAAAGACATATACTACATACCTGATCTGAAGCACAATATATTGAGTCTTGGGCAAGCAACAGAGAACGGATGTGAGGTTAACATGAAAGATGTCTACTTAACGCTCACAGATTCGCATGAAAGGTTGCTAGTTCGTGTGACAAGATCTCCAAACCGTCTCTACAAGACCCCTATGGAGATAAGCTACCCGGAGTGTTTACATGTCAGGGACGACGATGCTACATGGAGATGGCATGCTCGACAAGGACATATATGTTATGGAGTGATGAACAACATGGTAAGGAAGGAGATGGTTGTAGGAATGCAGAGTGTAACACACGAAGAAGGCGTGTGTGACATATGTCTCGCAGGGAAGCAAACGAGACACTCATTCCCGAGTGTAACACACGAAGAAGACGTGTGTGACACATGTTTCGCAGGGAAGCAAATCAGAGATTCATTCCCGACTAAGGCCATGGTTTGTACATCAAAGCCATTAGGATTATTGCTTGGAGATTTATGTGGAATAAGTGCACCACCAACGCCAGCAGATAATGGTGAGGCATTCTATCGGTTCAAAAGATTTCACACCGATAGAGGAGGAGAGCGTGCCTCAGCTATGTTCAATCTAGGTTGCACCGATAGAGGAGGAGAGGTTGCCTCAGATGTGTTCAATCTAGAATGCACCGATAGAGGAGGAGAGATTGCCTCAGATGAGTTCAACCTATCTTGTGAAGAAGATTGGGTTGAAGCTATGGAAGACGAGTTGGAGTCTATCACAAGAAACAAGATATGGGAGCTTGTAGATAGACCGACTGGTTCTGAGAAGAAAGGAGAAGAGGATCGAGTTCGTGTGTTACACAAGACGTTGCATGTGTTACGCCAGACACCCAGAGCATGGAGTGTAAAACTTGATCAGGTTCTCAAGGAGATGAGATTTGAGAAGTGCACGAAGGAACCATCAGTGTACTGCAAGACTGAAGGAGGAGACGTCTTGATCATTGCCATCTACGTTGATGATCTATTTGTGACAGGAACTTCACTTAAGGTGATTAGGCAATTCAAGGAGGAGATGTCTAAGAAGTTCGAGATGTCAGATCTAGGTAAGCTAACGTACTACCTTGGCATAGAGGTGATTCAAGGAGCAGACAGAATCAGAATAAAGCAAGAGAGGTATGCTCAAGGAATCCTGTGTGACACAAAGATGGAAGTGTGTAACACGACTCACGTAGGAGTGTGCAACACGACTCAAGGAATCCTGTGTGACACAAAGGTGGAAGCGTGTGACACAACGCACGTACCAATGGAGTCAAGGTTCTCAAAGGCTGAAGATGAACCAGAGATAAATCAGTTGGGTGTTGAGCAGAAGGCTGACATCCTTCCCAGAGCTCACGTACGCAAGATGGCGGATGTGACCAGAGTTATCATCGCAATGAGCTTCAGCCACAAGATTCATCGTGAAGAGGTCATGAGAAGGTTCTACAAGAACTGGGCCGATTCTAAGAAGAAGCGGTACGGAAACAAGGAGAGCATCCGGTCTAACCTTGAGAAAGATGTGAATTCAATGGGTGGATTCGCACACCATGGTGTGGTGGAGGATGATTACTTGATGATTAAGTTCAAGCAAATGAGGAGCTTAATCGGAGTTCAAGAAATTGATCTCCCTAATTCAAGTTGGAATTAAGGGGGTGAATGTTGGATAATTCCAAGCTTGTGGAAACTTAACATATTATTAGATGTTTAATATGTTAAGATAAACACAATAAGGAAACCTAGAAATAGGAAAAGGAAGTTTCTATTTAGGTTAGGTTTGTGTTTTCCATATCCCACATGTTAAAGGGAATTGTCTTTCATATAAATATAGGTCTAATGGAGAGGTGTTCCATATGATCTAAGTGAAACATATTGAGAGCTTTAGTTTTGAGTAGTTTCTAAAGCTAATAAGAAAAGTTGTTCTTATAACTCTTTGTGTTTCTAAGAGATCTGACACACTCTCAAGACTTAATATAGAGGGCACCCCCGATGGTACAAGTGAGTTTTACTGTTTTCTTCATGCTGACGCTCATTTATACGAATATCTTATTAGTTCATCTTACTTTCATTCATTTTCACGCGTTCAAATGAAAACTTCTGAACTTTTACACGAATATCTTATTAGTTCATCTTACTTTCATTCATTTTCTTATTAGTATGTATTATATTGTAGGTAAAATTAATATATATATTTCTTTGGGTATTTGGGAATACTTTTAGTACAACTAAGTGGTAGTAATTTAGTGATAATTTTAGAATTAAGAATGTATCCATATTTGTCATGAGTTTGATTCTTGATTAGAACTAAATTATCATTACTTGACTAGTATAATCATAGACTATGATCTAAGTGATAAACATGGTGGACCATAACAGACGATCGATCCATTTCCTGACATTAGTCGGAAGGTATTCCTAACTCGAATTAAGTAGTCTGGTACACTTTCAGGTTAGTTTACTCTATAACACTAAGTGTATTTCTCTTGTGATTGATCTGATCAGTATGGTATATAAAATAAAAAGATTTCTTTTAGCACTGAATAAGGTTTTCTTCTCTATGATTGTTACAACATAAAAGGATTAACAAATTTTCAAAAGAAATCTCCTATATATTAATTGAGAATCATTTAAAAATTATAACTTATATTTTATACTAATTACAAAAGAAACTTGATGATGTGTCACTTAATTAAGATGTCAATTTGGCTTACGTGGCAACATAAAAATCAATTGAATAATTTGTAGGTCCAAAATAATTGCCAAAGAACATTATATTAAACCCAAAATATAAGAAGCGTGTATTATTTTCTTAGATAAAAGCTATGGTGTTACCTAATATGATTAACATATATATGACAATTAATGATTATGAATAATAAAGTTTTGATAACAACTTTTGTATCCTTTCTCATTTTTTTAAAAATTTTATGTTATTAAAATAAATTAAACAATCACATTAACCGTACAATAAAAAAATTTAGATTTTTCTTATATGTTATATTTTGAATTTTTTTAAAACTTCTTTAAATTACAAAAAATGTTAAAAATCCCTTTGAAAAATTTGTGATTAATGTCTTAATGTTTTTTGTTATAACAAGATACAATGATCATAAAATCTTATTGATATGAATTCTTATTTAATAAATATCCATATTAAATAATATATATATGTCTATTTTAATATTGTTTAAATTAAACTATGTACCATTTAAAAATAAATCATTATGTTAATTTTGAAATTTGCATTGATAGAGTATTGAGACCTTAATATTTTAATTTTTAAATTTGCATAAAAAAATAGCACATCAAATTTTTTGGGATTAATGGTTTTAAATTTATGTTACATCAAATATACATATGGTAATAAAACCATATGAGTAGGAAGTCTCAATAATAAATATTTATATTAAAATATACTATATATTTATGTCAATATCATTGAAATATAATTATATACCATATCAAAAATAAGTAAAATGGCTATTTTGATTTATTTACTATAAATATATTGTAAATAAACAAGAGGTATTTTGTTGATTTATGTGATTTCTATAATCTCACATATATTAATTGAAAAACAATTCAGCATGTGTAAGATTTTATTAATTAATATTGTTTGAAAATCTTACAAGAGATCGATACAACTAAAATTTATTTAGAAGCTATTATCATCACCTAGCGAGAACATTGATTCCACAACAAATTTGCTTTCCTATCCCTAACTCCCTTTCTATTCGTCACAATACCGACATAGAATATTTGGAAGTGTCGATTGATAATCTGAAATTGTAGTTTTTTTAAAGTTCATCCCATTGTTTATTTTAATGAGCTTAAAACAGTTTTTAATGATTAACTAAATGGACCACGTACATAATAAAATATATTTTGGTTTAAAAATTATTGCATACCCAAAATCAATATGAACCATCATCATTTTCATTTATAATTTTGTTACAATAAAAATATAGGGTTGGGCAAAAAATCTGAATCCAAAAAACTGAACCAAAACCGATCCGAAAATAGTAACTTTAACCAAAATTGGTTAGATATCCGAATGGGTTCAAAATTTTGGTATTTAGAGAACCGGAACCGAACGCGATCCGAACCAAAATATTTTGGGTATCTGAATATATCCAAACAAGATTTATATACTTAAATATATTAATTATTTTTAAATTTAATATCTACAACAATATACAAAATAAGTAAGATGTTTTTAAGTTGTCCAAAATACTTGAAAATATGTACAAATAGTTATAAATACATTTTTAAAATAGCTAAATGATACTTAAATACCTAAAATACGTAAAATATCTATTGATTCTCTATCCAAATATTTAAAGTAAACCAATTTTTATGTTAATTTTAAGTATTTTGGCATACATTATTCAAAGTTATATAATATATATTATTTTTAGATTTTGAAAAGTTTAAAGTATATATGAACTTTAGTTTTTGAAAAAAAATTAAATAGGTTATCCAAATCCGAACGAGACCCGCAAAGATCCAAACTGAACCAAACTCGTAAGGATCTGAACCGAACCAAATAGTACTCGAATGCCCACATCTAATCAAATGTAAAAAAAAATTAATGATAACAAAATGTATATTGTTTATAATATTAAAATGTATATTGTTTATTATATTGAAATACACTATATTTTTTAAAAGTTCGTTCCGTGCAGGACGCGAATTATATCATCCAAGACTTATGATTATTGTCCAATATACAAACTTTTGGAGTGTATTAAATAAAGATTTTATATTAACAAAGCATTTCTGTAAACAAGTTGTATGTTTGCACGTTTCCCTCAAATAATAAGGGGGGGGGGGCAATTTCGTACATATATCCATCGGTAGGTGGGTCCTGTTGGCAAAGCGGCTCAACAACTCTATTATGTTGCCGGAATCGCAACTTCTTTGCCTATTTTTAATATATCCTCCAACAATAGCACGCCACGTCATCCTCTCTGTCACCGATTGGATAAGGACGACCACCTCAGACGCTGTCGGAGACGTTTCATTCCCCCGACGCTTAGTGGCAATCTCGTAGATACATTCGTAATCGATGGGCGTTCAATTCGTGCGTGCGCTTATAATAAAAAGTCCACCGCTAAAGTACCCAAAAACTCAACTCATCTCATAATTATTCTCTCGGAAGAAGAAACCAAAACCCATTTTTGTTACCTCTTCCCTCAATCCATAAGTCAAAAAACAAAAAGCTTAAGAGAACTGGTAAAGCTCTTCCCTTTTTTTTTGTATTCATGATCAATCAGAGAATTTGATTTGGTCTGCTTATCGTATCTTTGCTTGTTCTCTGGTTAGATATGTTTTTGAGAATTTGATTGATTTTGTATATGTTTCTTTCTTTTTATGAAGGTTGGAGGAGATGGGCTCTGAAGGACCAAAAGCTGTTACGATTCACGTGACTGGTTTCAAGAGATTTCTTGGCGTTTCCGAGAACCCTACTGAGAAAATCGCTAATAATCTGAAATCGTATGTGGAGAAACGAGGGTTGCCTTCTGGGTTGAGTCTTGGTAGCTGCACTGTTCTTGAGACTGCTGGGGAAGGTGCAAAGTCTCAGCTTTATCAGGTTTTGGAGTCTAGTGTTACTGTCTCTGAGGATAATAAGAACAGCAACGGAACCGTTGTTTGGGTAAGAGAACTCTTGTTAATTTCTTGATGATTGCCGATCATTCCTTGAAGTCATCAACTTAAAACAAATTTGATGACTGTAGACTGTGGTTCAAGTGTGATTGTGCTTTGTATTGACTTTTTCTATTCATGGCTCTTGATTGTTGCTTACTTTTAGTTGAACGCTCCCTTGTCTTAACGCCTTTTGCTTCTCTAACTAGATTTGTGTTTGGAGCTAAAGATTGTTAAGGTCTCTCACAAAAGTTAATATTTTGAAGAACTTATAACTTGGAAATGAAAAAAAGGTGTTTTAGTATTGTGATTAAGTGTTCTTATGATGGTTTAAAGACATGCATCTTCTTCTCATGGTTGTTGTTGTTTTTGCGTCTTCAGCTTCATCTTGGAGTGAATAGTGGAGCGGAAAAATTCGCAATTGAAAGACAAGCAGTGAACGAAGCTCATTTCCGTTGTCCTGATCAACTAGGCTGGCAACCACAGGTACAACGATTCACATACCATTACTAAGGAACATATTCAAATCCAACAAGATACTAACTGATAACATTTGTGTTCTTCACCACAGAGGATTCCTATAGTTTTTGAAGATGGAAGTATTTTAAAGGCAAAAGAGGTATACTACATTCATACAATCACTTCACCACAAGACTCACATTTTTCTTTCTTTCTTTCAACATTCTAATGTGTTTTTTTTTGGTGTTCATTAAAGACTACATGTTCAACAGAGTCCATATTTAATCTACTGAAGAACAAAGGCTTCGATGTTGTTCAATCAGACGACGCTGGGCGGTTTGTGTGCAACTACGTCTACTATCACTCCCTCAGGTTCGCAGAGCAAAAGGGGCACAAGTCACTCTTCGTCCACGTTCCTTTGTTCTCCAAAATCGATGAAGATACTCAGATGAACTTCGTGGTCTCTCTCTTGGAGGCTATCGCAGCTACTTGCTAGTGTACTATGCTAATGTGTAAGTATAATGTATATCCTTCTACGAAGCATTGTGTTCTTTTGTTGGGGAGGGAGGGAGGGAGGGGAGTGTGGTGGCATTGTAGCTTGTGTTTAAAAAAAAAAGACAATTGCTTTTGGCTCTGAAAGAGCTTTTTGTGATAAAAATAATTACTCTCTTATTCAAAAATGTCAAAGGTTGGATTTTAATGTTATTTTTCTTTCTGTATTTCTTGTTTATACAATCTTTACTTAATTTCTAGAAAATAAGGAAAAAATAATAAATGCAAAAAAGAAAAAAAAATGATAAAAGAGTGTTTATTTGTGAAGGAAGACATTGGTTGAAACTTGTTGTGCAAGGAGATGAAAAAAAATGAAATTTTAAAGCTATATATTGAATCAAATGCGAATTGGCGGCTGTAAGAGAGACATTACTGTGTCGGAGACATGCGAGGAGCTCAAGCTTTAAACTTCCTTCGCAGAACAACCACGTTAGCTCAACACATACGTTCCACGGCGGCGACTCGTTTGGAGTTTGGTTCGTGCCTCGAAGCAAATCCTAACGACCGAGTTTACACCCATAACCGCAAGATAGATGATTTATTAAAATCCGGTGACCTAATATCTGCACACGAGGTGTTCGATGAAATGTCCCTACGAGATGTCATCACTTATAATCTGATGATATCTGGGAACAGCCGAAACGGGTGTTCTGTAAAAGCGTTCGAGCTCTACGCGGAGATGGTCTCTCATGGTCTTAGAGAGAGCGCTTCCACGTTTCCTTCTGTTCTTAGTGTATGTAGTGGTGATGAATGGTTATGCAGAGAAGGGATTCAAGTTCACTGCAGGGTGATCTTTCTTGGGTTTGAGTGTAATATGTTCGTTAGGTCTGCACTTGTGGGTCTCTATGCTTCCTTGCGGCTTGTTGATGTTGCTCTGAAGCTGTTCCATGAAATGCCGGAGAGAAATTTAGCTGTTTGTAATTTGATGTTGAGATGTTTTGGCGAGAGTGGAGATTCACAGGGGTTGTTTGGAGTGTATCGTAGGATGGGAGTTGAAGGTGTTGATGAGAACGGGTTGAGTTATTGTTATATGATCCGTGGTTGTTCTAATGATCGGTTGTTATGTGAAGGCAAGCAATTGCATTCTCTAGTGGTTAAATCTGGTTGGAATGTTTGTAATGTATTTGTGGCTAATGCGCTTGTGGACTTGTACTCTGCTTGTGGTGATCTATACGGTTCTAAGACATCATTTGAAGCTGTCCCGGAACAGGATGTGATATCGTGGAACTCGATTGTTTCTGTGTTTTCAGATTACGGGTCTGTGCTCGAGTCTCTTAATTTGTTTAGAAAGATGCAGTTTTGGGGGAAGAGACCTTCTGTGAAGTCATTCATGTCGTTTCTGAATTTTTGTAGTAGAAATAGTGATATTCAGTCTGGGAAGCAGATCCATTGTTATGTCTTCAAAATGGGTTTTGTCGTTTCAAGTCTTCATGTCCAATCTGCTTTAATTGACATGTACGGCAAATGCAATGACATTGAGAGTTCTGTGTCTGTTCACCAGAGCTTGCCTTGCCTGACTCTGGAGTGTTGTAACTCGCTGATGACTTCTATGATGCACTGTGGCATCGCTAAAGATATCATCGAGATGTTTGGTTTGATGATTGATGAAGGAACTGGAATCGACGAAGTCACTCTTTCTACTGTCCTTAAGGCTTTATCAGTCTCTGAAGCAGTAACTTCACATAGCTGCACGCTTGTACATTGCTGTGCCATCAAATCCGGATACGCATCTGATGCTGCAGTCTCGTGCTCTCTAATCGATGCGTATTCGAAGAGCGGTCAGAATGAAGTATCTCGGAAGGTCTTTGTTGAGCTTGATTCACCTAACGTATTCTCCTGGACCTCGATCATCAATGGATATGCTAGAAACGGCATGGGAAGAGACTGTGTTGAGATGCTGAAAGAAATGGATCGAAAGAATCTCGTACCAGACGAAGTTACAATCTTGTCTGTACTATCAGGTTGCAGTCACTCTGGGCTTGTTGAAGAAGGTGAGGTGATTTTCAACTCATTGGAATCGAAGTACGGGATAGTACCAGGAAGGAAACTGTATGCGTGCATGGTGGATTTGCTAGGCCGTGCTGGTTTGGTGGAAAAGGCCGAGAAGCTGCTTTTTAAGGCACGTGGAGATGCAGCAGACTACTGCATAGCGTGGAGCTCATTGCTGCAGAGCTGCAGGGTTCATGGAAACGAAGCAATAGGAAGAAGAGCAGCGGAGGTTTTGATTGATCTTGAACCTGACAACTTCGGTGTTTACATTCAGGTTTCGAAATTTTACTTTGAGATTGGTGACTTTGAAATCTCCAGGCGAATCAGAGAGATTGCTGCCTCACGAGAGCTCATGAGGGAGATTGGTTACAGTTCAGTCACCGTGAGAAACTGATAACGCAGGACAGTGTTTTGCTTCAGTTTCATGATAACGATGAGTGTACATATGTGAAATGGGTTCTTTTACTTGAAGCCACCACACATGATTTGACAACACTCTACAAGGACTAGGGGTGTCAGTTGGGTTGGACCACACCCAAATGGGTATGCCCAATGGGTATTTGTTTTTCCTGGTCTCAAGACACCCACACCCACATCTAGCCCACACCCTATCTAGCCCACACCCAACTTAACCCAACACCCATATGGCCAACCCAAGCTTTCCCATGATTAGCAATTCTGTTTAAGCCCAATTTAATGTAAAAAAAATTATCTCTCAAATCTGCTGAATGTTTAATTTGTATTTGTTCACCTCTAATACAAATATGATGTAAAAAAATGTGGATACAATTTTAAGGTTTTGATAGCTCTGTTTTATGTAAAAAAAAAAATATAACTCAAGCCTCATAACTTGTATGTAAACAAAAGTTAAAAATGGAGCTCATGAACCTGAATATCTCTAACGGTTGTTGTAACTTCCATCCATCATCTCAGTTGTTATTCCGCTATGCCTGAAAATCGAGAAACAAGATTCATCAACATACAAACTCAAACTCAAGGCATTTCAATATTTTATCCATAACAAGCACAAGATAGTACCTTCTCTCCACTATCTCTAGTCAAGTCTGTGGACTCTCCACTCTCTTCCTCTTTTTCCTTCTCTTTCTCTTCTTCCTCTTTCTCCTCTTCTGTCTTCTCATCACCTGCCAAAAAAAATAGTCGCATGAAGCAATTGATTATATGAAGCAATTGTTTATATGAAGCAATTGTTTATACTAACCTATTGCTGGAAACTGAGAAACAATATTCTAAAAGTAGCCAACCTTCTCTTACATTAGCCAACCTTCTCTTACAAGTAGACTGATCCAAAACTGAGAAACAATATTCTAAAATTTCAAATTTCAGTCTTGGATCCAAGACTGCAGCAATTGCAAGGATGTCGCTGTACTCATCCCAGTATTTGTCGAACTTAAGCTAAAACTTAGGAACCATACCTGAAATCGCGAGAAGAAGAAGTCAGATGCAGAGAATGGAGAAATCTGGTTCAGGCCAGAGAAATCATGGTTGGAGAAGACGAATCGAAATGCAGAGAAGCCTCAAGAATCTTTCATCGCGAGAAGAAGATTTTTCATCGGGGAATCGTAAAATGGAAAAATCTGATTTTTCCCCAAAATTAAAAAACCTAATTTTTTAATGTATTGGGTTAACCCAGTGACCAATTGGTTTGGCCCAAACTATCCATGGGCAAATTCGGTTTTGTAGCCCAACTGGACCATTAAGTTATGGGTTCACCCAACACCCACCCAACACAGTCTGGACTGGGTCACACCCATGGGCACCCAACCAATTGACAGCCCTAACAAGGACAAGACGAAAGGAAACGATTCTTTATTTGCCGGGTTGGTCCAGTAAACTCATTTGACCTCTTCTATAGAATCATTTTATGTTCGTTAGATCTTAAAATAGCATCTCGAGGTTTAATAGTTGAGAAATATTCAGCGACTTATTTCTCGTTTTGTTTTGTTTATTTCAGATCTCATGGGACCAACATGCATCAAGAACAAGTTGACCACAAAGGTTTTGTGTTGTAGAGGTTTTGGAGTAAAGCAAAGAAGTGGAAAAGAAGATGACTTGTGCTTTAAGCGTAGATATTGTAGAAAAATAAGGCTTCTTCTTCTTCATGTACTTTTAAGCCAAGCCAATAAACCCCACAAACCGCATTAATTAGTATGCATTATAAATTCAACCCAAAACCAAACTATCTCAGCATATTAGTGAGCAAGAGAAAATGGATAAGCTCTTCCTTCTTTCCCTTATTGGTCTGTTAGTAGTAACTGCTTATGGAGCTGCAAAGAAAATGGTGTACACTGATCTTGACATCCTTGAGAAGCTTGAGAACTTTGACATACCTGAAGATGATGCTGGTGATGATTATGATTCAAAGGTCTTTGATTTGCCGTCATTCAGTTCTGGTAAGAATCTGGTGAGTGTGGATACATTTGGTGCAGCTGGAGATGGAGTTTCTGATGATACTCAGGTGCGTTTGAGATCATTTTGTTTATTCCATGAAATTTGTCAGCGTCTGTGGAATAAAACGTTTCCCCTAAAACTAATGATTTTGCGTACTAATCTGTTGTTGTGCAATGTTTTTCTCAAATCAGGCATTCGTGAGCGCATGGAACAAGGCCTGTGGGACGCCAAAATCAGTGTTGCTTGTACCACAAGGACGGAGTTATTTAATAAATGCAACAAAGTTCAATGGTCCATGTGAACAAAAGTTGGTCATTCAGGTCAGTTTAACATTTGAAGTCCTAAATGTTTATTCTCTTCAGCAGCAAAACAGATGCTAGACCTCTTATATATATATATATATATATATACAACGATCTATGTGGTATGTCTTATACAGTTCAGAAACTTTTTACAGATTGACGGAACAATAGTGGCACCAGACGAGCCCAGCAACTGGGACCCAAAGCTCCAAAGAACTTGGCTAGAGTTTTCGAAACTCGAAGGGATTGTGTTCCAAGGGAATGGAGTTATAGATGGTTCTGGTAGCAAATGGTGGGCTGCTTCTTGCAAGAAAAACAAGTCTAATGTATTATCTTCTATACCCAAAATTATCTTTCTTTACCTCCAAAATATTAAACGTCTAGAGTTTTCTATCAGAATCTTACACTTCTTTCTTGCTCTATTTCAGCCTTGCAAAAGTGCACCAACGGTAAGAAACCATTGCCTTCACCAGTGTTTTTTATTCTTCTTATTAATGGATTCTTGAACTAGCTTCTTCTTTTCCCTGCAGGCATTAACTATAGACTCTAGTTCAGGTGTGAAAGTAAGTGGCTTGACGATCCAGAACAGCCAGCAGATGAATTTCATCATTGCAAGGTCAGACTCAGTTCGAGTCTCCAAAGTTATGGTCTCTTCTCCAGGAGATAGTCCCAACACTGATGGTATCCACATCACTGGATCCACCAATGTTGTCCTTCAAGACTGTAAAATCGGCACAGGTCTTTTTTTTTTCTTAAACCAAAATCTTTACGCAAATGAAACCTCCAACTATAATCTCGAATGATTGGATTAAACAGGGGATGACTGTGTCTCGATTGTAAATGGAAGCTCTAATATAAAGATGAAGAGGATCTATTGTGGACCTGGACATGGAATCAGGTACATCATCAAGTTTCTAGATAACATCTCTTTCAAGTCAATTTGTGATTCTTTGGAATCTTTCGCAGTATTGGAAGTCTTGGGAATAATAACTCAACAGGCATTGTTACAAAGGTTGTGTTGGACACTGCGTTATTGAGAGAGACAACTAATGGACTCAGAATCAAAACATATCAGGTAATAAAGAACAAAAAATAGCTTCAATCCTTACTCAGAAACTTTTTATTTCATTGTGTACTCTTTTGGAACAACAGGGAGGTTCAGGTTACGTCCAAGATGTTCGATTCACAAACGTAGAGATGCAAGATGTCTCTAACCCGATACTCATTGATCAGTTCTACTGCGATAATCCAACTTCCTGTCAAAACCAGGTTTCATTTACAATCACAATACAATAAAAACAAAACTCAAAGATGCAAAACCAAACTCAGATATGTTGTCTTTCTTTTCTTGGTATAATGTAGACATCAGCGGTTAAAATCAGCCAGATAATGTACCGGAACATAACCGGGACAACAAAAAGTGAGAAAGCCATCAAATTTGCGTGCAGCGACACAGTGCCATGCAGCCACATTGTCCTCAACAATGTGAATCTTGAAGGCAAAGATGGTCAAGTCGAAGCTTATTGTAACTCGGCTGAAGGTTTTGGGTATGGAGTCATTCATCCGTCTGCTGATTGTCTATACTCACACGACGACAAGGGCTTCGACCAGAGTCACACGTCAGGACCTGTTTTGGTGACTGAGGAAGCTGAGATTGGCCACGATGAGCTCTGATGGTGGTGCTGTTCTATGTGTTGTTGTAGTGGAGGATGAGATGTGTAATATAGTTTTCTGAAGCATATGATACAGTAAACAAAGTTTCTTTTTAATCTTTATTTCGTTTAAACCATAAGATTGTTCTCAGTAGTAAGCATTTGTCCACCTTTTGTATCATACAAATCATAGCACGGTTTTTGTCACGTTAATGTCTTTTTACAATAACTTTATAGTTCTATTATCAGCTATAAAATTATATTGAATTATGTTTAAATTATTCTTGTCATTTTTTAACCTTTATAAATGATAATTTATCTCATTTTGAGATTCGAACTCTGAACTTTAATGAAATATTAAATAGTTTAATGTCAATATAAGTTACAAAGTATTGATATTGCTGACAAACTATATAAGTATCTAATTGCATAGAGATCTATATATGATGATTCAACTAAAAATTATTATAATTCTAGATTGATTAGAATTTAAAATGGCTTGAACTTTTCCGGTGTGAAAGTTTCACTTTCTGTCGTGAAATTGAAATATAAAAAGGAAAATTTTGACTTTTTAGGATAGAGAAGAACATAGCACATGGGAACACCAAAGGATGCACTTAAGATTGAAATGTTTGATATGTTTGGCACCAAAGGATGCAATTTTTATTTTCTAATTAAGATTCCCAATTTGTGAGTAGCTGTAAACAACAATGACCAATGCCAGCCCATTTATTTACTCCTTTTAATACAACTCACCAACTATACATGAGCTTAAGATCTAGTCTTAGCTTACAATTTGCAGGCTGTGACTTTATGTAATGTGAAATTAGAAAAAGAGTTTGTAATTATACATTGTATATGATTATTAATTTTCTTTCATATGGTATAAAATAATAAGTTACTTAGTTTGTTTATATGCAGAGGGATGCGAATAAAGATATATTTTCCAAAAAAAAACAAAGAAAAAAACCAAGCTAATATGGATGGTATGGACCGGAGAATCTAAGACGTGCGAGAATAATGAGTTTCTTTACCATTATAAACAAACCACTATAAACAAAATAATGTTCATGTTCATTCCATTCCACCCTATTCAAATCATTCTGAACAAAAAAAAGAGTTGTGAAGAAACTGAAAGTGGTTAGCTTCTCTCTCTTAAAAGACATATTGAAGAGGTCTCTTTGGTGGTAGAGAAGAAAGCTTCTGAGGTAAAGTCACAAAGACAACATTTCTCAAATCTCATTTGTCAACAATCTTATTTGACTCATAGTGTTGCATTTGCTTTTAAGTTCTACTTCTGAATCTTTTGTAAGTGATGATCTCTAAAGGTTTCTGACTTTTTAGAATTACCCTTTTTGATATCTAAGCACATGTTCTGTATTCACGGACGGCCAAACTTTTGCTTTAGTTTTGTTCAGTTGATAATGCAGATCCAATGTGACTTGGTTTTATAATTTATTTCAATCGTTTCAATAAAAAGGCCTGCCGTTGAACATTAATCTATCATCTACTTTGTATAGAATTGTAATCCATATAGTCATTCACATATAACATCCATCATCTATAAGTCATTTTTTGATTGCAATATTTCTCGGAAAACGAAGTCAAACATTTTTGTTTATCAGTTTTAAGAAAGAAACAACACGCCATTAGAAAATGAACAATGTTTTGAAGAAGATGAGGAATGTTCAATATTAGAATAGTAAGAGCAAATGTCAACATCGCTTTTCTACAAAATAATAACGAATACAACTGTAACATTTACTTCGACTTTATCTACCAGGGGAGAATAAGCAAGTGGATGCAATTGACTAACAATGCATCACAACCGAAATCATAGCTTACAATTATAGTAGACCACCCCTTTTCTTTCTTTCTTTCTTTAATTTGCTTAGATTATAATAAAATGAAATTAAGAGAATATTGTTATGCTAGCAGCCCCTAAGCTATTATATATATAATTGAAGGAATAAAACAAGATCTAGTTCTGACATTAATATGGATCATCAAACTCAGGACATAAACCAAGATCTCTGTTAGAGGAAAAAACCTTTCCTCTATGTACATGTTTTGAGCTTCTTCAGAGCTGTGGAGAGAAAAAAATGTCACCATTCATGAAGTTCTTCAACTTTCTTTATGATTCTCTTCCACCTTC
This sequence comes from Brassica rapa, assembly GCF_000309985.2. Taxonomy (NCBI): domain Eukaryota; kingdom Viridiplantae; phylum Streptophyta; class Magnoliopsida; order Brassicales; family Brassicaceae; genus Brassica; species Brassica rapa. Next base: position 31,019,273 of record NC_024803.2, on the reverse strand, counting down.
CTCTTGGTTTCTGGTAAATTATTTCTCCCATCTCTGTTTCACTTAATCATCATATGATTCTTTATCATTTCACATTATATCTAATCTTTTTTGTTTGGTTTTGGGTTCTAAGGTCCAAAGACACAACTTAGCATCATCCTCAGAGACAGATGAGGTTGTTAGAAGTGGCATTATTGGAGAACTTATATACATTTGGAAGGAGACAAGAATCTTTGTCTTTATACCAATCTTGAAGTTCTTAGTGACAATGTGTCTGGTGATGTCATTTTTGCTATTCATAGAAAGAGTTTATATGAGCGTAGTTGTAGTGATTGTGAAGTTACTTAGAAGAACACCTGAAAAAGTACACAAATGGGAAGCTATAAACGATGATGACCTTGAGCTAGCACACACAAACTACCCAATGGTTCTCATTCAGATCCCAATGTACAATGAAAAAGAGGTAAGATTTTTCATTAATCTTTTGTAACCAAACTTTATTATATTAATATACATATACACAAGGAGACATGTTATTGCTGTCACAGGTGTGTCAGTTATCTATAGGAGCAGCCTGCAGGCTATCTTGGCCGTTGGATCGTATGATAGTTCAAGTTCTTGATGATTCCACGGATCCAGCTAGTAAGGTCCTTTGTTCAATTTTTTCTTTCTAAAACTTTAATTTATATATTTATATGATTAACTCAACATCAATAGAGAATTTTGACATATGAAATGATTTGGAAAAGACAGGAACTGGTGAATGCAGAATGCGATAAATGGGCTAGAAAAGGTATAAACATAATGTCAGAGATTCGAGATAACAGAATTGGATACAAAGCTGGAGCATTAAAGGCAGGAATGATGCACAACTATGTGAAACAATGCGAGTTTGTCGCCATTTTCGATGCTGATTTTCAGCCTGATCCTGACTTCTTGGCTCGAACCATTCCTTTTCTTATTCATAACCGTGAAATCTCCCTTGTTCAATGCCGTTGGAAGTTTGGTAAACTCATCATCAATCTTTTGGAAGTCTAATGTTATGTTTCGGATTTTTCAAACTGAGGGGAATGACTTATATATGTGTATGTGTCACGTTTGTAGTGAATGCAAACGAGTGTCTAATGACAAGAATGCAAGAAATGTCACTAAACTACCATTTCTTGGCTGAGCAAGAATCTGGATCTTCAATACATGCTTTCTTTGGATTCAATGGAACCGCTGGTGTTTGGAGAATTGCAGCTTTAAATGAAGCTGGAGGATGGAAAGATCGAACAACAGTAGAAGACATGGATTTAGCTGTAAGAGCTTGTCTTCATGGTTGGAAGTTTGTCTATGTCCATAACGTTGAGGTACTACAAATAAAAATTTATAACTCAATCAAGTGTTCTTTAAAATATTTTATTGAAGATCATTTATTTTCTAAATAATTTATCAGGTGAAAAATGAATTGCCAAGCACATTCAAAGCATACAGGTTTCAGCAACATAGATGGTCTTGTGGACCAGCTAACCTCTGGAGGAAGATGACAATGGAGATTTTACAGAACAAGAAAGTGTCTGCATGGAAGAAGTTGTATCTCATATACAATTTCTTCTTCATAAGGAAGATAGTAGTACACATCTTCACATTTGTCTTCTACTGTCTGATCTTACCAGCAACTGTGCTATTCCCTGAGCTCCAAGTTCCTAAATGGGCAACTGTTTATGTTCCTAGTACAATCACTCTCCTTAACGCTCTGGCTACACCTAGGTAACACTTCTAACATATTAAAACTCTTCTTTTCTCATTTCTTATTATGAAGTCGAAGTTTGATGATTGGTGTCAAAAATGCAGATCACTCCATCTTCTTGTGTTTTGGATCTTGTTTGAGAATGTAATGTCTATGCACCGCACAAAGGCGACTTTCATTGGGTTACTAGAAGCAGGAAGAGTTAACGAATGGGTTGTTACAGAAAAACTTGGTGATACACTCAAGTCTAAGTTAATAACCAAAGCTACAACTAAGCTTTATACAAGATTTGGACAAAGGTTCTAAACTATAACAACACACAAACACTCTTCAAATTTATTTAAACCATATTTAAATATTGTAAGTATTATAATATCGTTTTTTTTTTTTTTGCAGAATCAATTGGAGGGAGCTTGTTGTTGGGTTATATATATTCATCTGCGGATGCTATGATTTCGCCTATGGAGGATCATATTTCTATGTTTATTTGTTTTTACAGGCTTGTGCATTTTTTGTTGCTGGAGTTGGTTATATTGGCACCATTGTTCCCATTGGTTAGAGAGACTTGGTTTTCAGAAACAAATGTTATTTTGCTACTCATGTTAGAACAACTAGGGATTGGATCTTGGATAAACAATGTTAACTCTTCCAATTTTCACACTCAAATGTATTACTACTAGTAAATGTTTATGTTCTAATGAACTGAGATGTGTGTCTAGGGATGTCAAATAGGTTGTCCATGTCCAAATGGGCATGTTCAAATGGACAAATTAATTTATTGGACATTATTTGTTAAAGCCTAAAATGTGTCCAGTTCAAATTGTCCAAACCCAAAAGGGACCACTCCAAATGAGCATTCCACGGGGCTCAATTAAAAACTTAAACTTAACATACAAAAATTCATATTTAAATGACTTCATCATGTTTTGTATAATCTAAAAGCATACATTATGATCATATATAATCTCAAAGCATACAATAGGTTCATACATAATCTCAAAGCATAGATTAAGTTCATACAAAAAACGATTTTGCAGTTTTGGCAGAAAAACGTGATTTTGCAGTTTTTACGGGAAAACGTGATTTTACGGTTTAGGCGAAAAATGCGATTTTGTGGTTTTGGTGGGAAACACAATTTTTTCGGTTTTGGCGAGAAAACACAACTTTGCGGTTTTGGCGGGAAACTCAATTTTGTGGTTTTAGCGGAGAAACACAATTTTGCGATTTTGGCGGGAAACACATAATTTTACGGTTTTGGCGAAAAACACGATTTTGTGATTTAGGCGGGAAAACGTGATTTTGCAGTTTTGGCGGAAAAACGTGATTTTACGGTTTTGGCCAGAAAACATGTTTTTAAGGTCTCGGCGGAAAATCATTATTTTCGGTTTTGGTGGAAAAACATTATTTTTGGTTTTGGCGGAAACACATTATTTTCGGTTTTGGCGGAAAAACGGAATTTTGCAATTTTGGCAGGAAAAAACATGATTTTACAGTTTTAACGGGAAAACATGTTTTTTTATTTTCTGATTTTATTTTCTAATTTTTTTCTAACTTAGAACATCTTATATTGTTAGATGCTCATGTCCAAATGGTTTTAACCCATCTAATTTAGAGTTAAAGAGTTTAAGACTTTAAGTCCAACTGGACAATTTTAATTTTGGAGTCTAACATGGTCACTGGATTTTGATCCGCGCTTCGAAAGCGCGGGTTTTTTAATTTATAAATTGTACATGTTAGAAAGTTATATTATATTGAAGAATAGGATTTCTTAAAATTATATAATTTATGAATGTGTTTATTTGAGATTATATATATATATATATATTTATGTAATTTTATCTCTCTTAGACTTAAATATTTTACCCGGACTTAAAAAATGAACTGAAACTGATTTCAAAACAAAATTCAGGATCGGTTCGGATCCGGGGACATGACATGTCTCAATTCGAGTCCGGTCTTATATCCGAAATCCAAAATATCTGGAATATTTTGTTTATATTATGTATACTTAAAATTTTTTTAAATATAATATTATAGCCGAATAACTAATATCTATCATGTTAACTGCACGTTGGAATTTTATATGGGTAACACATATAATAAAATCAAGCTAGCATATTTAACTAAATAAATAAATCCAGAACAACCAAAAGACTCGATTATGGAAGAAGCTTACAATAACAGTTTGCGTTTCACTCTAAATAAGATGAAAGTGTTATTAATTAAACCAAGTCAAATGACAAAAAAAAAATATATATATATATATACCAACCAAATAAAGTGACTATTTTATCACCCATTAAAAATAGTTATTATCAAATATGTTTGAAACTTATTAATCTTCTCGTAATCAAAGCGGTAGGTTCAACAGATTTTTATTTAGTTGAAATAATATAAAATAGAAGTTAGTGATTAGTATTGCAAACCGCTTAATATATTTTAGTGGGTCATATATGTATCACATATACTTTGTTTCTATATCATAGCTCTTATATATGATTGGGTGAGAAATACGTACAACTGAATCTTGTTTGGTATTTAGCCGTCAGATAATTGTTTCTGTAATGTAGTAATCTTGTTTAATAAACCGGTTTGGTATTTAGATTACAGTCGAATGATATTATGTGAATAGTGCAATCTAAATAATTTATGAGGTGGCTATAAGGTAGTTCTCTTATAAAGGTTATAAGACATTGTTCATAAAACAAATCTATCTTACTAAAACCAACTTAATATTATTTACTATGTCGGTTGTTTACCCATATAAAATTGTTAACCAAAGTAAAACTCGTGAAAGTATTGTCCTAATATTAAAGTTAAACCACATTTAATATGTACACAAATTGGTTCAATTTCAAAATGTCAAACCATCATGTTTGATCTCCTTCACACGTAAATTTTTAAAATTAAACCACATTTAATATGTTTACAAATTGGTTCAATTTCAAAATTTCAAACCATCATGTTTGATCTCTTTCTCACGTAACTATGTACATACTTTTATTTTTAAGTTAAAAGAAAAAAAAACTATGTACATACCTTTTTTTTATTCAGCATAATAAGGTAAGTCTAATCAATAGGTACAATAACTTGTTGTAAGTAGATTTTTTTAAACTCTTTTTCTTTTAATAATATAGATACTATTTGGATTTGGTTTTGGTTAACCCATGGTTAGTAAGCCCATTGACATTCCTAGATATGGTTATGAACTCTAATACCAATGAATTTCTCATTAATCATAGGTACTAGTTACTAACATTCATAGGTACACATTAAAGCAAGTTCGATCCTCACAAACTAAGACTTCAAATGTTACGAACCGCCCCGCCCCGTCCCACAGTTAACAGTAACAAATTTTTTTACATATACCATATATCTATACGTTTTTATAACTGTTAAAACCGCACCGCTCAAACCGCAGTTACCATTCGGAGCCTAAAACCAAACCGAAATAAGTAATCCAATAAAAAAACGAATCATATCTTGGTATATTTTACATTTTCTATTGGAAAAATCAAATCCGAACTATATCTAAAAAGAATAGAATCTGTTGTAAAGCAAAATTAAGGTTTTTATAAGAAACTTGAATTCCAACCGAAATTGAAAACATATTCAACTAAGAATCGAATAATCTAAAGTTAAACCAAACCGAAATCAGAGAAGAGTTTTGTAACCAATACAAGTAAAAAATGGAACTTTCATAATGACGTGTGAACCTCTAATTGGCTAGATTCCATCGACGGCCAATCACTCATCATCGCACGTAAACCGCGTAAGCTCAAGCCACCCTCCACGAAAAAACATTCTGCAAATGGGTCTTCGAAGGGTATTCCGGTAATATGACCATGAATTGACGTTTTCACCCTTCGCCTCTATAAAGATCTTCTCCGTTTTAATATTGAGCGTTGTTTTGAAGCTCCGTTCGTTGTTACGCCATTTCTCTCTCTCTCTCTCTCTCTCCCTCGATCAGATCATATACACAGAGGTACGCTCGATCTGGATCTGTGATGCTCATATAGATTCTCGATTCGAACAAATTTTTGCAGGTTGCTCATCGCGTTCTTAGGTTTCGTTCCCATTTTTCTAGTTTGGGAATCGAATCTCTTGCGTTGATCTAGGTTTCGTGCTGCTTGATGCTCTGAGATTTGAAAATTTAACGATTCGATCTGCCATTGCATCGCATCTAAGTCTGGATCTGTGAAAATCATCTTCTCGGCGATCTATAACATGTGATGAGCATTATCTGATTGTACTTATGTTTATTAGTAATCGCTGGATTCATTGCTTCGTGATACGCTACTCTGATCTCTTTGTGTGTTGTGTTGACGATGAGCACCGGTTAAGAGATTGGTTATTGATGGTTTGATGTTGATTATAACCGGTTTAAGTTTATAACATTAATATCTTTGGGGGTATGATTAGTGAAGCAGGATGGGATTGTCGTTCGCGAAGCTTTTTAGCAGGCTTTTTGCCAAGAAGGAGATGAGGATTCTCATGGTTGGTCTTGATGCTGCTGGTAAGACCACCATTTTGTACAAGCTCAAGCTCGGTGAGATTGTCACCACCATTCCCACCATTGGTACGTTTCTTAACCATCAGTGAGCTATATGTACATGCTGACACCGACCTTGATGATTAAACTTCACATTTGTGCAAACAGGGTTCAATGTTGAAACTGTGGAGTACAAGAACATCAGCTTCACTGTCTGGGATGTCGGGGGTCAAGACAAGGTATCACAAGTTTTTGGTTTTGCATTGCAACCTCTGGATCTTTTTGAACTGCACATGGTATATAACCTGCTGCACTTGTTGTCAGATTCGTCCATTGTGGAGGCACTACTTCCAGAACACTCAAGGTCTCATCTTTGTGGTGGACAGCAATGACAGAGACCGTGTTGTTGAGGCTAGAGATGAATTGCACAGAATGCTTAATGAGGTTCTGTTTCCACTGTTTTTCCTGCGTATTTGTTTCTTGATTTCATGATTCCATCCGTGCAAGTAAACTTACCAAAACATTTTAACCGGTTTTTTACAGGATGAGCTGCGTGATGCTGTTCTGCTTGTGTTTGCTAACAAGCAGGATCTTCCAAATGCCATGAACGCAGCTGAAATCACTGATAAGCTTGGTCTCCACTCACTCCGTCAGCGTCACTGGTATAATGAATCATCTTAATCTTCCTTAATTGTTCTCTTGCTTAATGATGTATATATATGTAACTGGAACTATCTCTCTCTCTCTGTTCAGGTACATCCAGAGCACATGTGCCACTTCAGGCGAGGGACTTTACGAAGGTCTTGACTGGTTGTCCAACAACATCGCCGGCAAGGTAGACAAACGTCCTAAAATCTCAATATATTTTTTATTTTTTTCCGCATATTTGTGCACGTTCTGATTATTTCTTCCGTGTTCTTGTTGCTTGTTTCTTGCAGGCGTAGAGGGAAAGTTTGTGGTTGAATTGATTTTGCTGGGCAAATCTGGATGCAGGGGCAAAACATTATCTGAGTTTTTCTATTCCGGTTATCTTATATTGTTTTTGTTTTTTTTTGGGGTATGTGGATTGATTTTCTGATCGTTGTTTTAACTTGTGTAAGGCGGGATGGGCCTCTTGTACGTAGAACACAGAAACTACCTTTATTACATATATAGCTTGTTATTCATAAGTTGGAACTGCGAATATGCTATTGAGACATTTGCTTGCTATATTAAAACTGTGTCGAACTGTATGACAATGAAATATAAAATTATGATTTCCAAAGATCAAATGACTCATGGACTACTTTGGGGATTGCTGTTCGGAGTTAATGTTTAAATTAATGTCAATGATTTACTTTCTTATAGTACTCATCTGATAAATATTCGACTTTCCATTTTTGACTAGGACGAGGATATCTACAAAGACGATAATCAAGTATTTGAATTTGATATAAGAACTTGGATAGTTAATGGTAAGAAAAAGAAGACTAGATAAAACATCCTTGATCTATTGCTTAAATAAATATTTTCACAAATATTCATTTCTCATGTGTATTTAATATCATAGTAAATACTAAATATCCTAACAAATTTCATCGTGTTAATTTGAATTGTTTCCCATAATTTACTAAAATCAAAATCAGCGAAATTTGGAAACTACAATCTTCTTTAACTCTACGTATATGTATAAATACCAGTCTTCTTTTGACGCCGAATATTCCTCCTTTTCAGTTTATCCAAATATTCATAAAAAATAGATACCGAAAATATGAATTTCTCTTTACTTTCTACAATGTTATTAGCATTAGCATTGTCTTTTGTCTGCTTGTTTTCTGTTGGTCATGCTCAAGAACTTTCAGGAAATGCAAGAGTTTCTGCACTCTTCGCTTTTGGAGATTCCATGCTCGATACCGGAAACAACAACAATCTCAGGACTCTTACCAAATGCAATTTCTCTCCGTATGGTAGAGACTTTGCTGGTGGAAAAGCCACTGGAAGATTTGGAAATGGACGAGTTTTCTCAGATCTTATTGGTATATACCTTAACGTTAACATTTTTAATATTCTTTACAATTAGCTAGGTACAACTACAAGGTTACTTTCAATAATATAGGACACTCAATAATACTCATTATCTTACTATTTATCAAAAAAATATATTACCAACATTAGTCTTTTTTATTGTGTAGCCGAAGGTTTGAGCTTAAAAACTTTCTTACCAGCTTACCGTGATCCAAACCTTTCCAACAATGATCTCCCGACCGGTGTTTGTTTTGCATCCGGTGGTTCAGGTCTCGATGAACGCACTGCCAGTTCACAAGTAAACGGACATTTTTGTTTGGAGTTTTAATTTATCATCTATTTATTAATGTGTTATGTCTTGTGGAATTTATATGTCCATAGGGAGTTATATGGGTGACAGATCAGGTGAAAGATTTCAAAGAGTATGTCACTAAACTAAACGGCGTTGTAGGAGAACAAACAAACGCACTTATATCAAACGCCGTTTATTTAATCTCAGCTGGTAATAACGATCTTGCCATCACCTTTGCGACTGGGCGGGCACAATCCACTATTTCAGATTACACTGATCTCATGGTCACTTGGACTGATAATCTTTTAAAGGTACATATCATTGTGTCAATTTTACTTTATTTTCTGTGGCCAAGCTAATTACTTACTAATATTTTATATTTTGTTATTTGAAGAGTCTATATGATACTGGAGCGAGAAAGTTTGCGGTTCTTGGAACACTACCATTAGGTTGCTTGCCAGGAGCAAGAGACGCGGCTGGAAATTTTTTGAAAGTATGTGCATATCCTGCAAATCAATGGGCTGATACGTTCAACAAAAAGTTAGCAGCTAAACTTAACAATCTCGGGACAACACTTCCTGGTGCCAAGTTTGTCTACGTAGACATGTATAATTCTCTTCTTGATCTCATCAACAATCCTCAGGCTTCAGGTAACAGCTTTACTTAATGAAAAATCCCAATATTTTGTACCTTGTGTCGATTATAGCAATGTTTTCAAAAATGATATGTTCTTTGTTTTTGGTCTAAAGAATGATCTGTTATTTTATTTTATTTGGAAATTTCTAGGGTTTATTGATGCGGCTGATGGATGTTATATGCCGACGATTTCTCCTGTTCCTTGCCCGGATGCATCTCGTTACGTGTTTTGGGACATTGGACATCCTAGCGAGAAGTCATACCAAACGATTTCACCAAAGATAATTGAAGAACTCAAGGAGAAACTGGCATGATCGATTTCTACATTTATATTTATTTTTAACTTTGTTATAGTTATTATTCATGTTCTGAATTCCATATTCATAGACTAATAAAAAAGTCACAAGATACAAAACCAGTGTTCGCTTCTCTTAACAGACATTTGGGGATCTTTTCTATCGAGTAATTAACCAATGTCGTGTCTGGAGACAAAGCTTGTACTCTAAAAAGATAAGCTTCATTTTCATCAATCAAACAAGAGGAATTAAATCAATATGAAGTACAAAGTCGGTTAAATATAGACGTGAGATAATGGTTCTGTTTGAAGTGCACCTTGCGTTTACATACGGCTAAGAAAAAGTGGGCAGCTCAATCCTCGTGACTTCGTTCTTGACGTTCAAACGTGAGATATTATTTCAGACTACACAAGGCATTCCATGATGTTGTCTATGGTCCGATGATGATGCTCAAGATCAGTAACAACAGAGATTTTTGCTAAGTCAGATGAAGTAAATGTAGAAAAATCTAAAGAATGCAAACTTTGAAGATTTGGGGGGGGGGGGGGGGGGGGGAGGGAAATCGGGTGAAGGGAACGAGAATTTAAGTCTGGATTTGAAGTAAATATAAATCTTTATGAAACGGTTCTGAATTTAGAAAAGAAGAAAGAAGTGGGAAGAAGAATTAAAAACGGAGGAAGAAACTGTGAAACCACCAGATTTAATACTCGCTCTTTCTTCTGTATCTCCTTTTTATTTTTATTCTTAACAGGGGCATTTTCGGATCAGAAAATTCAAAAGGTAGACTTAAAGTATTCCTCCAGCTAGGAATGGAAATTGGGACAACCCGCCCCGCCGTGGCCCGCCCCGCTGCGGTCTCTATCTCTGGCGGATCTTTGCGGGTCAGCCCGCCGTAACCCGCGGTTCCCAAACCTCTACCCAAACCCGCCCCGCTTGCTATATAGGACTTTGCGGTCCGGCCCGCGGGTAGTGAAAATGCTGTCCTCATTTCTTTGTTGTTGCTTGACTCGTGTGGTGGTGGTTCATGTGTGTCTAATTTTGTAGTAAAGCTTCTCAGCACATCTAGTGACATTAAAAAAAAAAAGATAAGAAGGTTGGTTGTCAAGCTTTTTAATGAAACCAAACAAGTGGTATACAATGGGTGCATACCTCTCACAAGTTACGAGTTTTTTATAACCATCATCATCAAGCAACTTATAAGACAAATGACAATTAACAGTAAAACTTTAAAACAATTAACCGTAAAACTTTAAAACTGATAACTTCTTGTCACTAAAGTCTACAACCATCATGTTTCAAGTCAAGTAGTCAAGTCAAACAAAGCAAACAAACTCTTGAACTCAATACTGTAACTTAGTAGCAGATTGTAAATTTGTAATCTAATTACAGTATAGAATGGCGAGTGATATAAATAACATGCAAAGATTTAACTTTAACTCGTGTCTACTGAGAGGAAGAAATCATATACATGTATAGATGGTAGATGGTGGTAGATCGAGGAAGAGGTGATGAAGATAAGGCTCAGTGGTGACCTTAGTCGACGAGTGGAAGAGAAGGTTCATAATTGCCTCCACAGTCGCCATTTCTCACCTTTTTCGTCGGTTAGAAGAACACCAAACGTCTCTGGTGAAGAAGACACGCGGGTCTCGAATGCCCCGCAAACCCGCGTCGACCCGCCCCGCATTGGCCCATACCCGAAATTGACCAACCCGCAAGACCCGCAATATCTCGGGCCTAAGATATCTAAGCCCAAACCCGCCCCGCAGTGGGACTTTACGGGCTTAGCCCGCGGGCTAAGGTCCCAATTGCCATCCCTACCTCCAGCAGAAAGTACCTAAAAATGTTATAGACCCAACATAAATTAACCCTTTAGTGTAATGCTCTCTAAAACATGATGTGTTAGTTTTTTTCTAAAAATTAATTATTTAATAAAATAAATTAAAAATTAAATTAAGTTTAAAAAATAAAATAAAAATTAGAACATTAAATAAAAATTCATAAAATTAAATGAAAAATTCAATAAATAAATAAAATTATAGAAAATTAAATAAAATTTAGAAATTAAATAAATATCTAGAAAATTAAATAAAAATAACTAAATTCAATAAAAAAGAGTAAATTAAAATATAGAAAAAACTAAATAAAAATTCATAATTTTCAAAAAAATTGAAAATTAAAAAATTAAAAATAGAATTTTTTAATTAGAAGAATTTTTAAATGTCATATTCTCGTTGATAAAAAAATCAAATATATCACTAATGACGATGATGTTTTTTGGCATATCTTCAATGATAGTTTCCGGAATTAATAATGAAGTTTTCGACTACTATCGTTTAAAAATAGTAGACATGTCAATAAAGATATTTTGACAAATAACAATGCTTTTGGCAACCATAAAAGTGGCATTTCATCGTTTAAAAATTAGTGTAACACATGCATTATGCATATCATCGTTGACAATGTCGGTGGTCAAAATGTTGTTACTGATATATCCACCGTCACTTACAATGATATCGCCAGAAACTATCGTCGGAGATATGTCATAATTTTCATTTTTAAGTGAGAAACCATCATCGTAAGCAATGATATGTTTGAAATTATTATTGTCAACGATGATATGTCAGTTTTTAATTTAAAAAAAAAAGCTATTTGAGTTTTTGAATTTCTACGTTTTTGTTAATTTTTATGAACTTTATTTAATATTTTGTTTAATTTTCTGAATATTTATTTAATTTTCTGATTTTATTTAATTTTCCCAATTTTTACTTATTTTTTTGTTTATTTAATTAATTAAATAACTATTTTAGAAAAATAAACTGACACATCATCTTTTTACCTATTCAAAAGATAAATTTTTACTTTTATGATTTTTTGTGATACAAAAATTATTTTTATTTTTAAAAGTGTTAGTGAAAAAACTTTTGAGTTTAAAATGTGATTATGTGCCATCTTCATGATTTTTTATTCGATTTTTGCATAAATAATATACAACATTCATTATTAATCGATTTTGAGTTAAAATTCATGAAAACTACAAGAAAAGAAGTCGGATATTCTACTCAGATATTATGCGAGACTACTTGCCTGGTGAACAACCATCTTTAAATTAATCTTGACATGAATGCATATTTTACGAAGACGCATATATTTAGACATGCCATCTTGTGGTTAGAAACAAGCCATATGATAGCCAAAAAAGTATTTTATGTGAGACGACAAAGTAAACATGCTTACTTGTTCACAAAGTAAAAAACTCATATGATAGCCAGAAAAGTATATAAATATCCTTCCTTTTTTAAGTTTACACAGCAGATATTCGAAGACCCTGTTCCAAAATCCTCCGGGTTCTTCCCCGACTCGGGTCGAAGGGACCTCCGGTAGCAACTAATCTCCGACTTTCAGCTCCGGAATACCTGCAACGATGGTATCTTAAAGCTTCAAACCTTTCGCATGGAACCAAAGTTCTAAAATGGTCATCTCTATCTAGTCATTCTAGCAAAGAAAGTTTTCAATTTGGATATGTTTTGAGAGTTTTGGTTTTTCAAACGGTAATCCGTTATCAACAACACCAACAACATCGAGTATTCCAGGAAACTACATACATCAACAACATCGTCCTCTTCTAAAAAGAATAATGTCAAAAGAAAGATTTTCCGAGGAAGATAACGGAAAGAGTGTACCCGACTCATATCCGAATGGGTACCGAACTCTCAGGCCTAGTCTAAGTTATTAATTGCAATGAATGTGTTTCAAAAAAAAAAAAGAAGATAGCCAGAAAAGTATATATGAGAGACGACAAAGTAAACATTCATTACATTGTTTGGTGAAAATAGCGAAATTTTAACTTTAAATATGATGCTATTCGAATTTTATAATAATGCGATTTTGGTGCATTTCGAATACCTCGAATGTTGGAAGCCCGAATTTGAAGATCTTCAGCCACTTTCTTAGTGGTCTCGATAGTGAACAGGCGCATGTACGAAGACAGCAGTGGCAGATCCCAAGGAGAAGCAGGCCTAAAAGTCTGGTCCACTTTAACCTTGGACGCAATCAATCCTTTTCCACCACTACATTTTCTGTATTCTTCTGGACTCTTTGGCTTCATGTGCTTGCACAAGCGTTCTGCATCAACATATATTGGCTCCACTGTATACCTACCCTCGAACGTTTCCATGGTCCTTATTCCTTTTCCATCTTTCAAGTAGTCTACCTGCCGACAATAAGCAGGAGAAACCCTAAATAATTTTTTGCAAGACTTGAACAAAAACATTGATTCTCGTCAGATATAGAGAGAGACGTTTCTTACATAAAGTTTGTTTGGTTCTTCGAGGACAATTAGACGTATTGGGAGAGTTCCTGACAGGAAAAGGAATTTCCATGACAACTCTTTCTCAACCTTCACGATCGGCCTATGCCCTTCTCCTTCATCCTTCTCTGATGTAACTACTCTTGATACGGCTTTCTTCACAAGGAAAAAAAAACTCAGTCTCTAAAATATTTTCATATATTTCAATAAAAAAAGCTCTAACTATACCCATTTGAATTATACAATGATAAGTTAAGAAAACAAACCAGAAGTGGACGGTCGTTCTTTTCTCTGGAGTATGATTCATTGTCTTGATTAGTTAAAACGTCGTAAGCTGTTTGAGGTGGCAATCCTAATATAAATTCCATTTCCATACGGGAAAGGCCATCAAATTTATGGTCTATGCGCACCTTCAAATATTATAAATGAAAATTATGGATCATTATTTCATATATATATATATATATATATAGAGAGAGAGAGAGAGGCAAATGTTTTGTATTTCTTTTAGCTGATTTGATCTTACCTTCACAGTAGGAGGAGGTTCTTGATATTGTTTCTTCTTATTTGCATCTCTCCATAGTTTTAATTGCTCCATCTCATCTCTCTCATTGTGAGTTTTTGTCTCTTTCACTGGCTTGGATTTAACATTTTCAGATTTTTTAGGCTGTTGTGTGTTCTGACTGATCCAGCCACCAAACCAAGGAAATATACCCATTTACACTCTGAAAATTTGAGCCCCAAAGAGATATGACGATCGAATGAGTGTCTGAGAGATAGATACCGGGACAAAGAGATAATTGACTTACAGGGGGAAAAGGTCAACGGGACAAATCATGTATTGTATATACTATATGGTTTCAGGACCTTAGAAAACAATATAAAATAAGATATAGACAAACACATTTATAAAACTGAAAGAATAGAGAAGGTGAAGTGAACCTTACGTTAACGTACCGTCGAGTGAAAATGAAACATATCAAGGCAGCTAAAGTCTCGTGACTTCTTTCTTGACGTACAAGCGAGAGCTCCAAGGATATTGAACATTACCACTAGGTTGCTTGGCAGGAGCAAGAGACGTGCCCGTAAATTTATGGAAAGTATGTTCAGACTCTGCAAATCAAAGGGCTGATACATTTAACTAGGAGTGGGCAAAAAATTCGAACCGAACCGATCGAACCGAACCGACTGAACCGAAACCGATTTGAACCAAACCAAAGTCCATTTCAAATCATTCGGTTGAAGATTTTCCCAACCCGAATGGTTCAGTTCAGTTCGGTTAAAACAGAACCGAACCGATAAACCGAAATGTTTTTATAGTTATTTAAATTAAAAATATTAGTGATATCAAGATATTAAAATCCTAAGACTTAGTCCAATTAATTTCTTTTTGCACGAAAGAAATCCTAATATAATTTGATTTCCATGACACTTCGTCTAACTTTTGTAATATTTGTCATTAAGCCCACATAATTTCTATGTTAATTGTTATAAAGTTATAAACTATATTTGTAACTTTTAAAAAGATTTTTATTTGGTTTTATATTGAATTTAATTTACATACTTAATTTTATATTATGACCAACGCGATTATTTCATGACAACCATACATTTATGTATTAAAACATGATTTCTTGTACAATAAATAAACTAAGAGAAATCTGATTAAACCGAATCGAACCGAAATACAAACTGAATCGAATACAAACAGAACCGAATATAAACCGAACCGAACATAACTGAACCGAAATCGATCCAAACCAAACTAACTATGGTTTACTTCAGCTGGAAAAATTCTAGAACCGAACTAACCAAACCGAACCGAACTCGAACCGAACCGATAAAATAACCGAAGTGCCCACCCCTACATTTAACACAAAGTTAACAGCGAGACTTAACAATCTCTAGACAACATTTCCTGGTGCCAAATTTGTCTACGTATACATGTATAATCTAGTCTTGATCTCATCAAAAATCCTCAGGCTTCAGGTAACGGCATTACTCAATGAAAAAAACAAATATGTACCTTACATCTTTATAGTTATGTTTCCAAGAATAATATGTTATTGGCTTTTGGTCTAAAGAATTGTGTCCATTTGGCTAGAGCCTAGAGTGACAAAGATTCAGTGGGTTCATCTATCGGGAGATGTCTCGGACTCGTTACTAAGAAAAAATTTCAACTCAAGTTTACTATCTTGTATAACGGTCTCTACGGATCAGAAAATGCAATCAAAATTTCTTAGGATTTCTCGTAGGTGACGGTTGAATCTCAACGTCACAACCTAAAGTGACTATTTTTTAGCTATCTAATTTTGTTGTGAAGGCCATATCGATGGATTCAAGTTTCGCCTCGAGCTCGCTGTCATTTTTTCAAGAAGACCTATTTGTTTTATTTCTCTTTGTTTTTGTAATTTATGCTTACCAAAGATTATGAATAATTCAATCTTTTTATTATATCCCAACAATATGAGTTTAATGAAGTAATTGATGAGTTTAATTTGGAATTTTTACTGTTTATAATTGATGTGGCTGATGGATATTAAATGCTGACGACGTATCCTGTTCTTTTGCCCGGATGCATCTTGTTATATGTGTTCTGGGACGTTGTCCACCCTAGCGAGAATTCATGTCAAACGATTGCACCAAAGATAATTGAATAACTCTAGCGAG
This sequence comes from Brassica rapa, assembly GCF_000309985.2. Lineage (NCBI taxonomy): Eukaryota > Viridiplantae > Streptophyta > Magnoliopsida > Brassicales > Brassicaceae > Brassica > Brassica rapa. The sequence continues at coordinate 31,002,866 of NC_024803.2, read as the reverse complement.
AAACACATCATGGTGGTCTAGTGGTTTCTACTAGAGGAAGAGTTGCCCTATTGGTCCAGGTCAGGGACTCCTTTCTAGTACGGAATTATTAGTTCTATATGTGACCACGTGGATATGAATAAGCCCATGTTTACGGTCTATTTGAATACCTGGGAGAGAATTCATCTGTGGGTTACACCTCCCACTCAGGAATTAGATATGTATTTTTAATAGACTCGGATTTAATATTTTCTCGGTAAAAAAACTCAAGGAGAAACTCGCATGATATATTTCTACATTTATCTTTACTTTTAACTTAGTTATAAACATATACTGTATTATTCATATTCGGTTTCCATATTCATAGAAAGATAAAAGTTGTCACAAAATACAAAACCAGTGTTCGTTTCTCTTAATAGACATCTGGGGATCTTTTCTGTCGAGTTATTAACCAATGTCTCTTAACAGAATTTTGGGACGACAAAGCTTGTATTTTCAACATGGTTTCAGACGAAATATACAATATGAGCTTTATTACTTGACTTCCTTTCCTCTGTTAGAAATGAAATAATGTTTCTTTTAAGTATACCTTACGTTTATTACGGCTAAGAACAAAAGATAAGAAAGTGGGCGGCTCAATTCTTGTGAATTATTTCTCGACGTTCAAGCGAGAGATATTATTTCAGACTACACAAAGCGTTTCATGATGAATGACACGGACTAAGAAATGGAAAAATATAATACACAAGCAAGAGTCTCCAAATAAAAAAACATAAAAAAATATTATACAAACTCAAGTTACAAATTTATAATATACATATATTGTTTATTGTTACTGTTTAATAATTTATGCTAGTGTTTGTCACGTCTGTTGCTTGAAGGCTTGAAGCTCTTATAAAAATTATATATCGTATTTGATCATAAGGAATCTAGAGAATTTATTGAAGTGAATTCACTATTGAATTAGATGAGATAACCAAAACAGTACTGGGGCATTTCAAAACCCTCGGATATCGCCAGCCTGCATTTGAAGATCTTCAGCCATTTTCTTAGTGGTCTGGACAGTGAACCGGCGAAAGTACGAAGACAGCCTTGGACGCAATATCCTTTTCCACCACTATATTTTCTGTATTCTTCTCTCGGCGTCATGTTCTTGCACAAGCGTTCTGCATCAACATACACTGGCTCCACACTATAGCTACCCTTCAACGTGTCCAAGAACTCCATCGCATTTCTATCCTTCCAGTAATATGCCTGCCGACAATAAGCAGGAGAAACCCTAATTAGATTTTCCATGACTTGAACAAAAACATTGATTCTCATGAGATATATAGAGAGAGACGTTTCTTACATAAAGTTTGTTTGGGACTTCGCGGACATGTAGACGTATTGGGATAGTTCCTGACAAGAAAAGGAAGTTCCTTGACAACTCTTTCTCAACCTCCACGGCCAGCGTAATCCCTTATCATCTTTATCCCATCTAATGGGCCTATAAACCAATTTTATTATATTTTAAAAGCCTTTTAGATGTATTTACGATTAGCCTATAGTCTATAGACTATGTTTGGGCTTTTATTTTGCAAATTTCCCTTAAATGGTGCTAAAGGAATATACATTTTCAAAATGAATTGTTAATGATAACATTATTCTTTTTTGCCTTTGGTAAAATATACAACTATTTGAGATGAATAAAGTGATTTTAAAGATTCGACTCGAATTTCTTAAGACTTTAATGAAAAATCCCTTTAATAAACTCTTCAATTGTAAACATATTTTAAAAATTCCTCAACCAAAAAGTCCACCGTAAATTCAAAACGCATCATTTTAAGTTGAAAAATGTATTTCGGTAGCTATTTCGGAGGAATACAGAAAGCCTTTAATTTTAGGGCATTTTGTCAAAATTTCCCTTTTTACAGTTCAGTTACACATATACACATGCACATATAATAAAATTTGAAACTGTGTAAAATAGTGAATTCACAGAAGTAATATATATGAGTCAATGACTGCTTAAGCCCTCTCCATCAATCTTTTGATGTTTCTTGGAAAAGATGGAAGTGTATCCCACTTGATCTTCTCACAAATAAAACATGTTTTTTACCTAAGTACATCTCTCCTTCCACTAACACATCGAAAAGAATCTCTTTAGTTGTCTCTCTTTATGAAAAGAAAAGAAAGAAAAACAACAAAGATCAATATTCTCAATTTAGAACTTTGGTTTCATACCCATTAGTCTTATTCGTTTCATTACCTGTCACTTTTGTATGATACATTAATTAGTAACTTTATTCAAGCCACGAAATGCTTCTATTAATTCATTACCCCTCATCTCACATGGAATGAAGCATATTCACATTTCTTGTTCCACATGTACCTTCACAATAACCCTCTTTGATCTCTAATCTCCAAAGTAACTGACAACTTCAACATCTTCTTGATTTGTTTCTACGAACCAAACATAAACCCAAACCCTAAGAGAGAAAATGGGAGACCAAGGAGCACAACAAATGCAACAGCCTGTCGTTGTGTATCCAAACGCATACACTACACAAAATTCATATCCATCTTCTTCGTCCTCACCAGCTTCTTCTTCCTATGGCTCACGCGGTTCCTTTGCGACGGTTTTCATAGTAGTAGCCGTGATACTTGTCTTGTCGGCTGTGGCTTGTATCTTTGGGAGGCTATGCAACCGCATAAGCCGTGGGGCCAAGCAACATCATAGCAAACAGCCAAGGCGCGAGAAAGGGCCATCTACGAAGAGCCATGAGATTCGGCCTGTGGAGTTTGAGCCGAGGGAGAGAGGTGATTTGGAATTTGGTGTGGATATGAAACATCATAGGGAAATTGAGAACCCCTATGGAAGAGAGTTTGAGCCGAGGGAGAGAGGTGATTTGGAGTTTGGTGTGGATATGAAACATCATAGGGAAATTGAGAAACCCTATGGAAGAGATTACGAAGATGACATGGAACTCGGATTTGATAACAAGAGAGGAGAAAGAGGCGGAGGAGGTCCACCTCAACATGGAGTGAGGTTCAAGTTACCTGAAAATGAAGACGGTCTTCATGGTAAAGGTGAAATCAGACATGGAGGTCCAGATTTCGAGTTCCGACCAGGACACTAATTATTTTGAGTTGTCTAAGAACAAAACACTTTATGTTTATGTCTTATTTGCTGCCCTTTCTATTATTGGTTTCTTTTGTGCTTTTCCTTGCCTGGTTGATTTTACGGGTATGTGAAGCTATAAAAATTCTGAGTCTATTGGTGTTAAGTATACACTAAATACTCTAACGTACTAAATAAATCCATTATTATAAAAAATATTCTAAAGTAAAATAATTTTGTAAAAGAATCAACAAATTTATGGAGGAAGGTTTATCAGTATACAAAGAGGTTCTTCACTATTCATCCTCACTCTTCACAACTTTTTCTTGGTTCTATTTTTCTTTTCTGAGGGCATTTAGCTATTAGAGAACAAAAACTTAAGGCACCTACCAAGAAATGCATCTCAACTCAATATATGAAAATAATAGCTTTACAGATTTCAAGAAAAGAGGCAGATGTATGTATTTACTTTCACCTATTGTATATTTGTATGATCAGAATTGTCGGTTATTGAAAGGTCGAGTCTCGGATTCATTCCCTGAGAAATCAGAGGAGCTTTTCCCAGAGTAACCTCCACTGTTCATCCCTGACTCTGTGCTATCATCAATACCAAACGCCATTTTCCTGAACTTCATGATCTCTTGATTGTATTGCCCTGAGTCATAAGTTGTGCTTTGCCCAACTTTGATCCCGTTGCTAATATCTCCAGAGTCTTCGTCGCAGTCCAATGCTCTCACAACCTTATTTCACCAAAAATATGAGTTTTAAGACATGAGAAAATTAAAATCAAGAATAGTATATAGCATAACAGTTTTTTGAAACTTTTTAGCAAGAAATTTACCTGAGCCATGCGTGGACGTTTTGGACCAGAATGTCTAACGCATGCAGCTGCAGTCTCAATCATTCTCACGACTTCATGCTCCACATAATGTTTTTCGAGCCGTCTATCAATGAGCTCGCTGTAATCTCCGGTCTCAATGGCTCTGAGAAGCAGCGGCCGTGCCTGTGAGTTCATGGGTAAATAATGTAGAGTAAAAAAGAGCCCATCTTTTATTGTAACTGAATATAAGTTTTGAAGATTGGTTTTGTTACCCATTCGACCAAACTCTCTTCTCCTAGAGGTTGATTCTGGTCAACTGGTTTTCTTCCCGTTACAAGCTCTAAGAGAACAACCCCGAACGAGAAAACATCGGATCTATCAGTCAGTTTCCCACTTGATGCATATTCTGGTGCTAGGTACCTGAAAACATTTAAACATGTGTCTTGATCCGTATGACAAAACAAAAAATGTTGTCTTCGAGAACTGGATCAATAAAGGGTCCAGTTTTGGATTAATGTTTCTGATGAATGCTTACCCAAAGGTCCCCATAACCCGAGTTGATACGTGAGTTTGTGTTGTATCATTGAGTCTAGCAAGTCCAAAATCAGCAACCTAAACAACAGAAAAGAAAAAAAGAAAACCAGGATTAAAGTCTCATCAACTGAAACTTCACAGAGTCATATGATTGATATAAGTAAAAGGGGTGTTTTTTAATTGCCTGAGCTTCATATTCATCATCCAGTAGAATGTTTGCTGACTTGATGTCCCTGTGAATGATTTTTGGATGACCTATAAAAGAAAACAAAGATGTGGTTTGGCTTATATTTTGAACTACGAAATGCTTAACGAAAACACACCACGAAAAAATGTGAAGGCTAACAAATGGATGAGGAATTACTTACAGTCTTCATGCAGGTAAGCCAACCCTTTAGCTGAACCTATAGCGATTCGGACTCTCTTAGACCATTCTAAAACCGGCCTTCCCTTTCCTACAAAGGTAAAATGCATGAAGTAAGTCAGTCAAACACATTAAGCTAAAAAGTCCTATCTATACGAGAAATGATACACGCCACTCACCATGCAAGTGATGCTCCAACGTTTGATTCTCAACATACTCATAAATAAGCAATCTATGCTGGTCCGAAATACAGTAACCAACCAGAGACACCAAATGCCGATGATGAACACGGCTGATGATCTCAACCTCTGCCGTGAACTCACGATCACCTTGTCCGCTCCCAGCTTTAAGCTGCTTAACCGCGACAACTTTACCATCATGTAAGGTACCTTTGTATACGCATCCGAACCCACCTTCTCCAAGAATGTTGTGTCTAGCAAAGCCTTGAGTTATCTCCGCAAGCTCTTGGTAGCTGAAATGAGTCTGGTTAGTTCCGAGGATGGCAGAGTCAGGCATGCTATTGGATTGCATTTGGTGACCGGGTTGGCTCCCGTAACTGTTTCCCATAGAGGATTGTTGCTGCTGTGAATTGTACATTGAACCACCACCAGGACCAGAGTATACTTTACTAGGATCTTGTCCGTATGAGAATCCATCTATATTATCAAAAGAAAGACGGTGTCAAAAAATGTGAAATGACTTCTTCTATTAATTCCATCACTTTTTTTGCCGTTTAACATGAATGAAATAGAATACTCGTTCCATCAGTTACAAACATTTCAAAAAATGGAAAGTTTGGGCCTAACCCTAGGGACGTAAGGAAACTCCTAATCATTCAAAAACGGAGAGATAATTAAAGAAAAATTTATGAAAACCTGATTTGACAGAGAAGTTAGGGTGTGGCAAGTACTGAGGGTGATCATAGCTATCAATGTTTCTCTTTTTCTTTCTTCTCACTAAGAAACAAACGGCTACTAGCGCCATGATGGCAAAACCTCCGGCTACAGCCACACCGACCATAATCTTCCCTTGAGAGCTAATACCATTGCTTCCGTTTGTTGGAGGTGTTACTTTGCTAGGGACTGTGAGAGATGGAGACACAACGGCTCCTCCACCAGAACCACCGTTAGGTTTGGGTGGTGCAAGAAATGTGCTCGCCCCCGGTGGGGAATTTGCTGGCGCTGATGGTTGGATCAGGAGAGGATTGGTTGGGTCTGACGGTGGAGCCGGAGGTGAATTGGTTGGTTCTAATGGTGTGGTAGAAGGAGATTGTGACGGTGGGGTTTCCGGGATCGTTGAAGAATATGATGGTGAAGGAGGAGAATGAACGTCTGAAGATGGAGGTGGGTTATCGGATTCGTATGGAGGAGCCGGTGGTGTTTCTGAATCTGTCGGAGGAGAAGGGGATTTGGTTGATGTTGGCGGCGGCTGAGGAATGATGGAGTCTTCCGGTGGAGAATTAGAATCTGGAGGAGGAGTGTCTGTTAATGGAGTTAGGATCCAAGGTAGAGGAAGTATTGAATCGGGAGGTGGAGGCGATGGTTCTGAGTCAGAGGGTGGTGGCTCTGATAAGTCAGCCGGTGGAGAAGGAGTAGATGTAGAGTCGGTAGGTGGAGGAGCAGAATTATCTAATGAAGAATCCGGCGGGGGAGCTGAATCGGCTGGTGGTGAAGAACTTGGAGAACCGTCTGAGTCTGACATTCTCCTTCCGGTTTATTTTACAGAAATGGAACACTCAAAGTTGATTTGAAGAAGAAGAGGAAGACAAATTATCTCTCCTCCAGAAACTCTATTTTTGTCAATTTATTGATTTGAATAAATGAAACCAGACTCAGAAAACTACAGTTATTGTTTTGTTTTCTCTCCTACTATAGAAAAATAAATTAGGGTTTAAAAATCCAGGAGGACCTTTGAATCGGGTGGAGAGAGAGACATTACAGACGAAAAGGACATCAATGGAAGGAGAACCTCTACTCTCTCCCCCCTTGGTTTCTTTTCCTGAAAAAAAAAACAAAGAAGAAGAAGAGAGAAAGATTTTGAAAGGGATAATCAACAAATCGCCATGATCATTTTTAGCAGTGATGATGATGATGATGATAAGTTGTTGGCACCTCTCCTGTGCCCGCCCTTTGATCCAAAAACTCTCTCTCTCTTTACAATATTATTTGTTTCTGTGTGTTTTCTTTTTAGTTTTTCCTCGTCGTGTTGGTTCCTTGTTTCTTTTGAGATGTCACTCCTTTATTCCCGGGTTACCGCGCAAATTCAACGGAATTTTGAGGTCTTTATAAACTGGACTCCTATTTTGACCCGACCCGGTTACTCGTCGAATAATATGAGGTAATTCTTTAAAGGGCCTATTAGTTTGGCAATATAAATGGGCCTTAATTAGAGAGACGCATTACGTAATACATTTTCCACCTTAACATATGACATCATGCTGATACAAGGCCTACAATGTTGCGTGCTTGATTTGTTGCAGCCACGAACTTCGTTTTAGTTACCGCCATGGATCTGAATGGCGGTTATACCAAATAAAAAAAACGGCGGTTATTTTAGTAATTTAATATTAAGTATTTATTTGTTTATTTTTGCGATCGTCGAACCGACAATAACTAACTAAACGTTCATTACTTTTTTTTTTTTGTAAACAAAAGTTCATTATTTTCATCGTTGTTAATTTGGCATGCGACAAACTTATCGTTATTGTTTTTTATCTATAACGCAAACGATCACTACCTTGGCGTTTAGGGTATCGATGTGGTGATCAGCTGACGCGTGTCTCTTTGAGGCGAGAGCCTCAACACGTGGGCGGACAAAAGTTTGGCTGGACGCGTGTACAGAAGTGGCATAGTTCGGTTTATGGGCTTGAGCCTTGGGCTTGTTTCGTTTTGTCCTTTTCGAGATTTAGTATGTTTGTTTTGTCGGGCTTTATATGTCCTGTTGTAGTGGGTTTTTAGGCTTGACCCATCAATAAAATTTTATAGATGAAAATAAAAAAAACTTCTGTCATATTCACCAGAGTATCCTAATATCAAAAATGGTAGTATATTTAAAAATTGTAATAATAGATCTGTTCCAAGAGAGATATATTTTTCTACCAAATAAAGTAAAACCTACCACCTTACCCGAATTTACTACCTCATATTAACATAGCTTCTTAGTCATACCACCAGTCTGATATTTCTATCTTTTCCCGATATTATTAACAAATTTTATTATTCATGTCCAAAAATGCATTTACAGATTCGGTAGAATATTCTTGTAAACCAGTAGAAAGTTTACACCTTTCATAAGCAAACTTAGTCACAAAGGAATTCAAACAACATTCCAAGGAAAAAAATCTGTAATCAAGGAATTAAAACCCAACTGTATCAACAAAAATATCATCTTAGATGAGAAGAAGATGATCATGTAGGGGTAATAAAGTCATTAGACACGTAACGGCACCGCTTTATAACCGTTTAAGACTCCTCTCCTTTCTTCTACATTCTCTGGTTTGTCCCCTTCCCCAAGAAAACTTCTCTCTCTCTCTCTCTCTCTCTCTCTCGAACTTTCCTCCCCACTCGAGATGGCGGCGGCGCATGTGGAAATCGAGGACCAATCCTCCGTCAGCACCGAACTTGATAATGGCGAAATTCTCGAACCCCTCTCCGATGCTGATTCCTCCTCCGCTTCCTCCGGATCAGCGATCCTTCTCGGCCAAGGAAACCAGGAGCACGACGTCATCAAAGCGTGTTTCCTCTCCGGCTTAGGCGCCGCCTTCGCCGTCGACACGACGGTGGAGAGCGTGCGTAAGACCTCTACGGAAGGGGTCGCGGCGAGAGCCAGGTACGTGGCGTTTCGGATCTTCACGGAAGCCATGGCGAGGAAGAACGGCGGAGATCCGAATGTGAAGTACGGTTGGTTCGCTGGCTCCAGAGAGGAGATCGATCGTATCGTCTCGTACGGGTTCAGCAGCCGAGAGATCGACGATGGTTCTCATGGAATCGGAGTCCACCTCGTTCCTTCCAAGTGCTCTCTCTTCGCGTAAGTCTTGTAACATCTGATTTCAATGTGTAGATTGTGTGATGTAACGGTGAAGTGTTGTTGTTGTTGTTGCAGAGCTGTAGGTGCAGAGCCAGACGGGGAAGGTGTGAGGCATCTTCTCTTGTGCCGTGTACTCCTCGGGAGGCCTGAGCAGATCGACGCCGGGTCTACACAGTCGCATCCGAGCTCTGGTGAATTCGATTGCGCTGTGGATGATCTTCAGGAACCGAGGAAGTATATTGTGTGGAGCTCCAACATGAACTCGTACATCTTACCGAGTTACATCGTCAGTTTCAAGTCTCCTCGCCTCAGAGGTATGAAAAGCAGATTCATTCATTCTTTCAATGTTTGATGAGTTTGTGTATCTTAGTAGTGAGAGGTTGTTTGTATATGTTTCTTTCAGTTATAGGTAGAGGTGGTCCTCCGCCAAGCTCCCCTTGGGTTAGTTTTACTGCGGTTGTGTCAGTGCTGTCCAAGTTCTTGGATGCTTCGAGAATGAGCTTGATCAAGAAGACTTTCGATGATTTTAGGGTATATGTCTTTGTTAACTCAATTAATGCAAGATTTTACTTTGGATCTAATGTTGGTTTTATTGTTCCAGAAAGGGAAGATTCCGAGAGATCAACTGGTTCGGAAGATGAGACAAGTGGCTGGTGACGACCTCTTGGCTCAGATAATCAAGAACCATAAGGACAGGGTTTAAGGAAGGATAGATGATAGGGTAAGCGAGTCTTGTTTAGCTTTAAAGTTTTTCATTTTATATCATATAGAATGAATGTGCTTTTCATTGGCTTTCTCATCTAATCAAATTAATAGAAAGTGAAAAGTTGAAAAAGTTTTGTTCTTGTTCTTTCTTATCGAGCAAGGATTGAGAATCATAAAAAAAAATTCTCATTAGGGGTGAAAAAGGGATCTTTCTTCTAATACCTTTTGACGTGTGTTGTTCCAAGTTCCAACTCATGCAAATTTTGTGGCCGTTCATTTTTCTTTCTCACTAAGCCTTAGGAATTTATAGTCCTTTCTAGAAATTGTATTATTGACCTTTTTTATTTTTTTAGCATTGACCTTTATTTCTTCTATTACTTGCAGAGAAGTCTAAGACGCCTGGAAGCTCAATCAATTGTGGAAAACTATATATCTTAGAGTTTTTAAGCTCTTATTTGTCTCCTTTTTCTGATTAGATTTTTTATACAAACAGAGGATCCCTTGTGATATGAACTTTGGAAAATTTGTAAACATCATTATTTTATACAGCTAATGAGATTTTCAATATTTCGAGAGCAATCAAAAATTTTATATCATAATCTCGTTCATTACATCATTCTATGATTCTTATATCTCCTCCTACGTGATCTCCATCTCTCCTCGACTATGTCCTCATCTTTTCTCTTCTCCAGTACAGTTCCATTTCTCTCCTTGATCATCATCATCATGGCATTCTCCCCTTCCTCACTCTAAGGTCGGATCTAGACACAACCCGTAGAACATTAGTTTTATCCCCTAATTCTTTTGAAAGTTATATTATACTTATATTATAAGTTCTTAAGTTATAAAAATTATTTTCTATTAAAACTCTTAAGAAATGCTTACAGCCTTCAGAATCTCATATCAGACCCTGCCCGGAGCTTCTAAACTTTATCCTATATGGAAACTTGTTGTATATACCTCTACTTAATAGAATTGAATAAGCTTATCTAACTTGATATAGTATTAGAGTTTAATTCAGCTCGATTCGATATAAACCTAAAGTCTTTGCCTAACTATCCTGTTATTAATGTTAAAGCCGGACAAATTTTATTTTAAAAATTAAAAAGAAAAGATTTTTAATAATATGTAAGAGAAACGAACAATTTATTTATAGATCATTTGATTTTAAGCCGAACGCCAATATAATCTAATACAAATTTCATTTTCTAATAAAAGTATATTGAATTTTCAACTTAGAACATATATTTGTGAATGAAACTATAGGCTAGTGTTTTCAATGTTTGTTGCTTGGTGTCTTTACTACGTGTTCTATTGAGATCTCTCCATGAGTTGCCCCCGTAAATTGAAGCACTTGGAGCAGAGTTTTAGTGGTATTGATGGTGATCCCACGAATATACCAAGAAAACGGTGGCAGACTAAACGGAGGAGAGGGTTGATATAGTATTGGTTTACTATTACTTTTGATGCAATTTTTCCTTGTCCACCCCTTCATTTTTTGTATTCTTCTAGGCTTTTAGGCAACCTGTGCTTGCAGAAACGTTCTGAATCTACGCATATTGGCTCCACTTTGTAGCTACCCTCAAACACTTTCATGAACATCATTTTCTCTTTTTTTATATATATATATTATGCCTCTCCACAAACAACCAAGAGAAACCCAAGCACTTTATGTTTCACAACACAAAAAACATACATGGTGATAAAGTGCCGGATTAATACTATCTCTCTCTGACACCGACTCATGTTTAACGTTATCTGATTCTGATCCCTTGGATTCGGCATGCGACAATAAATATAATCATGAATTACCTGGTTTATAGTAATTTTTATTGATTGAGCTCTAATTCGTGGAAATGAAACTGACCTAAGGTTTTTGACGTCATAAAGTCAACTCGATTTTCCTAAAACTTGTTGTTGATGAATATAGGAATATATTAAACATCCAATTTTTTTACAAATATTAATCTGTGTATGGTCATGTAGGCTTGTTTTTTCATGTTTTTTGCTTGATGTCTTTACTTAGAGATTTCGCTTAACTCGTCTCGTCGAATCCTACTAGCCATATTAGCACTCCAACGTTCGTACGTATCTGTGTAGATAAAGTGATCCGTTATAATGTTTAGTGTTTATTTTTTTTTCTGTCAACATGATATAACGTGCCAATACCGGAAGTGAAGAGTCTCAAATACTTCGGAGAACGGCGCCCCGAATCTGAAGATCTTCCATTAAACTCTTAGTGCTTTTGGTGGTGACCCGACGGATGTACCAAGAAAACGGCGGCATATCAAGAGGTTGCATGGGCATATAAACCATGTCCAGCTTCAATTTCGACCCAAGTAATCCTTTTCCGCCTGAACATTTTCGGTATTCTTCTGCGCTTTTCGGTTCCCTAGCCGTGCAATATTTATCACTATCTATGTACCATGGCTTTATTTGCAACTGACCTAGTAACCATTCCATGTTCATTACATCCTCTCTCGGAATCCTAAATAATGTCTGTCCACAAAAACCTAATTTAATTTTCTCAAAACGGAACAAGAAGATTTTGATATTTGTGAAAAATTCTTACGAGGAGATCTTTTCGGTTCTCATTGAAAACTAGTTCTATTGGCATTTTTCCATCCCACCAAAGAAACTTCCAGGGCGCAGATTTTTTTACTACCACGACTTTCTCATCCCTTCCATTATCCCTAAGAACCTTGCTTGATTTGACATCCTTCATAAGAAAAATATCATTTTCTCAAGTATTGCTATAATCAGAACTTAACAGGAACGGTACAATTAGAAGAAAAGAAAACAAAAAAGAACCAGGATTTTGCGCCTTTTCATTTGTTTGAAGTAAGAATATGTTTGGTTGTCGTGACTAGTTACAATATCGAAGACTGTCTCAGGAGGCAATCCTATTGAAAATGCCATCTCCAAATGGGTTTCACCTATACTCGTTTTGGACACCTTCAAACATAAATGATGTAATAAATTTGTCAGATCTTCTTCTTACAATACACAGACACTACATGGCTCTTGTATTTCAGACCCTCGTCTTAGGGACATCAACAAAGTAGAAGTATAATTAGCTTTGTCGACAAAAAGAAATTGTATACCAACTATAAATCCAAAATTGTACATGATTGTTAGTAAATAAATAAACATTCATTTGTAATGCCTGCTAACTATGTTTTATTCCTGTATTTTTTCTCGACTAAAAGCTTTATTCATGTGTCTGTATAATAAATGCTCATTCAGTTTTATAATAGATGATATTTTAGAAGATGTTTGTTGTTTCAAAATAAATAATGTTTTAATATTTTATATTATATTTAACTTTATTGAAAAATGTGTAACCAATTAGATTGTGCAGTTATTTTTATAATTGGTTAAATGATTTCTTAATTATATTTTCAAAATTATTTTTTTTAAAAAGTTAAATTTCTTAATGATAAATTCTCTAGAATAGATCTAAAAAAATTTATATCACAAATATAGACCTCAAATGTCGAAATGGCCAAAATGTTTTATTAATGGGTGTATTTTTGGGATTAGGATTTAGAATTTAGGGTTTATGGTTAATGATTTAGGGTTTAGAGTTAAGGGTGAGGGTTTTGGGGGTATGATTTCAAATTTTAAAAACTAAAAAAATATTTAAATTTTCAAAATAAAAAAAAACTCTATTTTGGTCATTTTGTTTTTTGAGATCTATTTTTGTGACATAAAAAAGTTTATTTGATAGAATTGTCCATTATTAATCTTTGTGCATCAAGGTAAAACATAAAACATCATGTATTGTGAAACAGAAGTAGTATTAAATTAACAAAAAAAATTGCATCCCTTAAAAATAATTTTAGTACTATCTCACGACACACAAGTTGTACATATTGCAACTGTCAAGCCAAATCTAAGTATTGAGAATTCGTTTGCTGGTATGTAATCTTACCTTCACCTTAGGAGGATAATCTCGCTGCCATGGGAATTTCTTCTCTTCAGCTCTCCACATCTTTAATTGCCTCTTCGTTTCTTCGCTCTCCGCATTGGTATTTATCTCCGACCCTGGCTTTGATTTTACATTCTTAGATTTCTTGGACTCGGCCTACAACAAGCAGAGTCATAACGTAAGTCAATAACTAAACTATATTGTATTTCGTATTCATTTGACTCTTAAGGGTTGTTTGATTATCGAAATGAAACTGACCTTTGGAGGTTGTTGCTTGTTCAGGTTGATCCAGGCACCAAACCCAGGAAATATACCCATTTAACAGTAATTTTAGTCCAGAAATGATACAATTATTTGATCAGAGCAAGAGCAAATGACGATCCAAATATTTTATATCCTGTGGTTTGAGGAATCTTAAAGCTAGACAACATGCGATATGAAATTGAATGAATATAATAGCGAGGGACTGGTGGTGCAGTTTACGTATACGTTTTCATACGGCAAAACAAGAAGTAAGCTGCTCGATTCCCGTGAATTCTTGACATAGAGGCAAGAACTACGTGAATAAAAAGGTGATCAAAGGTGTTATTTCGTGCTTCCTGCTGTTCTAACTTCTCAAATCATAATGAGGTAAAAAGTTTGTTACTCTATATTCATCAGTGAACTTTATTTATTAGTTTTGTAGATTGAACTCAGACTGCATATAATTGAAAGATCAGTCTTTCAAAAGTTAGAATTGCTAGGAATGTATGAAAGCATGATAAGCATCAATGGGTTTTATTTATAATTTGAAAACAAGCAGAATCAGACGCTTATATAAATAGTGCGTGTACATGACATACTATTAGTTTAATTTATATATGCTTAAACGAAAGGAAACTATTTCAATTCATGTTCGACCTGATCGACCAGATTGCCTTATCCAAAAATGCTTATATATTGGGCTTCCACTTTTTCTTTTAAACTTGACCAAACGCACACAGTTGCAGGTCGCAGACTCGCAGCGACTTCGAAACGAACAAGGCCATCATATCTGCATGCGCACTTCCATAAGTCTTTCCCCGTAAGTATAAGCTTTGGTCTTCAGTTAGCAACCACACAGGATGAGAAATATCATGAAAACTTGAAAAGTACTCAGAAGGTTGTTCAAATATAAACCAGCTTGCTCACGCCATACAAAGACATTTTCTGATTTCTGCCGTGTAGTCGAGCAAGCAAAACATGACAGGAGATATGATCTAGCATATTAGCCGGTACTTATTAATTATAGAAATATGATCTAGCATTATCATATGATCTACAAATATTCAATTTCAGATACGACGATAACTATCTGAATATTTCTACTACCTCTCCAATTACATTTTTCTAATCACGAAAGGGACTCTAGTTGCACATTGTATGAGTGCAGTTGAATGTTTCTCATCGATACATATTGAGAGTAAAATAAACAGATAAATGTCGGACCAATATGGTATCTTTGATCAATATCTATGCATATAGGTCAACAACTAAAGAATTAGTTCCTAGCTTCTATTTTTCAACCATTCGTGATTTATTTTTCGTATAGTGATATTTTATAAAATATATATATGTTGTGGTCTTTGGAAGTACTCCTTCAAAAATATCCGACGACAATGAAGAAGTCTTCGACGTTTAGCTGTAACGCCCAAAAGTCATTACTCCGAAAACAACTTTATACATATCGAAATTATAACAGGTAACAAAATTTCAATATTTGTTGAGATTAGATTAGAGCATATAATATGTTGGTATTACAAGATTTAAAACTAGACGATGGATTTGACCAAATTAGAATTATTTCACTATAGTCGATATTATAAACAAACTACTAATATACACTGTTTATCAAATTTTCGTGCATCGCTGTAGTTTAGTGATGTATATTTAATTTAAGTGGTGGGTCGTCGATTTGCCAAAATAATATTTTCCTCGAGTGATATTTTTAAAATACAATTCAACTTATGTATGCTATATATCAATCCAAAAACAAATATAGATAGTATTATCTTATAGACACATTCGTTGAATAAAATGAAAAGTCTTCTGACATTCATTAAAAAGTTTGTAATAAAACATGTGGGAACCAATCTTGTTTTATTTTTCTAATCACGTGGGCCAAAACTTGTTTATGTCCCCATGTATCAATCTAGAATAACGGAACCGTTAGTTCCACGCGTTAGTCAAGGCATTCGACCGTTAGTTTTGTCTTTTGACCAACGCTGAAGATTGGGTCAACGTCACTTTCGCGCGTGAACTAACCAGCGCAAAGGCAATGTCGTCGGGTCAAATTCGAACGGAACTAAACCGTGACTTTTTGCAGAAAACTCTTTAACTAATGTTGAGAGAGAGAGAGAGACGTGGATCTCAAGAAAACCTTCCATGTAATTTCCCAACAAGTTTTCAATAACGAAATTACGATTTTGCCACCTTGTTTGGAAACGGTGACACGTTGGTGACAATCACAGAGGTAGCTCACCCACTACTTTCCTTAGCCCATCACGCGCTTTTACTTCTAAAGTGAGTAACAACAAAAAGGGAGGCGATCGCATGTATGTATCTAACTTTTTCAATAAACTATTTATGAAAATAACAAAAATGTAATTCTACTTTTTTTGTTTTGAATAATTTGAGTGAAATGGCGAATTGGCGATTACTTAGAGAGAAATTAAAGGATTATACATCTAATTTGCCAAATGAATTTTTGTTGATGATAATAACTTAATTATTGTAAATCGTATAACTTATATTGTTCATATCATGTTTTATCTATTGAACATATGATTGTCGGTTACATTTGTATTTTTCTTATAAGAAAGTGCTATATTCCATTCCTTAGAACTCTATATTATTTCTTGATGTATTAAATATTTGACATAATCATTAAAAATAACACAATCTGGTTTAGCAAGTAAATATCCCTTTAAGTTTTAACAAGAAATCAAACAGAAAATTGACACCATTTATAGCAATGAATCACATTATTAATCTACCTAATCTTTTTTTGTCGACTTTGATCTACCTAATCAACTCGTTTGTTTTGTTGATATTTAATCCTTGTCAGAGGATTATCCGAAAATATTACTAAATTGCTAGAAATAAACGAAATAAAGAAATGTCGTTGGCCAGAAAAAAAACGAAAAATAAAAATAAAAAGAAGAAGTAATAAAGGGGGGTTCGTTCGCAGTGGGTAACTTATCTTGACGAGGAGCAACCAACGATATATATAGGCTTAATGTCACAATTAAGAATTTAAGTCCCTTCTTCTTATCACTTCCTCTACACAGCTGTCCTTGCAGCTTTCTTCTAGGGGAGAGAGAGATCGAGAGATCGAGAGATTTTGTATCTAATCATCAAAAACGATGCAGGTTGCTTTCCCTTCTTCGTCCATCGACGATGAACGCTTAACGGAGATGTCCATGAAGTTGAGCGAGGATTTCACCAAGAAGCTGGCGTTTTCAGAAGAGGGTGAAGAAATTCGAAAACTCGAGAGATCTTGGAGTGAACTCGAAGACTCCGTCGAGTTCCACGAGGAAGAGGAAGCAGAAGATGCAGACGAAGAAGATGAAGAGGAAGAAGAAGAAGAGTTCTCCTTCGCTTGTGTAAACGCAGAAGGATCTCCGATAACCGCCGAAGAAGCCTTCGAGGATGGTCAGATCCGTCCTGTCTTCCCTCTCTTCAACCGCGCTCTCCTCTTCGACCAAAACGACGGCGTTTCGGCGACCGACGACGACAGCGAGAGTATCCGGCCGCGTGTTAGAAAGGTGTTCGTGGAGGATCGCGACGGAGACGGCGAGGGTAAGAAGGCAGAGGAGGGTTCGTTGGGAACGTACTGTTCGTGGTCGGGCGGAACGGTGGCGGAAGCGTCGCCGGAGACTTGCCGGAAGAGCAACTCGACGGGATTCTCGAAGCTCTGGAGATTCAGGGATCTCGTGTTGAGAAGCAACAGCGACGGAAGAGACGCGTTTGTTTTCCTGAACAACAGTAACGCCGCCGTCGGTGACAAAACTCAGTCGTCGTCTTCTTCTTCAAGGGCAGCGAAATTGACCAGCGAAGATGGTAAGGAGGAGAAAAAGTCAACAAAGGCGAAAAAAGGGAAAGAGAAAGAGAAAACGACGTCGTCGGAGAAGAGGACTAAATCAGCGCACGAGAAACTCTACATGAGAAACAGAGCGTTGAAGGAAGAAGTGAAACACAGATCGTATCTTCCGTACAAGCAAGTTGGGTTCTTCACTAATGTGAATGGCCTTAGCAGAAACATCCATCCTTTCTGACAAAATTAGTCAGAATTATATTTTTCTTTTACAAAAATTTAAACTTAAAATTTTAGGTTCGTTGGATGTTTCTTTTTTTTGTTTGATTGGAAAAACAAATGAAATTACTCTTCTCATGGGTCCCTTCTGTTTGGTAGCTTGGTTTAATTGATAGCAGAAAGGTGTACCGTTTTCTCTTAACTATTATAAGTGTACTGTGAAGAAGAGCTTGGCTTTGTATTAAACCATTTTGTAAGTAAATAAATATGCAATTAGTTATACTTGGTTAGTTTTTTTTTTTTTCCGTCTAAAAGATTTTAATATTAAAAGAGATGGGCCAAGCCCAGTACAACGCTACCGCCCAACAAACTAAACGGGCAAACTTAATTTCCCAATTGGGCCTAAACATACGGCCCAACTTGAGAGAAACCCTAGAGGCCAAACGAGATGGGCACGGCCGCCTCGCAAATCCGTCTTTTTGCTGTTTGGACACGTGTTGCAATCCTCACCGTCGAGGGTACACGCATCGCAAGATCCTCGCGTCACCACCGCTTCTCGTCGTCGCCGGAGATCCCACCATTGGATCACCCAAGCCAGACTAGAACTCCATCGTTCCGTCAAACCTTCACCTCAAACCATCTTTGGGACTCTAGAAACTGGAGAGAATCGATCGTCGTAACGAGATCTCATCCACCACCTTAAACCTCAATCCCCAAAAGAAAGCATCGCATGCACCATCACCCTTTCCGCCGAAGCACTTTACTCTCGTCCGACAAACACACTCAACCGAAACGAAATACAAAAAACAGAAAGAAACAGACAACTGAGATAAAAACTAAACCCTAAAGAGCATGGACCGAAATCCGGCGACGCAAGACTGTAGGAGCCCTCACCCTCCGGAGACTAGAGCCGACGGAGACAAAAGACCGGCGGCGACGGATCTGTGAGAGCATCCGCCTCCCGGAGAAATTACTCAAAACACTACGGTCTTAACCACGGCGGATCCCAGCGACAGCACGGACGCTCACACGCCGGCCGACCGCCGAACCCCTCTGCGTTTTTACTTTCTCTCTCTTTCTCTCTTTACTTTTAAAACAGTGCTGTTTTTTTTCTTGTTTAGTGTGCTATACTTGGTTAGTTATTTGCATATGTTTTGTTTTTTGTTTTCCAACAAATCAAATACATTAATATCAAAATGAGTTTACAAAACGATACGCCTGAAGCTGTTGTCAGTCCAAGGAAGGAAAGAGACAGCGATATATTTTTTTTTTTTAACGCAACTCCAAAACATTATGTAATTTCTACACCAAAACTTTTCCAATCCAACGGTAAAAGTTACACCATTTTAATGCAAAGCTACACCATTTTAATGCAAAGCTACAGTACGGCACCAAATTTGGTGTGTTACTATTCACAACACCAAACATTATTCACTTACTTTTATTAATAAAATATTAATTAAATAAATATCAATGACAAGATAAACACATATAAAACAGATAAATAATTATATACTAATTAAATAATTACAGATATTGAAATAGTTTATTTTAGTTTGTTATTTTAATATGATTATATTTAAAAATAATAATAATTTATTTTAAAACGAATATTTTAGTGTTATCCATTTTTGTGCAATATAATTATATAATAATGTTATTTATATATATATCAAGTAATAATAAAATTTCTAACTAAATAATATAAAAATCAAAGATAAAATTTTGGTGTAAAATTTGGTATTATGGTTGGAGATAAAAAAACTTTTTGACACTAAAATGGTGTAGTTTTCACACCAAAATGGTGTTATGGGTTGGAGAATGGTTTTGGACAAGAGTGCAAGAAGACTCATGAGATAGATTATTTCTTCTTCTTTTCAACCATAGAAACACTTGATGTAACAAAATTTTTGATTGAATAAAATTTTGCATTCATTCAAAAACAAATGAGTTTACAGAAACATTCTTCCTACAATTTTACCGTTGATACAAATAAAAGAAATTAAAACAATTTCGATGAAGAAATAGAGAGTAACCATGTTTTTATAGGTTAACAGATAAAATCTGTTATGTCTCTTCATATATTTTCGAATGGTTATTATCTTTTGGATGAAACTCCAAAATGCATTCTGCATTATACTGACTGGAAAAAAGAATTGAAGTGTGTATAAATCTGAATCTTGTCTCTTTGTTATTAAAGTTAATATACTTATGATTTGTGCAAAGGATTCTTGGTGTCGGAGATGGAACCAAAGCATGACCACCATTCCTTTTATTGCGCCTGCTGTGGTAAATGCAAGTTTCCAATGTCTAATGGGTGATGTATCTTCATCTTCGTATATGGTGGTTTCCATGTTTGTTGTTTAAACAGAGCAATTCAGATTCTTTCAAAATCTAAGACTCAAACCGCCAGGAACTATCTGCAATGGGCAAAACACACAACAAACTGATGATATAACACCACCGTAGATCATGTGAAGGAATACTCTGATGATTACATCGAGCAAAAACCGGTTCCATATATACAGAAGTTTGCACATACATACAACGCTATAATTGTTGACTTCTGTAATGTAATCGACAAAACTTTGATCTCCGTTTCTGGATTTCCTCTTTGAATGAGAGAGAGACAATACACTGACCAGTGTAGACATCATCAGAAAATTCTGGATAAATAGATCCAAAATGCTTATAATCATATGCCATGTTTTCTCTTGATAGATCCTCAATCAAAGAGCTATGGTTATTGTAAAAACTTAAGATTTAACCAACAACACGAAAAGGGAAGAGTACAGCCGATGCCAGAAAAAACACAGACTAACGGAACTTGTAAAGTCGTAATTATAATGTAGATTTAAGACTAATGCTCTGTCATACTTAAAGACGAAACTGAAACGTTATGTGCGTCGCATAATATGATGATTTTGGTACATTATTATTGAGAAAACAGTCAATAAAACCTTGAACTTTCAAATTAAATCCAAAAAACCTTCAATTCTTGTTTGAGCCAAAAAAATCTTTAATTTTTAAATATTGATTGTTTTTATATTTTGTTAATTCGGCCATTTAAGATATCCGAATAATCAACTGCTGAAAACGATTAAAAGTAAACGTATGTTAACTCTCTAAAAAACATAATTTAAAAATTGATTAAAGCATTGATCAAATTACGTCTTTGTGTTTTTGTAAACACTTAAAGCATCTCTTTCGTGAAATCAGAGTGAAGAAGATGAAGTTTATTTGGGGCTCTGGTTTCACGAATGAGATGCTTTAAGTGTTTACATAAACAAAAAAGACGTAATTTGATCAATGCTTTAATCAATTTTTAAAATGATGTTGTTTACAGAGTTAACAGACGTTTTTAATCAATTTTAACAGTTAACTATTCAGGTTTTTTAAATGGCTGAGTCAACAAAATATGAGAGTTAAAATGGTCAATATTTAAAAGCTGAAGATTTTTTGGTTCAAGCACAAATTGAAGGTTTTCTTATTTTAATTAAAAAAATTTAGGGCTTTTTTGGCTGTTTTCTCCATTATTACTGGTTATAATTGTGAGCATTTTACCACTTTGTGTATGGTCATAATTTGTTATTAAATAGTTTCTAAGAAATTAGTCACAACATTTGTTGCGTTTTTGTTACCCAGGAAAATTTGTGACTACCGTATTGCAACCGTTTGTAAATAGTGACAAATACGTGACAATAGTAATATTGTGACGAAAGTTTTAATATTGTGACAAAAAAATTAGTAACAAGTATTTTCTTTAGTGAACAACATCTCCACCTGCTCACTCCTCTTGTCTTATGAAAATATTTTACATGCCCAATGTCAACATGTCAATGCTATCTATTTTATTAAAAGGGAAGCAGTCTTGAAAAATCTACTTATACAATGTTATTTGGACTATTTCCTAAGAGTTAATAATTTCATGGTCTTACTTAAATTTTTCCTAACAATATATTTTCATAAATTTCTCTGATTTTCTTTAGATATTATAAGTGTGTCACTCCTATATTTATGGTAATTACTATATTACCTTCTATAAATCTCACCCTTTGATTATAAATTTCTCCATTTAGTTATTGATATCCCATATACGATTGACTAACCAACATTTTTTTGATACAATAATATATAAACTCGTGGGTCCATAGACTAATCTATTATGTATGTGACCATATATATATATATATATATTATATAATGTTTATTTTAATTCTTAAATTCATATCTATATAAAACGAATGGTATGGTGCATGTCACTATTAAATAATACATGCCATTTGAATTAAAATAGTCTGGTAAGTAATACATGTATTTTAAGAAAATGAGTTAATGAAGTATGATAAATAATTATCACAAAATCATGTTTTACTATAGAACCGATCAAACTTAGTAGTATATTATATTATTTCCAGTTCGTAAAAAACGATATTAACATATAAGTACTGAACAAATTTGAAAAAATGCATATGAAGTTGGTTAAAAATTATCCTCGGGCCAACTTATTCAATTGAGTTTTTACTATAATTCAGATACAACCACTTAAACTATATTATGGAAAATTAAAAAATACAAATAATTTAGAAAATATTGCTCCATATTCTCTCTTTTTTTTTTAATAAAAAAATAAGTTGACTTGATTTTTACTTATGAAGCACAATTACTAAAATCCAAAATAATGATTAGTATTTTTTTTTGGGCAACAAATAATGTTTAGTATAAAAGATGCTCAAATACAAGTCCACTTCTGTAATTCAATTTAAATAAAAAAATAAATTTACAAATATAATTAGGTCCAGAATTAATATTTATATTATTTGAGTTTCAAGCTTGCAGGTTTGCGCGGGTTATTCAATCATATATTATATACTAAACACATTGAGATTAGTATAAACTCTTCACTAGGTTTGGAATACCTAAGTTAAACAAGATTTTTCTCTTTTGAAAAAGTATTAACCCCGTGTTTCAAAGCTTGATTCAAAAGTTTGAATTGAGTTTTGAAAATATATCATCCAATTTATATGGGATTTTATCGGGTCAACCAATATTGGATAGCGGGTTAATGTTAGTTTTTACCTACTTTTATCAGATTTTTATATATAAGGTTTTAACAAAATTCAGACCAGATTTATATGAATCACCTGATTTACTTCTGAGACTGTAGGTTTGGTTCGGATATGAAAACATTGCTAAAACTATTAAAAATTCTACAATATATATACTATTAGATTAGCCCAAAATCTGTCAAGTAAATTTTTGTCTCATTGACTCAATAAATATAACTCTTACAAAATACCCAACACAAAATGCAACGATGACGTTGTAACATAAGAACTAGATTTTGATCCGCGCTTGGAAAACGCGGGGTTGTTGGATTATATTATAATACAAAATTTTATTATATCGAAAAACATAATTTTAACAGCTATATAATCTACAAATTAGTTTATTTGAGATTTTATATGTACACTTTTACGTAAGTTTCTTTTCGACATGAGAATTATATCCGGATAAAAAAAACAAACCGAACCGACCCAAAATTATAGGTTTAGTTCAGGTCCAGAGAAGATAACCTATTGGGTTTTTTTTGACCCGCAGGTCTTTGTTTGAGTCCGGGTCCTACGCTAGACCCGATCATAAATATGTGTTTATTAGGTATATTTGGATATTTCGAATATGTTTCCGGTATTATGGATATTGTTTTTAAGTTTTTGGTTTACGATTATAGTTTTGATTGCAGGTAAATTTTTCAAATTAAAAAAAATTGGGTATTTGGATAAAATTTTGGGTATTTTTCAGTTCATCGTGTCAGATTTTGAATAAAATTTTAAATTTTTAGGTATTTGAATTTTTTTGGTATTTGTTTGGAGTTTCAAATACTTTTCGTGTTTCGGATATTTTTCAGATTTTTCATATATTTCAAATTCTTATAGGATCTTAAATACCCAAACAGATTTGGACCCATTACGTCCATATTAGATCCAACAACCTTTTGATATATATTTTTAACGTTATTGTACAAAAACATGGTTGATGAAATATTTTTATGAGTAAAGGTATCATAATAAATAATATTAAGATCTGTTAAAAATATTTAAAATATTATATGTTTAGAATGATTTAAGTATTATCAGAAAAATAATAAATAGTTATACATAACTTCAATAACTTTTTTATATTAGATTTTTTAAAACTCTTTCTTTTTTAATAGTATTGATTCGTTTTAAGTGAAAAGTATGTAAAAGTATAATATCTAAACAAATAATTTTCAAAATATTGAATAATCAATACTGATATCGTGAATTCATGTTAGCTTTAATTAATAGAACCAATGAATTTCTTCATTTTTGTGAAGGTAACATGAATATTTAGAAAAATCATTTTTAAATATGAAAATATTATCAAACTATAGACGGTTGAAAGTTTAGTATATGATATGTTATTTTAGTGGGAAAGTTTATATATGATATGATTACTTTATTATAAACAAAAGAGGAAGTTATAATGTACACATATATGTCTTGTAATTTATCTTGCTTTAAATCATATATTATATGATAAAAGTGATAATATAAAACATTAGTTTCAATGCTTTTACAATTAAAAATCAAAAGGATAAATATAGTAATAGTACTGATTAGGATTTAGGAGTGAGATTTAAATAAATAAATGAATTGACTAAATTATTGTTAGAGAAATATATGGTAACATATTGTTAGTATAAATTTAAGGTAAGACCAAAAAATAATGAGTTAAATGAAAGGGTCCAAACAATTTTTATAGGTAGATACTTTTAGACTCCTTCCTTTTTAATAGTATTTATACACATATAAAATCTAAAATAAACTATTTGATAAATTATATAATTTTAAACTAAAATTCTATTACTTTTTCGATATAATAACACTTTATAACTTAATAATATACTTCAAAACATCAAAACCAAAATAATAATTCATATCAAACAATATTCTTAATCGGAAAAAAACCCGCGCTTTTGAAGCGCGGATCAAAATCTAGTTGTCTTCTTATGAAAAATACATAAATTCGTTTAAAATCCATTGATGCCCAAATACTCAGAATTGTCACTCATTTTATAGTTATTTTCTACAAGTCTTCATGTATTTGTTTTAAAGGTCTGTTAAAAGCACCAAGTTTAAAAATAAAAAAAACTTATAACAAACATAATAAGGATAATAAAAATTATTACTAAAGAACACAAAACTTACACAACTAAACTGGAGAAAAAATATCTAGAAACAAAAGTACTCTCAACAACCTTAATATAATTTATGTACTCTCAATAGTGAAGAAACAAATTAAAAAGACAAACAAACAATAAGTCTCAGTGACACAACAAACAACACCATGAACTATATCAATCACATTATTAACCTAGTTTAATCCTTCATAACTTGAGAACAATGCCTACACAGTTCATCATCACAACTCTAACCCTATAACAATAAAAAACTTGAAAAACAATGATCAATCCAAACACACAAAATTCATAACTACAATAACCCTAACAAATATTGAGATGAAATAAGAACTCTGTACACAACTCCGTGCTTGTGCGGAGGCAATGCCCCTAGTACAAGAGAATGTTTAAGTTTTTTCACTCTTTATTACTTTTATTTGCATATATTTTGTAAAGAGTCTCTTTTGTTAATATGTAAATTTGTAAAGACAAGTCGTTGGATCTTTTGACAAGAGAAATATAATTACTACTAGAACATGCAATGAATGAATACAATCCTATGAAGGGCACTCAAAATCCATTTGGGGTACTTTGGAATTTATAAAGAGTGAAGACAGTTGGGATTTTTTTTTCTTATAATTTTTGACAACAATAAACAGGAAATCAAAAGTAATCTATAGAAGACACCAATTCAGGAAACCCAATCTGAAGAAGAACCAGCATATTGCATAACTGAAAGAGATTTTCGAGTACCTCATGTAAGTTTTTCAACCATAATATTTTCTGTTTTTGGAATGTAAAAAAAAAAACGTCTTACAACGTTGAATTTTTCCCCAAAAAAAACACAAGAATTGGTCATTATGTTGGTGCAGACGCTATCTTCAATAAATGAAAACAATATGTTGCAAAACCTCCCTTGACTGCATGAACATCACTCCATTTCCCATATCAAACTTTCACATTTGGCATGTACAAGTGATAAACTCCGTCTGATAGTCATTAACCCCATAATCTTATGATTTACTTCTCTTATAAAGGGGAACCATCCCTATCTTGGAAATTTATCTTGCTTCTTCCATAACCACCTATATAAGTAACATAACACCATCGTCCACTTGTCCTTGGTTATCGGATTCCGCCACAACACCATCCCTCGGAGTTTTCAGCTCAGTTAGTTGTACATAAGCCCCCATAGTTACCTTTACTTGTACACGTGATTTTCTGGGGGTTTATATTTATATTAGTATAAATATTTGCATTTTGATTTTTTAAAATGTACCACGTTATCCAAGAATAGTAGTTAAAAACTTAAAATCAATATCCTCTAGAAGGCTTCAAAAAAGGTAAACCAAAATATGGGTATCACGGATTAAAAAATGCCCACTGATTATCAGGCTAATGAGTCTTAGTGACAATTGGGATTGGCCAGAATATAATCGGGTTTGATTTCCATGTCTGTATCTTTTATAAAAAAAACCACTGGTTATAAGGCAAATAGGCCTAAAATGTGTGACATATATAGGCCCATTAATCTTTGTATTTTTGGTTCGCTAACAATGTTTAAGGCTTAGTAGCCTCACCCACAATTTGAGTTGCCCAATTAGAAGTGTATAATTATCAAACATGAAGCACTATTTGTATAAAATATAACAGTGATCATATCACAATAAGTGCAACAATGCATGGTAATCTGATGGTAAGTTGGTACAATATAAGTTCATCATACCAATGGAGCATATATATAATAGGGGTCAGACGGATCCGAATATCCGGAAAATATAGAATATTAGGATCCGTAGATTTAGTATCCGGATCCGTATATCCGGATTTTGGATAACAATCTAAATATTATACTATCCGCGGATATTCGGATCTGATCCATAAAAATAATTTTAAAAATAAAAAATGTTCTTAAAATTACTAAAATTCTAAAATAATACATTAATTAAATATGTATACAATATTTATACTATGTATATATTATTATAAAAACTAAAATATAAAATTATAAAAATAATATTATGTATAAATATCAATATATCAAATATAATTACTAATACAACTTAAATATTATTATATTTTTAAAATACTGATTCAGATTCGGATATCTGGATCTAAAAATGAAGATATCAGATTTGGATTCAGTTTTGACGAAATCCAGATTTTACTATCTGGATCCGGGCACTCTGAATATCTTATTTTTGAATTAGATCCGGAACGGATATTAGATCGGATCCAGATCCCGGATAATATGTCCCATCCTAATATATAGTCTTCGAGGACCTTAAACTCAGGTAAAGGGTGTCATCCTAAAGGGTTCAAACCAACTAAGACGTCAAAGCTAGGCCTGTGACTTTTATCCGAGATCCAGATTTGATAAGAGATATGATCCGGATCCGATCCGAAAATCCGTATATCCGAAGGGGCCAAATCTGGATCCGGATAACAAAATGTTGGATCCGTCAAAGCCGGATTCAGATATCTTGATTTTTTAATCCGGATATCCGGATCCGTAAGTTTTATTAATAACTATTTCAAAAATAGTAATATCTATATATAAAACTAATTTTATTTAATATGTTTTCATTATTATAATACTATATATAAATTTTATGTAAATTTTGTAATAATATACATAGAAATAACTAAAAACATTATATATATATTATTTTATTTTTAATTATTGTTAATATTTTTTTTATATTAATATTATTATTTTTATTTATTTTAAGGATTTATATCTGAATCCGGATATTCGTCGGATATTACAATTTTTAGAATGATATCTGACGCCCGAATATCCGAAAACCTCAGATCCGGATAAGGATAGTAAAATTATGGCCGGATAAAGATCCTGATCCGAATACCTTAAAATTGCCCGGTTACTCAATCCGTCCGAGGCCTAGTCAAAGCTCACATATTTTAAGCATACACTTTACTTTTATATTTTAAAAGGATCTCAGCTGACATTCCTATTAACCACGTGGGTCTGGCTCTGTATAATTTCCATCGCCACTATTGTCATCGTATATAGAGATTAGGCCTCGAAATTTCAAATACTGGTTGGGTTCAGGTAATTTGGGTAGATGACTAGATGATCCATATACTTGATTAATTTTTGGTTCGGTTCGGATAGTTTCGAGTTAGGTTCGCTTAATTTCGGGTTAGGTTCGGTTTAGATAGTAAAACTAGAAATCGAAAAATAAAAATCCGATTCTTATTTTATCCGATTCCGATTCGGTTATTTCGGATAGTTTAGGTAATAATTTGATTAAATATCAGATATTCTGGATAAAATATCAAATAATTAGGATGGTTTGGATAAAAATCTTGGATATTTCTGATTATTTTGAATATTTCAGATAAAAATATTCAGATATTTTCGAGTAGTATACTATGTAATAGTTTAGTTGTCTTCAAATACTTTAGGATACTTTCAAGAAGTTTATTAAAGAAAAAAATTACCAAAAATACCACATTCATAGTACCATTTTTCATGTTTATACTACCCATTTTTACCTTCACTTTTAAAGAGAAAAAAAGACATTTATAACTCTAGAGTTAACTAATCTCAATGTTCTAAAACGCGCTAGGTGTTCATTACACGTTAGATGACTATATAGCGCCTAACCGTATAAGCGGACGCCTAAACAAGGTATATACAGATATATACTTTTACACGAAATATAAGTATAAGATTAATATATATATATATATACATGGTTTTTGAAAAAACTGAACATAAATATATTTTAAATCTACTTTTATGTATAAGTATATAGTTTGACACATATAAATAGTTTTAAATTATAAAAATTAAAGCCATTTTATATATATAAAGATGATAAATTTAAAATGATTTTTCAACAATTATACTAATATCTACAATCATATAAATACATAAAATAAGTAAAAGTAAAATAAATAATAACATTAATAAAATATAATAATATTATTAATAGTTTATTTTTTGAATATTAATGTGTAAAATCTACCTAGGCGTCCGCGTAGACCGCATAATGTCCGCCTAAACGCTATTATTCGTCCAAATTATATAAATCCGCATAAAACAACATAAAACAGTACGGTTGACTATTGTATAGCGCCTAAACTCCGCCTATGCGGGCGCCTAGACCGTATTTTAGAACACTGACTAATCTAGACTTAGGGTTTATAGTTGAAGAGTGGGTAAGGGTTTTAGGAATGTTAAATTTAGGATTCTACTAAATATATAAATAAATACTTAAAAATATAATTTAAAAAATAGTTTCAAAAATAATTTTTGATTTTCAAAAAGAGATTTTGAAAAAAGAGTTTTCAATTTTTTTTTTAAATTATAAAAAGGTTCGAATTTGAAAGATCATAATTCGAAAACATAATTTTTTTAATTTATTTAAATAATTATTTATTATTATATATATAGAGAACAAAGGTATAAAAGTATTTTGCCTCTTAATAAAGAATGTATTTTTTAAAATTTCTCTTTAGTAGTGGTAAATATGAATAATAGTACCAAGAAAATGGTAAACATAAAAAAAATTCATTTTATATAAAGATATATTTAGTTATGTTAATATCTATATATAATTAATATTTTTATATATTCAGGTACCCGTTCAATTTTCGGTTCGGTTATTTCAGATATAGAAATATATAAACCTTTTGGATACTTGCAGGGTTCGGTTTGATTCTGGTTTCAGATATTTTGGTTCGGTTCTTTGGTTCCATTATTTTTGCTCAGGCCTAGTAGAGACAATCAGAGTTGGGAGTTAACACCAAACATAAAAGCTTGAACATTCAGTCCAAAATTATAAATTTATTTTCTGGACTCTGGTTACAATAATTCTTTGTAAGATAATCTATCCTATACTAAAAGGCAGATATAGAGTGATTTTAGGATGTCCACGTCGACAAATTTATTTGGCCAATCAAAACATTCCAATAATACACGTAGGATCTCCTAAGCTATTGATTTTGTATGGGCTTCGATGTGGTTTTACTGGGATTCGTCGGATTAAATCTACGGTAAAATTAAAAAAAAAACAACCCGAGACGGATAACACGATGCTCTGCGCCTCCAGCTCTTCGTCTTCACCGTTTGTTCTCTATCGTAACAGTTCTCTCGATCCACATCTCCACAATCAATACTCCACTACATCTCGATCCATCAATCTCTTCTTTATGATTTCGTTTCCGTTTACTCTTTTCCTGCTACTTTATAGTTACTCAACTTCTTTCTTTGTACAAACCTAAACCCTAGACCCGCTCTAATCTCAATCCATGGCGACGAAATCAAATGGAAAGTCCCCTGTCTCATCCGCTTCTGATGAAGAAGTCATGTTCTTCAGAGATATCTCTCTAGGTACCCACGAAAATCAGCTGCGCTTCCGTCTGATCCACTTCTAGGAGGCTTGGAACCCGGCGCTTATTGGCCTGGAGATGCTCCTCATCGACGAAAAGGTTATATGAAATCTTCAATTTTTTTACCTTTAGTTCCAACTTATTTAACTTAGTTCCAATCTTCAATCTTCTAAAAAATTTTGGTTTTTAGTTCCCACTAATTTAATAAAAAACATTGTTAGTTCCCTCTTCGTAATCTATCTGTTTAGAGATTTGATGAATATAAACGAGTTTAAGATTACTACCACCAATGATCTGTTTGCTCTGTTTAAAAAAAATGGATGAAAATAAATGTATTTAGAACTTTGACCACCACTGAGGTGTTTCTGTTTCTTGCTTTATCTCGCTTATCACTTTTTCGTTTGCATATAAAACATTGTTAGTTCCCACTTATTTAGCTCATCGACGAACAGGTACATGAAATCTCCAAAACGTAGTTATTTAGTTCACACTTATTTACTTCAAACCGTTCCTCACTTACTTATTTTGGTTTTGCTTATGTTATTCTTTTCAGGGAACTGTTATTCAAGGTTTCATTTCACTAGGACGTATTCAAAAATATTTGCCTAAAATGAAGCGATGATCAGTTTACAAACTCGACAACTTCCTACGTGCTATAAGTTCCGAGCTCGTGGATTCTCGGTGGAAGGGTAAGTGTGTTTTTGCGTTAAGGTATTTGTATTCCTTTAAAGACCTAAAAATATGTTAAAAAGTTTTGGATTCCTGCTGTCAACTTCTGACTTTAGAACTGAAGCAGACCCACTGATATATAGTGTTCTTAGAGTAAGGAACATCGAGATTCGAGTTTGATTATGTCTCGAATGAGATAATACATATTCTATCTAATTTGGTGAAATTTCAAAATTGTTTTTTTTTTGGTCTTGGAGAGTCGTAGGAAGAAAGGGATGAATCGAACGTGAATGTTAATTGAGATACTACAAGTTACAATTGTGAGTAAAAATGTGGTTGCCTACTTTGAGCTCAGGCTCAATTGAGGGAGTGAAGAGAAGAGGGGAGATGCCGTTACACAGGTTCATCTCAATGTCTATGATATAACGCATGTGAACAACTACCTCTGTTGGTCTGGCATAATTCCATTGTGGAATATACAGTATGTTTATTCTCTTTCTCTTCATAACTCTTCTCTCTTATATAACTTTGTTATTTGATGAAAACCATTTTTATAAGTCTGTAAATCATGGACCATTTTTTTATTTAGAGTTTTAACACTGTTTATCAACTTCATAGGAGCTCATGATCTTAAATTAAATTATTTAGGGGAGGAATCCACTTGAAAGCCAAATTTATTTAGTTGGTCTGTCGTTATTAGCTGAAACGAAGAATCAAAGCCGTCAGTTGGGTAGGTCTTTGTTTCTGATATCTATGATCATTTGTATTCGGTAGCTACGTTGATGGAATGAGTGATTAGAGAATGCTTTGTTTTCTTTAACCCTTCAAGTCTCTAAATAGGCCGAAGCTTCCCATGCATCAAGATAAGAGATTAAATCAAAGATCAAATTTTGTTTGGTATATATATAGAGTAATTCTTGTGTCCACCCCCTAGGGTGAACCTATAGGTTCACCTAGCCAATAATAACTTGCCACATCATATTTAGTTTTTGGAAGAAAAAAAAGGTTAAAAACATAAATGAAATTATCTACAAAATTGAAAAGAGAAAAAGAATTAAAAAAAAAAAGGAAAACAGAATATGACGTGAAGTTATTTAACGCCGTGGAATACAATTTTTCTCCTTCGTCGGCTGAAGAAAAAATAGATCACAGAGAAGAGATGAATCTGTGTTTGTGATTTTCTGAGTCTTTAATTCCTTGCTTTCAAATCCAATCTCGAATTCACCTCCGATCAATGTACTGGTAACCCTAATAATCTTTTTTTTGTCAACTAAACCCTAACAAGATTTTTAATTTCTTTGCTTTTACAGAAAGTTTGAGAAAGAATGGAAAATAATCAATTAAGTGGTCAGGAAGCTATTTTTGGTGGTCAGTATGGATCTACTTTACAAGTTGTCTCAGGTGATTCCACTTTGATATATCAAAAGTTGGTTGATGGTTGGAACTCTATTTATTCCAAATTATAGAATAAGAAAATGCATAATTAAAATAGTTGAATTCGTCATTAAGTTTACCTGTTCATAATTAAAAGAGTTGAATCCATTAGTTTTGTGGGGGAATGAGAAGGTGACTTTTAGTGCAAAAAACGATAACTGAAGTTAGGTGTCAGCATGTCAGGGACATGAGGTTTTATTGCTACAGGCAAAGTTGATTCTCCTTTAGTCAATTTATATTAGTAGTTGTAGGTAACAAAATAAACACGTGTTCTTATGACTTTTGTTCTCACATGTCGACAATAAGATGATGAGGTCTTTTTTAATCTGTTGTTATATCTCTTTTCAGGTGATTCTAGTGAGGAACATCAAAAATTGGTTGAGTTTTTAGTCGAGGAAGACGACACTTCAGTCACTGAATCTGAGGAAGAATATGAAATAGCCAACATAGAGGATGAAGTTGAAACTGAAGGTGTTAATGCTATAGAAGCAAACAATGAGAATGAAAAGAAAGATGAATTGTCTATTGGGATGGAGTTCAGTTCTGATGAGACTGCGCATATAGCTTATTGTAAGTACGCATGCAATCATGGTTTCAACGTAAGAAAACAAAGGAGGACGAAAAAGAAAAAAGAAGATAATAAGGCAGCAAGGATTCTGTATGTATGCTCAAAAGAGGGGGTTAGGAAAGAATCTAAGGTCAAGAGATCATATACCCGACCAATCACAAGGTGTGGTTATAAAGCTCATATGGCTTGCTACCTTCAGAGTAGCGGAAGATATAAGATTGTGTCTTTCGAGCCGAACCATAACCATGATTTAGTGAGGACACCCATGAAGCATTTGCTGAAGGGAAATCGAGCAGTCACTGTCTCTCAAAAACAACATGCTGATGATGCCGAGATGTCAGGAATTTCAGCAAAAGCAACCGTTGAAATGATGTCCATGGAAGTTGGGGGGAGAGAAAATTTGGGTTTTTTGGAGAAAGACTATCGCAATTACATATACCGTAAGCGGATGTCAACAATGGTAAAAGGAGATGCTGGAGCAGTTTTGGAATACTTTCAGAAAAAGAAGGAAGAAAATTCATCGTTTTTCTATTCAATGCAACTTGATGTGGACGATATGATCACAAATATCTTCTGGGCGGATGATCGGTCTATAAGTGATTACAATCTCTTTGGAGATGTTGTTTGCTTTGACACAACTTATAAGACCAATGATTATGATAGACCGTTTGCTCCATTTGTCGGGGTTAATCATCATAAACAGACTGTTGTGTTCGGAGCTGCTCTCTTATATGATGAAACCACTGAGTCTTTTAAGTGGCTTTTTGAGACTTTTCTTGGAGCAATGTCTGGGAAACAACCAAGAACAATTCTCACAGACCAGTCTGCAGCAATGGCAAATGCAATAGTGAAGGTGTTTCCAGAAACAAAACATAGATTATGTGTCTGGCATATTTACGTAAATGCTGCAAAGAATTTGAGTCGTGTGTTTCACGGACCTGAATTCTACACTCAACAAGAGCACACAGCGAATTGGTTTCATACGAAAAGTAGTAATGGTTTGGGAGATATGCCATTTACAAGTCAGACTATCTACACTGCATCCGAACTGGTTCTATTTAAGGAAAGTAACCCTTTGCTTAAGGAGTGTGCAACTCAAACTCACGTGTAGAAACCAGGAGATCATTCATTACATCTAAGACCACTTGGAGAGTTCATACCATGCACTAAACCTCACTGGATCAGCCAGCAAACCGTTCTATCAGATATCATCATCATCATCACTTCCATCCAGCCGGTTTCATAGTTGATTAGATCAATTAGAAGAACTACCCCTCTGGATCGTCCATCACTTTGATCCAAGGATCTTGTGAGCCTTTTACAGCTTAGGCTTACATCAAGTCCTCACTTTGGATTTTCTTGGTGGCTGTAATTTGGCAGTGTTGGAAAGTCCACTCTCTTGATGATGTTAACTGGAACACTCTGAAGCAGCCTCATATGAATTCACAACGCTTACAGCTATTGCTCCCTCTCAGTTGTGCTTCTTCTTTTCTGTTTGGTGTCTTCTTAGATCACCAACTTCTGATGTTCGGTTCCCTTGACCTGAATCTTAGCTTATCTGTTTTTTTTTTTTTGTCATTGGACCTTCTTGGTACTCAACTTCTGTTACAAAGTTCTGCTTCTGAAGGTTCTGGATCATGTGATCAACCTTTGATCAACAAGCTCAGTCTCTCTCTTGACAATAACCCAGGCTTAGCTTCTCTGTTTTTAACTTAGCTTCTCTGTTTTTAATTTAAAATCTTAGTTCAAAATAATACCAAATCATGGACACTTACTAGATGGAAGTTGGTGAATATAAAGAGCCTAGAGAAGAAGGAAGAGTAGTCATCCAACCATCTCTAGCAATGAAAGGTTTAGTGTTTATTTTATTTTTTTTTGTAAAAAGGCTAACGAGGTTAGTGTTTATATGAAAAGCATGCTCAGAAAAGGATGAACATGGTATAAGGTTTCTTGAACATGGAATAAGCAAGGATTGAAGAAACATAAAAGGATCAACATGGTTTGATTTGCTTATTCCATAATTTATTCTCCCATCCAACTCTTCCTTCTTATTCTATAATTTTCAAATTGAAGAAACAGAAAAAGATGAACATGGCTTGATTTGTCGATAAAGAAGACGACGGCGTTAAAGATTATTAGTGTTACAAGTACATTGATCGGAGGTGAATTCGAGATTGGATTTGAAAGCAAGGAATTAAAGACTCAGAAAATCACAAACACAGCTTCATCTCTTCTCTGTGATCTATTTTTTCTTCAGCCGACGAAGAAGAAAAATTGTATTCCACGGCGTTAAACAACTTCACGTCATATTCTGTTTTCCTTTTTTTTTTTTAATTCTTTTTCTCTTTTTAATTTTGTAGATAATTCCATTTATGTTTTTAACCTTTTTTTTCTTCCAAAAACTAAATATGATGTGGCAAGTTATTATTGGCTAGGTGAACCTATAGGTTCAACCTAGGGGGTGGACACAAGAATTACTCATATATATATATTACTTTCCATCCTGTCTGAATGAAATAAAGAAAGAATAATATGTGTAACCTATTCTATTTCCATCTTCGTTTCTTCACAGGATCTGGTGATGCCCATTACTGTTTCATTAGATTCTGAATTTTGGTATGTTTGAGTCAGAGAAGGAAGCCAAGAAAGAAGTTTTCACGAAGTATCGAGTCCAGTGGAGTGGAGTTCTTGATACTCTCACCAAAGGTGTAGTTTCTTTTTCTGTATTCCACCATTACTTAACCTTTTGCGACAATTATGTTTTCTTAAACACGATCTGTTCTGGATAATAACTTGATTTATGCCAACACAGTGGTGGTCTTCAATGTAGTTATTGTTGCTTTGTATGAGCTTTATGACAAGCCTCCTCTGCTTTTTAAGTTTTGGAAAAGAATTTTGTCTATAACCATAATAAATTATGTCCTGAGAGAATACTATAATGTAGTGAAATAATCTTCAAACCCAGTTTTTCTGAACCTGTGTCTGAACCAAATCCTAATATGAATTAGGTCAACGAATACAATTTAATCATGTTCTTTAGAAAGTAGTTGAGAATTTTGCATAGGTCTTGAAATAAGATTACTGTTCTTAAAGGTTTCTGTAAGTTGTTGAAAATTTCACGTCTCGAGAATTTTGGTTAAGATCCTCCTTTGGTTTTCCTTCAGATTCATTCAGCAAATGCTCGGAGGTTCTTCAATCCCTGATTATTAGAAGCTTCAAGTGGATAAGTTTTATTTTCAAATAAAGTACAATGAGTTTCTGCGTAAAACATCAGGAAATGTTAAGAAACGTTTTGCTTCCTTAATCCCTTCATTGCTTCCCAACATATTCTTAAATTTGTTATTGGATTCCAGAAACGTTGAGAGAGGTCTTGCTTCCCTAGACATATATATTCTGAATTGCATTTTGTTTCTCTCTACGCATTTAAGAATGAAAAATAAAAAAATGACCTATTCCCAGTTTAAAGGCATGACAACATTATTGAGTTTTTATGTGGTTCAGGCTACTGATCAATAAGAATAACATGTCTCCAGAATTTTAATTGGTGTTTTTCTATTTTTCCTTCCTTCCAGGTTTAGATTAGTTTTCAGTAATATATTGATTTGTACACTACTTTTTCTTACAGCGAGTTAGCAGATGGTTGCTTCAAAGTTGAAAAAGCTTATTTGTTAAACCACCATGCAAACTATATTAGACCAAAATTAACTATAATAATTAAACATGATAAAAACTGTAAAAAACGTTTAAACAATGATAAAAATCACTAAAAACAAATAGTTACTTTAAACTTAAAATATAAGACACCACTATATAATAATATTGTATTTTCATATTTTAATCCATGCTGCTGTTATAAACTACTATATTTTTTTCGTTCAAGTGTTATAAACTACTATTTTTTCAGTTCAGTAGAAAACCATTATATGTATTAGTAAAAGTAGTCACATATAAAATTGGTATATAACATTCGATTTCAAAGTGGACGTAAACCTAGAACATTACTTGGAAGTTCGTTATTAGAGATTTTTTCCTCACGCATTTACTTATGGTAAAATTATGAACTAATATGATTTAAGCTGTATACACAAGTGATATATTAAGTTTACAAAAAATCCTCAAACTACCTTCATCTTTATTGTGTTAATCGCATTACATTTTTATTTCATATAATGAAAATATGTGTTGCAATAACATAAGCTTTATATTTAAAAATACAATCTCATAAATTTTAAAACTAAATCACAAATTTATAAAAATATTTAGTTGAAAAGGTGAAACGGAAACGACTATTTAAAAAAAAAAATCAGAAACAACTGTTTGAAATACAAAATCAAATTTAGAGCTTAGAAAAATGTGAATGCCAAAAAATTCAATAAAAATATAAGAAATAGGTAAATGAACAAAATTGAGAATACACAATCTGCGCGTAGCACGGAAAGAAGACACATAGAGAAATGCTTCAGATCAAGAGAAGCGTCTCCGCAGATTACAGTCAGGTTTGCTCTTTAATCTCTTACAATCAGGTGTTTTGTGATGGTTTCCATTGTTTTCAGCTCACAAGCAACTTTTTTTTGGTCAATATTGAGAATCAATTTGTTGTACTTTTGAAAGTTGGAAGCTGGCTGATGTGGCCATAATTGATATTTTTGTTACAAATTCATTTCATTCTTCTAGAGAAAATGATGCAAAAAGACGAGATGGTTGATGTGGAGGGCGCAAAATACTAGCTGAATAAAGGAGGTTAGCCAGAAGATGAAATGACAGCTTTGAAGAGGCAGCTCATGTCCCCAATGTCTACCACAGTTACATCAAAAGATGGTGCAAGAAAACTGGGGTTTGTGAGTCCGTGACAGGGAGTGTGGAAGGTACTGAGCTCCTGAAGAGTGTGATGATGAATCTGTTGGAGAAGACAAAGTATAGATCGCTCATAAAGAAGTCCATGATGCAGTGTTTGGAGGACCTGCCAGAAAGAGAGGAAAACGGTAAAGAAGCTAAAGAAGGCATTGAAAATGGTAGCCAAGACTTTGGGTGCGCTAAAGGGGACAACGAGACGAAAACTAGCTCAGTGAGTAAATCATGTTGACAAAATACTTGTGAATTGTGATACAGTTTGGAATTGTAATATGCAGAACATGTACTTCTGTTTTGTCTCAATTCCACCATGTTAGTTTATTGCAGATTTCTTTGTATTCTTTCGATTACTTGGCCTTTCACCAGAATTACATTTTTGATCTAAATGTGCAATCTTTATTTTAGGAATTTAAACAATCACAAAAAACTAACAAAAGAAAGACTTAGACTCTAACAAAGAGAAGTCGGATGAAAGAACCACTGAACCAGACAAGATAAAAACAAAAATCAGTTGATGATCTTTAGCCTCCTCTCTAAAGACCGCTACAAGATTAATCGTCTTTGTAAGACCGGTTTTGCTTTCTCTGGAAGTTGTTAATAGATTTCCATCTTTTTAGGAAAAGACAATTAAGATTTGTTTCTGATTAAGGAAATTTGAGGAAACCCTTAAAGGAGACAAACTAATACCACATTAAACAATAACGGCCAACAAACGTTTTAAATTTATGTTCACAAAAAATAAAGAAAGATTAAAATCTAAATAGTATATGAAGTTTAACAAAACAAATATTAAAGACTCAAAGTAAGAAAAAAAAAGTCTAAATCACTAAATATTGTTAGTTTAAATTAAAATAATAAGGCTAAATCAAATTACAAATCATTTATATTTTCAATTTGTGACATTAGTAGAAGATAGTAGATTTTTTTTTACTGGAAATGAAAAAATAATAAGAAAATAATGTTTTTGGATCATAGTTTTGGACTGAAAATATATTCACAATTCCCCTAATTGGTATATAAATATTCATTTTTAATAACAACGTAATAATCTGATTGTATTTTTTTAAAAAATAGTAATTTTATACCAACTAATATATAATAATAAAATTTAAATAAATTGTGAATATATTTTGAGAATATTTTGATTATCATTTACACTGAGTTTTAATCCAGAATAATATTTTAACTGTAGCTAGATTGTAAGATATATTTTTTTATAAGTAAACAAATAATATAGTAATATTAATTGCTGACAAACAAATATGGTAATAATCATAATTTCATACAATTTTCAGTGTATTTGACACATACAACATTTTTAACGTAATTTTATTTAAAGCAATTAGTATTTAAATTAGCTTTACTTATTATAATTGTAAGAAATATGTTATAATCGAAAGAAAATATATTATAGGAGATTAAATAAAATATAAATAAAAACATCAATATGGTTTAAATAATACATATGACAAAGAAATATGCGATATGGAGATTAATAATATATATTTTTAATAACCTAAATATGTAACATAAGATATTTTGGATAATAATTAAGGTTTCACAAATTCTTTATTCATTTCACATTTGCTCACCATCCCAAATATATTTAAAATAGAAAAAAAAATTGTAAGTTTTACTCATTTCTAATTCAATTTACTATTTATATTTTTATTACATAGAAGTAATATATTGTAATATATATATTAAATACAACAGTATTAAAAGTTCAAGTGTACTTTTATAACATTTTTATGAAGTAATTTTATTTATTTATTTTGTTTAGGTTTTACTTTTTAAAAAAAATTAAAACAACTACTAAAGAATTTTAAAAGTTGTAGTATTGTATACAGTAAAAAACACATACATGTGCATCAATAAAAACTACAAACTAATTCACACAGCATAATTTCTACATCTATAGTCTAACCAATGATCACACCTTGAGTCCGGGAACTATTTGCCCTACAAAACATTTTAAATTTCGCAAACATAATTAATGGCCCGTATTTGTTTTGGGCTTTTGGTTCCCAGATTTACTGGAGCGGCACTGATCACAATAACCTCACTATATATATCGAACTAGGGATTAACCCGGACTACGCCCGGGATTTTTATTATTTTTCTAATTTAAGTTGTTAAATTATTTATATTTAAGGTATGATATATATATTTATATAAATGTTAAGATGCATGTCATAATTAAAATTTATTTTTAAATTTTAACACGTTAAATTAACATATTTTTTACTATTTAAATATCTTTTTTGTAATTTTGTTGGCTATCTAGTTATCATATTTAGCAAAACTAGCCGTTGAGTGTTGAAATAAATGTTTTAGATATTTAATTAAACTGTAGAGTATTTTCGGATCGACCACATGCTCAACAATCGATCCATCCGTAAAAAGATGGTCGATCTCCTTGGCCAGGTAAGTACAATTTTAGCAAAAATATCTTTGATTTTCAAATATTAAGTATATAACTATTCTTTTGAATATTGGTTTTTTGAATTGTATTTTTTGATTAAATTATTGTATTATAATGTTTATGTAAATATTTTTTGATGTTTGAATTTGTGTTGTTCGTATACTTAACCTAGATGATATTGCTGTTTAACAATTTATTGTTTTCTAGATATAGAAAATAATGATATATCAAAACATATCTAATACTTGTTAAATGATAGTATAATGTAAATTACTTCCATTATTTGAAAATAACAATTTGTTCTTTTTATTTTTATTTTTAATCAGAAATTATTTTTATTTAAAAACATTATTCATATATAACATAATAGTTTAAGTTTGGAAGATTAATCTATATATATAAATTTATGTATATTTTAAAAAAAAATAATTTAAGATATTATATATTGAGTAACTGAATAAAAGCTGAATTTCTTATCTTGAAAATCAAATATTTATAGTTTTGTCTTCATGTTATACTCACCAATCCATAATTGATATTTATAACTCAGTATGTTTCTTAAAAAACTTAGTTTTAAGTAATAAATAAATTTAATAAATTAAATTCATCCCCTATAATGTGCTGTAAACTATATTTAAAAACTCTCTAAAATTATATTTTAAGCATAATATTACTATTATTTAATTTAAGTTATTTTAAGCATAATATATGCTAAACCATCTTAAATTATATTTACAATAGGACCATCCTAAACCGGTTAATAAACCAAAAACAATACTAAACCAACATGAACCAATACCTGATTCGGCGAGGAAGGAAGTGTTTCGGGATAAACGCTTGAATGGTTATTAACTGTAATGGTTTGATCATGAAAGAGTTAATATGAATATTAACAATAAAATTATGGATTAGATTAATTTAAATTTGTAAGAATATCTTTGAGTCTAAGAAAAGCAATTCAATTCCCATGAATAAGTTTGGCTTTTGGAAGTTGCGGGTTTTCCAACAATGAATCCACCTAACAAAAAGTTTGTTGTTATAAAAAATCTCCTTCAAGGTCATTAAAGGTTTTTGGGACGGCAATATTTGATGGTGGA
Organism: Brassica rapa; assembly: GCF_000309985.2. Lineage (NCBI taxonomy): Eukaryota > Viridiplantae > Streptophyta > Magnoliopsida > Brassicales > Brassicaceae > Brassica > Brassica rapa. The sequence goes on along the minus strand of NC_024803.2, from coordinate 30,961,522 downwards.
ACCATTTTTTTGCTCGAGTGCTATGAAGTTTTTTTGATAGTGTGAGGTTGATGTTGATAGAATAATGAGTTTTATAGAGACTTTCTTGATGTAAAACTATATTTTTTTTGTTTAATGTGGTATTTTCATTTTTACATAATTTACTACCATTTTAAGATAGATGTCCATTTTATTTAATGTACTCTTTCCATTTTTTTGAAAACTGTGCATTTACTTATTATTGTATATATAATTCATATATTTATATATTTATAATATTTACTTATTATTTATTTTTCTATATATTTTGTATTTCTCTTTCTTATATTTTATATTTTGTTAATATCTATATTTTATATTTTAAGATATATGTTTAAATTTTAATGTATTTTTCCATTTTTAATGTAAAACGGCAATGTTTAATAGAAGAACTGGACAAATTGTCAAATAGTTATATTTATGTTTTTTTCTTTTTTTTATAAAATGGTAATGTTACATTATGGAGATAAACCGTTTTTTTTGTGAAAAATGGTAATCTTACATATGTTTAATGTTGTTTTTCCATTTTTTATGTTGTATGTTTACATATTATTTTTAAAAATGTAAAATAGTAATCTTACATATGTTTAATGTAGTATTTCCATTTTTATGTTGTATGTTTACATATATTTATTATTTTCGAAATTATATATAATGTTTTTTGAATTTTTTTATAAAACGGTAATGTTACATTATGGAGATAAGCCGTCTTTTTTTCAAGTGAAAAATGGTAATCTTACATATGTTTAATGTAGTTTTTTCATTTTTTATGCTGTATGTTTAAATATTATTTATAATTTTCGAAAATTAGTAATATTAAAATGTAAAACTATATTTTATGCCACGTGTCATCTTTCGGAAGAAGTTTTTTTTGCTTATGTGGACGCTCTATGGAGCCTCAAGATTATATAGCAAATTACATGAGTTCATGGATGTATCTACGCCAATTACTCTATATTTAATGTAGTATTTTCATTTTTTATGTTGTATGTTTACATATTATTTATTATTTTCGAAATTATATATAATGTTTTTTTTTACAAAATAGTAATGTTACATTATGGAGATAAACCGTCTTTTTTTAGTGAAAAATGGTAATCTTACATATGTTTAATTTTGTTTTCCATTTTTTATGTTGTATGTTTACATATTATTTTTTAAAATAAAAATGTAAAATAGTAATCTTACATATGTTTAATGTAGTATTTCCATTTTTATGTTGTATGTTTACATATATTTATTATTTTCGAAATTATATATAATGTTTTTTGACTTTTTTTATAAAACGGTAATGTTACATTATGGAGATAAGCCGTCTTTTTTTCAAGTGAAAAATGGTAATCTTACATATGTTTAATGTAGTTTTTTCATTTTTATGCTGTATGTTTAAATATTATTTATAATTTTCGAAAATTAGTAATATTAAAATGTAAAACTATATTTTATGTCACGTGTCATTTTTCGGAAGAAGTTTTTTTTGCTTATGTGGACGCTCTATGGAGCCTCAAGGTTATATAGCAAATTACATGAGTTTATGGGTGTATCTACGCCAATTACTCTATATTTAATGTAGTATTTCTATTTTTTATGTTGTATGTTTACATATATTTATTATTTTCGAAATTATATATAATGTTTTTTGTTTTTTTTATAAAACGGTAGTATTACATTATGGAATTAAGCCGTCTTTTTTTTTAAAAGTGAAAATGGTAATTTTACATATGTTCAATGTAGTTTTTCTATTTTTTATGTTGTATGTTTCATATTATTTATAATTTTTAAAAATTAGTAATATTAAAATGTAAAACTATATTTTATGCCACGTGTCATCTTTTGGGAGAATTTTTTTTCGCTGATATGGACGCTCTATGGAGCCTCAAAAAGTCTCTTTTATTGGTAATATTACATTATGGAATTAAGCCATCTTTTTTTTTAAAGTGAAAAATGGTAATTTTACATATGTTCAATGTAGTTTTTCTATTTTTTATGTTGTATGTTTCATATTATTTATAATTTTTGAAAATTAGTAATATTAAAATGTAAAACTATATTTTATGCCATGTGTCATCTTTCGGGAGAATTTTTTTTGCTGATGTGGACGCTCTATGGAGCCTCAAAAGGTCCCTTTTATTAGTAAGTTGGGAGAATTTTTTTTCGCTGATATGGACGCTCTATGGAGCCTCAAAAAGTCTCTTTTATTGGTAATATTACATTATGGAATTAAGCCATCTTTTTTTTTAAAGTGAAAAATGGTAATTTTACATATGTTCAATGTAGTTTTTCTATTTTTTATGTTGTATGTTTCATATTATTTATAATTTTTGAAAATTAGTAATATTAAAATGTAAAACTATATTTTATGCCATGTGTCATCTTTCGGGAGAATTTTTTTTGCTGATGTGGACGCTCTATGGAGCCTCAAAAGGTCCCTTTTATTAGTAAGGATTATTAGTCTGCACCGACTGTTTTGATTTTTCGGATTATGGCGGCCTAGTCCGTGGCGGACAGCGGTACTCAAAATTAAAATCCTAATCCAAACCATTTAAAGTTTGTAGGTATGCGGATCAATCCTCAGATTATATTTTAATTACAACAAACAATTTTCATGTTCGGTTGATCTTATGAAGTCCATAAGCCATAGCTAAAATTTAATGTCCGATGACCAAAAATGAAAAACATATAACAATTCGAAAACATAAACATCCCAATATATAAAAGGATTTGAGGGAGCCTTTTTAGACTATCCACATATGAATGGAAAATCATCCAATGAGAGGGTCAATGAGAGGGTATGATATTGCCACATCACCATGACTGAAATAGAGTGGATTTTCGTATGTGTTCTTTGAAAATTATCAAATAGGCACATTCCAGCTCATGTAGAGAAAGGACAAAAAAATCTGTATCGTTTCACGCCTCAGTTTCTTCCCCCAACTCTTCCACTTCATCTTCTTTGATGTCTGAATTTTATTTTGTGTAACTTTCTTAATCAATGATGATCTTAAAACTTTTTTTTTGAATGTTTCTTTCCACCTCCCATTGATCCCTCTCCTATATAAAGATCTACGTCTAAACCTAAATCACCCTAAATCAAAACCTACTCGAAGCTACATCAATGGCCATGAATGAGGGAGTAAGAGCTGATTGAACTACAATCGCATAGTTTGTTTGCCGAGAACAAAAAGGTAAATGGAACTTAGATCACTCATCTCATATTGGAATCTAATAATATGAAATTGTCCCTTTTATTTAGTTTTTCCCTTTTCAGTTTCATTGTGGAAAGAGGTAGAGATTGAAACAATTTGAGAGGTATGTCGTTCTCCTCTCATTTATTCTATGTTTTTGTTTACCACTCACACACCTTTCTAAATCTAAGAGCCATATGACAGAAACCATTCAAACCAATGAGCAGAGCCGCATGAGAACACCACTGCTGAAATTGCAATAGCTAATGGCAAGCCTGGAGAATTAACATAGATTTTTTATGTTGAATAATTTGACCCAAAGGAACCTCATATACTAGTAATTTTTGAACATCACAAAATCCTTGTTGCTTCCTTTTTTTATTTGCTTGACTGATCTTCCTTCCTGGGAAAAATAAAGTTACCGTTTTTCCATATTGTTTTTCATGCTTTGCAAATAGTCAATAGGGAGAGAGATTTTATACAACAGTTACAAATATATTGCTTAGACTGAGTTTCATATGTGAAGCCATGGCTCATGGGCAGTGGATGTTTCATAACTAACAGACAAGGGTTCTTTTCCTTGCTGGAACAATTCGTGTATAGTGAGGAAGCATACCAATAATGAGCAAGTAATGTGCTTTTCTACACCTTCGTTTTAGTACTTTTATGAAAGGTGCTTTACTTTTACATTTCATAACAAAAACTAAGACAACTAAATCCATATATAACCAAAATAATCTGAAATAGAAAGATGGACATTGAAGTATTGAAGGAATCTTGAGTGTCTGACCCGGTTCCATGAGTTTGTTAGGGGATAAGGCTGCGGAAATTGCTTGCCGAGTCATTCTTTCTGCTAAAAATGGAGCAAGAAGGAGAGTGACTGTCTTAAGGTTTTGGATTCAGATTCATGGTGGCTTAAGAGTCATTTCGTAGAATATGGAGTTGTTGTTGATTCAAAAGGCAATGCTGTTCACGAGGTAAATATTGGAAAGTTGTCAAATTTTATTTGACGCTTACACTCTCCTGCTTTGCATGATTATCTCAGTGTTTGGTACTTGAAGTGTGACTGCTTATTAGATTTTAGTCGTGTCCATGTTGGCGCCTTGGTCATACAGAAGAGCATATGTAATTGAGCTACAGTGTCACAATAGCAAAGTTTGTTTGTATTGTGTTTTGAGGACATGTGTTGACGTTGGAGCAATATTAGTGGAACCAGGTCATAAACTGAAGATTCGTACAGTAAGTTTTACCTCCATCTTTGTATTACAGATGTCTTGGTTATTTGATGTGCTTAAGAGTTTATCGGTGAGCTTTGGCTATAGCCTATAGATTCTGAATCTTCTTTTACATTCTGGCTGGATATGCGGTGCATGTTCCAGGAGAGTTTAGACTTCATGTGTGTTTTGAATGGGTGTTTAGAACTTATGCAAGCTGAGAATGTTGAAAAACTTATTTCGGCCAAGTCTTCTTCTCCTGCAGATGCTGCTTTGGAAGGGATTCACGCATCCTTTTGCCCACCTTTTAAAGGATAACTTAAACTTACTCAAGATCCATCTGTATCTCCATCTCGGTATCAATAAATTCTTGCATGCCAGCCTGAGCCAGTGATGCCCACTTTGAAACTTCCTCAAGAAGAATCAGCCGAGAATTTTATACTCTATGGCTACGTAAAAGTTCAATTGGAAGGTCTCCATTCTATTTGAAGATTGTATCTACATTTTATTCTATTTTACAAACAATAATTGTCGATCTTTTTCTTTTGTAAATATTCCGATGTATGACATTCAGAACAATCCTCCTTGATTATATTTTCTGATGTTATGTTCGAAATGACCACTGTCCAATATTTAAAAAGGTGACTATACAAAACGGTTACTTCTGTGTTACCATATTTCTTCTATGTCAATCTAGGAAGAACTTGAGAAAACTGAAATGCACTAAAGAGAAGTAGCAGCAGATTCGCGTTGCAACACTGACTGGCATTAATATGTGGACACTGACTTATCGAAAGAGCCCGAAGGGTAATCAATCCATCTGTAATCCCTTTTTAGTTTATGTGCACCTAATGTTTTTTAAAAAAATCGTATAATGAGCTCCAAATAGGGGGTTCTGGCTGACAATGATTTAAACCATTTAATTTCTACTTTATGTGTTTTTTATGACAAATAATTTTATTTTAATATAGATGAATTAAATACAAATTTACAACATATTTAATAGCCATAAATAGTTTAAATTATTCGTATTTAATTTAAATGAATCTTAGAGTTTTTCTGAAACCCTAAATAAAGAAAATAAAGAATATTTGAATTGTAAATAAGGCTCACTTATTATTTATAGTTTTCTCATTACAAAAATTTAAATTTGATTAATGATTTATATTTTATAATCAGTCAAAGCATATATAACATATATATTCAAATACCAAATAATTTAATTTAAATTATGACGTAAAGAAGAAAACTCGGGCGTAGCCCGAAACAAGCCCTAGTGCTTGTTAATAACTCTATTCATAAGCATATGTAGTTACACATACAAATATATGATTCCCTATTTGTGTGAATAAAGTTAACCTTAAAGAAGATACAAAAGATTATATAAAAGAACTACTTATCAATACCAAATACGAACCATTTGAATGTAAACTCAGCGAAAAACAAAAGAGACGAAGTGTTGGCGAAAAATAAAGTTGAAGCCTCAAAGTGAAGTCATATAAAACAAAAGAATCAAATAAAAAAAGATTCATTTAATTTAGAAAACCGCGGTAAAGTCCATAAACCGCATATATCAATCCATCACAAACCGCAAATCGTGGCGGTCTTAATCTGCTAAACCGCAGATATGTAAACAAGTACCAAAAAAAACTTGTTCTTCTTCTTCTATAGCATATGATTCTTCATTTCTTCTATGTTCTTACTTTCATGCTCCTTGTGGATGACAAAGCAGAAGATTTAGCATATCTATATTACTAAAATTAAAAACTAAAATATAATTAACCTTATTTTCAACAGAGTTATTGCATCTTTTTTTTACTTATCTTAACTACTTTATTAATTGCTCTTTTCTAAATACTTTGATATTTATTATAGAAATACAAAATAAAATTTACCTATTTTAAGTATTTTAGATATTTACATTCATTTTTCACACTTCTTAACTAGTCCACTAATTGTCTTTACCATAATAGTTATACATAATTTACTTTATGTGTTAACCATAATAAATCCACATTTTTGAATGATTTTTTCTATCCGTGAAAAGAATTCAAACCAGATAACAAAGAACTTTTTATTTGTTTACGTAATCAGTTAGGTGTGTGTATTCAGGTATCCGTTCGGGTATGGATCGGTTCTTTCAGGTATTGACTTTTTTGGGTTTTCAAATTAGGTTCCGTTCAAGTATTATAAATTTTTGGCAGGGGTACAAGTCAGATCTTTCCAGATCCGTGTGGATTCGGTTCTAATGTATAAAAATGTAAAAATGAATAAAAACGTATGTCTTAAAAAATTTTATTAAACAATTTATAAAAATGAAATCTGCGCCGACGCGCAGATTAAGCTCTAGTTTATTATTACAACTTACCGTAAGGTAGTAGGATTCCAGTGCCGGCTTTGGGGTGGTGCTGGAGGTGCAAGAGCACTGGGTCCTCATATTTTCATTATTATTTCTTTACTAATTTAAGGTCTTCATTTTTGAAATAGTTTTAAATTAAGGGTCCAATTTTTTAAATTATTCACTAACATAGGTAAACAAAATTTTGTATAGCACAGGGGCCAAATACTTTTTAAGCCGGGCCTGGAAAATTCAATACCTTAGGTGAAAGTGCAGATCAATTTCAACACGGGATAAAAAGCTCGCTTATACAAATAAATTAGGCTAGGCAGAAAGAAAATACCGATCACAATAACAATCTCAGACTCGCAAGGCTTGGCTCATTAGCTACATAGTTTGGGTTTAGGGCAAAGTGTATAGTTAAGGGAAGCCTGTGAAGCATTACTTTTTTTTCTTTTTTTTTTTATCATCAACTTACACAAACTCATATTGATTCCGTGAGTCAAACCGGAAGATCTGCATCCATGTGAACAACGAAAGACGGTTACTTCTTGATACTGTGTGCTAGGCTATCCACCTTTAAATTTGCGTCCTTGGTACATAAATGATCTCTGATCTGAGGAAACTTCCTTTCAGGGTCTCGATGTCTTCCAAATAACATGTAAAAGCTAACTATTCTTCTGGTTCCGAAACCATCTTCACCAATTGAGAACAATCCGTTGCAAAGGTAACCTGAAACTGAGATAAATTCCTCATGCATTCCATTGTTTAAAGTAGCGCTCCCATCTCCGCATGAAGAAGATAGAGATTAGCCCTAACATTTCACGCTCCCATCAACCCATCAAAACCTGCTAGAGTAGTACTAAATCAACCTTGTCCGGAAAAAAATATCATTCTCTTTCTGAGAACCATCTGTAAAATACCATCTTCCTGATATGGACGGTAGGGACACAGCTTCTATGTGTGGTACTGCCCTCTGTATGTTCTATATTTGTGCTTTAGCTCAAAATGTAGATTATCTTTTTTTTGTTTCTGCTAATTGAAGACTTGTGCAGATATAAAACCCCTTTTTCAGCTTAAAATGATATTATATTTATTAGATGAAAATCGGTTAAAAATAATATTAGATGTCCGAACCATAAATATTTTAGACAAATAGCCTTAAATAGCTTCAAAACATGTGTTTATTCTCAAAGTCTACAAAGGTCAAAGTAATCAAATTAGATTTTACTACATGGGTATGGGTATATGAGAATTATGTACCTTTAGGAAAAACTGTAAAACTCTTATAATAATATAAAAGTAAATAAATATTTCAAATTTTTTTTAAAAAAATCCTTTTTTTTCAAAAGTCTTTTGAAATAGGTTTTTCATTTTTTTATTTCAAAAACTTTTAGAAAAAAGACGAAGACTTTTCTGAATGTCCATGATATTTTCTTCAATTTAAGTTAAACTAGATTTTGACCCCGCGCGTCTGCACAGATATAAATTTTTAAAAATATGATGCTATTTGTTTTTTTTATGTCACTATTTAAGGTTGAGCAAAAAACTCGAATTCGAAGAACCGAACCGATTACAATCCGAATAAGTAATACTAAATCCGAACCGAAATTGATTTAATATCTGAAATATTCAAAATTTTGGTATTTGAAGAACTGAAACCTAATATGATCCGAACCGGAGTATTTTGGGCATCCAAACTAGATTTATATACTTATATACATTAATTATTTTTAGATTTAATATATATAAAAACATCCATAATATATATGATACTTTTAAGTTTGTTTAAATACTTGAAAATATATACAAATAATCAAACGTAAATATCTAAAATAGTTAATATATACTCAAAATTCCAAAATACTTAAATAATTATTAATTATCTATCCAAATATTAAACCAAACCAATTTATATGTTAAGTTAGGTACTCTGACATATGTTATTCAAATTTATATGTAATGTATTCTATTGTTTATAGATTTTTTTTAAATTAAAGCATATAATAAATTTTAAAATTTTTAAAATAATTTAAATTGATTATCCAAATCCGAACCGAATCCTCAAAGATCTTATTTTGGTTATTGGAAAATATGTTAGTAAAAATCAAATTTTGAATATATGTATATTTTTGAATGATTTTTTTATATAAATCAATTTTAAATTATTATTTTGATTTGAATATATATATCAAGTATCATAAGCCCATTAATTTTTAATATAATTAATGGACTTCCAATTTTTTTAATAGCATAAGTTCATTACTTTTTTTTCCTAACTAACTGATATCCATGTTTCAAAACTGCACTATTTTTTTAACTGCTATCTATATTGCCAAACAAAACCTTAAAGTACTTCTACTTTTATAAGATAGATACATATTTAAGAAAGCATTACGGAATATGTATAATATCTTTAAAATTATATTGATAAATATGTATAGTATCTACATAAAATTTAGGAAAACTTTTATAAATCTGTATTTAAAAATATATTCTTAAATGTGTATTCACGAA